>NW_028136100.1:0-531000 GCF_964662115.1 Mustela nivalis | reverse complement strand
TTCTTCATATCCTGAGGGGTACTTCTCATGGTTTGTAGATTGGGCCTCCCATACCTACGTACCAAAACCTTAGCTGAGTTTGTGTTTTCAGACTTCTGTCCTCAAAGTCCTGGGCCGCACACCCTCCAGGCTGGGGCCCCTGAAGCCACACATTAGGACTGTGCCTACCCAATCCATGGGAATTCTGCCCATTTCATTGTCCAAAATCTCACCAATTAAGAAAACTCTCCAAAGTCCCCGAGGCCATCCCAATAGTGTAGGTCTCCAGGGACAAACAAGGGCGGTGTGACACCAGGTGAGGATCTCCCTCCACTCATTCCATAGATGGATATCACCAGAGAAGAAGATTGAACCAGACAGGACCCTAGGCCATAATCGGATCCATTGTTCTGTTTTACAGGCATGTCTCCTCAAAAGCCTGGATTCCAATACGAGCATAGGCGGTTTCCTGAGGCACCCCTCAGAACAAATCTCATCTCCACAAGGAAACTTGTGCATGGGAGGTATGTCAAAAGCTTAGTAGAATACTTCAGGGTCCCGGTGCCAACGCCCCATTCCAAGGCCCTCATGGACACAAACACACAATGGGCCCGATCCTAAAAGTCCATTTCAACTCAGCCACGCCGTTTGCTCCCGCAGAGCTATCCGATCTCAACTGTCTTGTTGCTAGGAGACATTTGGAATGCGAGGCCCGCTTCCCAGGCATCCACCCCGAACGGGGCTCTGGAGTCCTTCCATATGGGATATCCTGGAGCTGCCCAACAGGTCTCAATTGTCCCGCAGAAGGAATCCTTGAAGGGGGCATCCCACAACTCCCAACGTGGGAAAACCTCCATGGCCTTGAGATTCCGCTCCGTTCATGAAGGGGCAGTCATGCACAGAAACTCCAACCCGAGCCAACGTCTGATCCTCGCCGTGACTTCAGAAGCATGAGATATTCGTTCAGATCTGCAGGGGGTACCAGCCGTGCCCTCGGCCTGAAGCCCAAGTCTAGCTTCTGTTCTCAGACTTGTCCTCACACTCCTGGTCCAGAATCCTTCATGTTTGGCAATACCGGACCCAAAATGCAGCACTCTGCCTACCTCTAGAAAAAATATATTGCCTAATGAGTAGCCCAGGCACCTCAAATGAGGATAAACCTACACGGCTATCGACTGTACCTGAATTATATAGTCTAACCTGGGTACTAATTCATTGTCTGACACATCCTGAACCCGAACCTCCGGACCAACACCCAGGCAGCTGACCGCACACTGAGCACATCAGACCCGCCATGGCCTTAGGTCGTCATCTCTTCCCAACTGCGGTTTTCAGGCTTCAGAACGTAGACCTTATCTCCAAACACTGCCCAGGGTTGAAAATGATGCAGAAATCAGAGCTCCTTCCCCATGGCAAGAGACCTTGTGATTGGCATGTTATCCAAAGTTCAGTGTAGTTGAAACCAGTGTGGCCCATGAGGCCCCGCCCATGCTCGCGGGCCACATTGGTCACAAACACACATGCTGACCCTCAGCCTGTGCCCAGTCTTTAAGTAAGACCACTCAGTGGCTGGATGAAGAGACAGCATATTGGGTCTGCCATGCCCCTAGGCCCCAATTTATAACCATCGTTTGGGTTGTCCCTTCACTCTTCCCCAGGGCTCTGCTTTGGAATTCCTCTTTGGTTGGGACACCTGAGGTAACAAACCTGAGAGGAGACCTCCCATCCCACAGATTGACAGAAAGAAATTGGGACCGGGCCAAATCCACAGAGAGGAAGATTCGTCCATGGCCCATGAGGCCTCCCCACGTTCCACGCCCATCTTTGATACAAAATCCAGAGACAAAAGCCTGAGCAAGCGCCTCAGACTCGCTCTTTCTTCATATCCTGAAGAGTCCTACTCATGGTTTGTAGATTGGCCCTGCCATACCTACGTTCCCAACCTAAGCTGAGTTTGTGTTTTCAGACTTCTGTCCTCAAATTCCTGGGCCACACACCCTCCAGGCTGGGGCCCCTGGAGCCACACATTAGGACTGTGCCTATCCAATCCATGGGCTTTCTGCCCATTCCATTATCCAAAATCGTACAAATTAGGAGAACTCTCCAAAGTCCCCGAGGCCATTCCAATAGTGTAGGTCTCCGGGGACAAAAAAGGGCGGTCTGACACCAGCTGAGCATCTACCTCCACTCATATCATAAATGGATGTCCCCAGAGAAGAAGATGGAACCAGACAGGACCCTAGGCCATATTCGGATCCATTGCTTTGGTTTACAGACATGTCTCCTCAAAAGCCTGGATTCCAAGACCAGCATAGGGGGTTTTTTGAGGCACCCATCAGAACAAATCTCGTTTCCACAAGGAAACTTGTGCATGGGACCTATGTCAAAAGCTTAGGGGAATACTTCAGGGTCCTGGTGTCACCGCCCCATTCCAAGGCCCTCATGGACACAAACACATATTAGGCCCCAACCTCGGGAAAGTCCATTTCAACACAGCCGCCCCGATTGCTCCCGCAGAGCCATCAAAACTCAACTGTCTTTTTGCTGGGAGAAAATTGGAATGCGAGGCGGGATTCCCTGGCATCGATCCTCGAACGGTGCTCTGGAGTCATTCCATATGGGATGTCCTGGAGCTGACCAACAGGTCTCAATTGTCCCGCAGAAGGAATCCTTGAAGGGGGCATCCCACAACTCCCAACGTGGGAAAACCTCCATGGCCTTGAGATTCCGCTCTGTTCATGAAGGGGCAGTCATGCACAGAAACTCCAACCTGAGCCAACATCTGATCCTCACCGTGACTTCAGATGCTTGAGATATTGGTTCACTCTGCAGGGGGTACATGCTGTGCCCTCTGCCTGAAGCCCAAGTTTAGCTTGTGTTCTCAGACTTCTGTACTCACACTCCTGGCCCAGAAGCCCTCAAGTTTGGCAATTCCGGACTCACAATGCAGCACTCTGCCTGCCATCTATAAAAAATATCTTGCCTAAGAGCAGCCCAGGCACATCAAATGAGGATAAACCTACACGGCACTCGACTGTACCCAAATCATATAGTCAAACCTGGGCACTAATGCACTGTCTGACACAACCTGAGCCAGAACCTCCTGACCAACACCCAGGCAGCTGACCGCACACAGAGCATATCAGACCCGCCATGGCCTTAGGTCGTCATCTCTTCCCAAATTCGGTTTTTCAGGCTTCAGAACCTAGACCTTATCTCCAACCACTGCCCAGGGTTGAAAATGATGGAGACATCAGAACACCTTCCTCATGGCAAGAGACCTTGTGATTGGCATGTTGTCCAAAGTCCAGTGTAGTTGAAACCAGTGTGGCCCATGAGGCCCCGCCCATGCTCGCGGGCCACATTGGTCACAAACACACATTGTGACCCTCAGCCTGTGCCCAGTCCTCAAGTAAGGCCTCTCAGTGGTTGGATGAAGAAACAGCATATTGGGCCTGCCATGCCCCTAGGTCCCAATTTTTAAACATAGTTTGGGTTGTCCCTTCACTCTTCCCCAGGGCTCTGCTTTGGAATTCCTCTTTGGTTGGGAAACCTGAGGTAACAAACCTGAGAGGAGAACTCCCATCCCACAGATTGACGGAAAGAAATTGTGACTGGGACAAATCCACAGAGAGGAAGATTCGTCCATGGCCCATGAGGCCTCCCCACGTTCCACACCCATCTTTGATACAAAATCCAGAGACAAAAGCCTGAGCAAGTGCCTCAGACTCGATCTTTCTTCATATCCTGAAGAGTTTTCTCATGGTTTGTAGATTGGACCTGCCATACGTACTTCCCTAAACGTAAGCTGAGTTTGTGTTTTCGGATTCCTGGGCCACACTCCCTCCGGGCTGGGGCCCCTGGAGCCACACATTAGGACTGTGCCTACCCAATCCATGGGAACACTGCCCATTCCATTGTCCAAAATCGTACAAATTAGGAGAACCCTCCAATATCCCGAGGCCATCACAATAGTGTAGGTTTCCCGGTATAAACAAGGCCGGTCTGACACAAGCTGAGCATCAACCTCCACTCATACTATAGATGGATGTCCCCAGAGAAGAAGATGGAACCATACAGGACCCTAGGCCATAATCGGATCCATTGCTTTGGTTTACAGGCATGTCTCCTCAAAAGCCTGGATTCCAGACCAGCATAGGGGATTTCCTGAGGCACCCATCAGAACAAATCTCGTCTCGACAAGGAAACTTGTGCATGGGACCTATGTCAAAAGCTTAGGAGAATACTTCAGGGTCCCAGTGCCACCGCTCCATTCCAAGGTCCTCATGGACACAAACACACATTAGGCCCCAACCTCGGGAAAGTCCATTTCAACACAGCCGCCCCGATTGCTCAGTCAGAGCCATAGAACTCAACTGTCTTGTTGCTAGGAGACAATTGGAATGCGAGGCTGGCTTCCCTGGCATCAGTCCTCGAACGGTGCACTGCAGTCATTCCATATGGATTGTCCTGGAGCTGACCAACAGTGCTCAATTGTCCCGCAGAAGGAATCCTTGAAGGGGGATCCCACACTCCCAACGTTGGAAAACCTCCATGGCCTTGAGATTCCGCTCCGTTCATGGAGGGGCAGACATGCACAGAAACTCCAACCCGAGCCAACTTCTGATCCTCGCCGTGACTTCAGATACATGAGATATTGGTTCAGATCTGCAGGGGGTATTTGCCATACCCATTGCCCTACCCAAGGCCTGAAGCCCAAGTCTAGCTTGTGTTCTGAAACGTCTGTCCTCACACTCTTGGCCCAGAAGCCCTCAAGTTTGGCAATTCCGGACCCTCAATGCAGCAATATGCCTGCCCTCTGGGAAAAATATATTGCTTAATGATTTTCCCAGGCACCTCAAATGAGGATAAACTTACACGGCACTCGACTGTACCTAAATTATATAGTCTAACCTGGGCAATAATGCACTGTCTGACACAACCTGAACCCGAAACTCTGGACCAACACCCAGGCAGCTGACCGCACACTGAGCACATGAGCCCCGACATGGCCTTAGATCGTCATCACTTCCCAACTGTGGTTTTCAGGCTTCAGAACCTAGACCTTATCTCCAACCACGGCCCAGGGTTGAAAATGATGCAGAAATCAGAGCTCCTTCCCCATGGCAAGAGACCTTGTGATTGGCATGTTATCCAAAGTTCAGTGTAGTTGAAACCAGTGTGGCCCATGAGGCCCCGCCCATACGCGCGGGCCACATTGGTCACAAACACACATGCTGACCCTCAGCCTGTGCCCAGTCTTTAAGTAAGGCCACTCAGTGGCTGGATGAAGAGACAGCATATTGGGTCTGCCATGCCCCTAGGCCCCAATTTATAACCATCGTTTGGGTTGTCCCTTCACTCTTCCCCAGGGCTCTGCTTTGGAATTCCTCTTTGGTTGGGACACCTGAGGTAACAAACCTGAGAGGAGACCTCCCATCCGACAATTGAAGAAAAACTATTGGGACCCGGCCAAATCCACAGAGAGGAAGATTCGTCCATATCCCATGAGGCCTCCCCACATTCTACAGCCATTGTTGATACAAAATCCAGAGACAAAAGCCTGAGCAAGTGCCTCAGACTCCCTCTTTCTTCATATCCTGAGGGGTACTTCTCATGGTTTGTAGATTGGGCCTCCCATACCTACGTCCCAAAACCTTAGCTGAGTTTGTGTTTTCAGACTTCTGTCCTCAAAGTCCTGGGCCGCACACCCTCCAGGCTGGGGCCCCTGGAGCCACACATTAGGACTGTGCCTACCCAATCCATGGGAATTCTGCCCATTCCATTGTCCAAAATCTCACCAATTAAGAAAACTCTCCAAAGTCCCCGAGGCCATCCCAATAGTGTAGGTCTCCAGGGACAAACAAGGGCGGTGTGACACCAGGTGAGCATCTCCCTCCACTCATTCCATAGATGGATATCACCAGAGAAGAAGATTGAACCAGACAGGATCCTAGGCCATAATCGGATCCATTGTTTTGGTTTACAGGCATGTCTCCTCAAAAGCCTGGATTCCAATACCAGCATAGGGGGTTTCCTGAGGCACCCCTCAGAACAAATCTCATCTCCACAAGGAAACTTGTGCATGGGAGGTATGTCAAAAGCTTAGGAGAATACTTCAGGGTCCCGGTGCCAACGCCCCATTTCAAGGCCCTCATGGACACAAAGACACAATGGGCCCGATCCTAAAAGTCCATTTCAACTCAGCCACGCCGGTTGCTCCCGCAGAGCTATCCGATCTCAACTGTCTTGTTGCTAGGAGACATTTGGAATGCGAGGCCCGCTTCCCAGGCATCCACCCCGAACGGTGCTCTGGAGTCCTTCCATATGGGATATACTGGAGCTGCCCAACAGGTCTCAATTGTCCCGCAGAAGGAATCCTTGAAGGGGGCATCCCACATCTCCCAACGTGGGAAAACCTCCATGGCCTTGAGATTCCGCTCCGTTCATGAAGGGGCAGTCATGCACAGAAACTCCAACTCGAGCCAACGTCTGATCCTCGCCGTGACTTCAGAAGCATGAGATATTCGTTCAGATCTGCAGGGGGTACCAGCCGTGCCCTCGGCCTGAAGCCCAAGTCTAGCTTAGTTCTCAGACTTGTCCTCACACTCCTGGTCCAGAATCCCTCATGTTTGGCAATACCGGACCCACAATGCAGCACTCTGCCTGCCTCTAGAAAAAATATATTGCCTAATGAGTAGCCCAGGCACCTCAAATGAGGATAAACCTACACGGCTCTCGACTGTACCTGAATTATATAGTCTAACCTGGGTACTAATTCACTGTCTGACACAACCTGAACCCGAACCTCCGGACCAACACCCAGGCAGCTGACCGCACACTGAGCACATCAGACCCGCCATGGCCTTAGGTCGTCATCTCTTCCCAACTGCGGTTTTCAGGCTTCAGAACGTAGACCTTATCTCCAAACACTGCCCAGGGTTGAAAATGATGCAGAAATCAGAGCTCCTTCCCCATGGCAAGAGACCTTGTGATTGGCATGTTATCCAAAGTTCAGTGTAGTTGAAACCAGTGTGGCCCATGAGGCCCCGCCCATGCTCGCGGGCCACATTGGTCACAAACACACATGCTGACCCTCAGCCTGTGCCCAGTCTTTAAGTAAGGCCACTCAGTGGCTGGATGAAGAGACAGCATATTGGGTCTGCCATGCCCCTAGGACCCAATTTATAACCATCGTTTGGGTTGTCCCTTCACTCTTCCCCAGGGCTCTGCTTTGGAATTCCTCTTTGGTTGGGACACCTGAGGTGACAAACCTGAGAGGAGACCTCCCATCCCACAGATTGACAGAAAGAAATTGTGACCGGGCCAAATCCACAGAGAGGAAGATTCGTCCATGGCCCATGAGGCCTCCCCACGTTCCACGCCCATCTTTGATACAAAATCCAGAGACAAAAGCTTGAGCAAGCGCCTCAGAATCGCTCTTTCTTCATATCCTGAAGAGTGCTTCTCATGGTTTGTAGATTGGCCCTGCCATACCTACGTTCCCAACCTAAGCTGAGTTTGTGTTTTCAGACTTCTGTCCTCAGATTCCTGGGACACACACCCTACAGGCTGGGGCCCCTGGAGCCACACATTAGGACTGTGCCTACCCAATCCATTGGAATTCTGCCCATTCCATTATCCAAAATCGTACAAATTAGGAGTACCTGCCGTGCCCTCGGCCTGAAGCCCAAGTCTAGCTTGTGTTCTCAGACTTCTGTCCTCACACTCCTGGCCCAGAAGCCCTCAAGTTTGGCAATTCTGGAACCAAATTGCAGCACTCTGCCTGCCCTCTAGAAAAAATATCTTGCCTATTGAGCTCCCCAGGCACCTCAAATGAGGATAAACCTATACGGCACTCGACTGTACCCAAATCATATAGTCTAACCTGGGACTAATGCACTGACTGACACAACCTGAGCCCGAACCTCCTGACCAACACCCAGGCAGCTGACCGCACACTGAGCATATCAGACCCGCCATGGCCTTAGGTCGTCATCTCTTCCCATCTTCGGTTTTTCAGGCTTCAGAACCTAGACCTTATCTCCAACCACTGCCCAGGGTTGAAAATGATGCAGATATCAGAACACATTCCCCATGGCCAGAGACCTTGTGTTTGGCAGGTTGTCCAAAGTCCAGTGAAGTTGAAACCAGTGTGGCCCATGAGGCCCCGCCCATGCTCGCGGGCCACATTGGTCACAAACACACATTGTGACCCTCAGCATGAGCCCAGTCCTCAAGTAAGGCCTCTCAGTGGCTGGATGAAGAGACAGCATATTGGGCCTGCCATGCACCTAGGCCCCAATTTTTAACCATAGTTTGGGTTGTCCCTTCACTCTTCCCCAGGGCTCTGCTTTGGAATTCCTATTTTGTTCGGACACCTGAGGTAATAAAACTGAAAGGAGACCTCCCATCCGACAATTGAAGAAAAACTATTGGGACCTCCCAAATCCACAGAGAGGAAGATTCGTCCATATCCCATGAGGCCTCCCCACATTCTACAGCCATTGTTGATTCAAAAGCCTGAGCAAGTGCCTCAGACTCGCTCTTTCTTCATATCCTGAGGGGTACTTCTCATGGTTTGTAGATTGGCCCTGCCATACCTACGTTCCCAACCTAAGCTGAGTTTGTGTTTTCAGAATTCTGTCCTCAAATTCCTGGGCCACACACCCTCCAGGCTGGGGCCCCTGGAGCCACACATTAGGACTGTGCCTACCCAATCCATGGGCATTCTGCCCATTCCATTATCCAAAATCGTACAAATTAGGAGAACTCTCCAAAGTCCCCGAGGCCATCCCAATAGTGTAGGTCTCCGGGGACAAACAAGGGCGGTCTGACACCAGCTGAGCAACTACCTCCACTCATATCATAAATGGATGTCCCCAGAGAAGAAGATGGAACCAGACAGGACCCTAGGCCATATTCGGATCCATTGCTTTGGTTTACAGACATGTCTCCTCAAAAGCCTGGATTCCAAGATCAGCATTCGGTTTTTTTTGAGGCACCCATCAGAACAAATCTCGTTTCCACAAGGATACTTGTGTATGGGACCTAGGTCAAAAGCTTAGGAGAATACTTCAGGGTCCCGGTGTCACCGCCCCATTCCAAGGCCCTCATGGACAAATAAACACACATTAGGCCCCAACCTCGGGAAAGTCCATTTCAACACAGCCGCCCCGATTGCTCCCGCAGAGCCATCAAAACTCAACTATCTTGTTGCTAGGAGAAAATTGGATGCGAGGCAGGATTCCCTGGCATCGATCCTCGAACGGTGCTCTGGAGTCATTCCATATGGGATGTCCTGGAGCTGACCAACAGGTCTCAATTGTCCCGCAGAAGGAATCCTTGAAGGGGGCATTCCACAACTCCCAACGTGGGAAAACCTCCATGGCCTTGAGATTCCGCTCTGTTCATGAAGGGGCAGTCATGCACAGAAACTCCAACCCGAGCCAACGTCTGATCCTCGCCGTGAATTCAGATGCATGAAATATTGGTTCAGATCTGCAGGAGGTACCTGCCGTGCCCTCGGCCTGAAGCCCAAGTCTAGCTTGTGTTCTCAGACTTCTGTCCTCACACTCCTGGCCCAGAAGCCCTCAAGTTTGGCAATTCTGGAACCAAAGTGCAGCACTCTGCCTGCCCTCTAGAAAAAATATCTTGCCTATTGAGCTCCCCAGGCACCTCAAATGAGGATAAACCTATACGGCACTCGACTGTACCCAAATCATATAGTCTAACCTGGGACTAATGCACTGACTGACACAACCTGAGCCCGAACCTCCTGACCAACACCCAGGCAGCTGACCGCACACTGAGCATATCAGACCCGCCATGGCCTTAGGTCGTCATCTCTTCCCAACTTCGGTTTTTCAGGCTTCAGAACCTAGACCTTATCTCCAACCACTGCCCAGGGTTGAAAATGATGCAGATATCAGAACACATTCCCCATGGCCAGAGACCTTGTGTTTGGCAGGTTGTCCAAAGTCCAGTGTAGTTGAAACCAGTGTGGCCCATGAGGCCCCGCCCATGCTCGCGGGCCACATTGGTCACAAACACACATTGTGACCCTCAGCATGAGCCCAGTCCTCAAGTAAGGCCTCTCAGTGGCTGGATGAAGAGACAGCATATTGGGCCTGCCATGCACCTAGGCCCCAATTTTTAACCATAGTTTGGGTTGTCCCTTCACTCTTCCCCAGGGCTCTGCTTTGGAATTCCTATTTTGTTTGGACACCTGAGGTAATAAACCTGAAAGGAGACCTCCCATCCGACAATTGAAGAAAAACTATTGGGACCGGGCCAAATCCACAGAGAGGAAGATTCGTCCATATCCCATGAGGCCTCCCCACATTCTACAGCCATTGTTGATACAAAATCCAGAGACAAAAGCCTGAGCAAGTGCCTCAGACTCGCTCTTTCTTCATATCCTGAGGGGTACTTCTCATGGTTTGTAGATTGGGCCTCCCATACCTACGTCCCAAAACCTTAGCTGAGTTTGTGTTTTCAGACTTCTGTCCTCAAAGTCCTGGGCCGCACACCCTCCAGGCTGGGGCCCCTGGAGCCACACATTAGGACTGTGTCTACCCAATCCATGGGATTTCTGCCCATTCCATTGTCCAAATTCTCACCAATTAAGAAAACTCTCCAAAGTCCCCGAGGCCATCCCAATAGTGTAGGTCTCCAGGGACAGCAAGGGCGGTGTGACACCAGGTGAGCATCTCCCTCCACTCATTCCATAGATGGATATCACCAGAGAAGAAGATTGAACCAGACAGGACCCTAGGCCATAATCGGATCCATTGTTTTGGTTTACAGGCATGTCTCCTCAAAAGCCTGGATTCCAATACCAGCATAGGGGGTTTCCTGAGGCACCCCTCAGAACAAATCGCATCTCCACAAGGAAACTTGTGCTTGGGAGGTATGTCAAAAGCTTAGGAGAATACTTCAGGGTCCCGGTGCCAACGCCCCATTCCAAGGCCCTCATGGACAAAAACACACAATGGGCCCGACCCTAAAAGTCCATTTCAACTCAGCCACGCCGGTTGCTCCCGCAGAGCTATCCGATCTCAACTGTCTTGTTGCTAGGAGACATTTGGAATGCGAGGCCCGCTTCCCAGGCATCCACCCCGAATGGTGCTCTGGAGTCCTTCCATATGGGATACCCTGGAGCTGCCCAACAGGTCTCAATTGTCCCGCAGAAGGAATCCTTGAAGGGGGCATCCCACAACTCCCAACGTGGGAAAACCTCCATGGCCTTGAGATTCCGCTCCGTTCATGAAGGGGCAGTCATGCACAGAAACTCCAACCCGAGCCAACGTCTGATCCTCGCCGTGACTTCAGAAGCATGAGATATTCGTTCAGATCTGCAGGGGGTACCAGCCGTGCCCTCGGCCTGAAGCCCAAGTCTAGCTTCTGTTCTCAGACTTGTCCTCACACTCCTGGTCCAGAATCCCTCATGTTTGGCAATACCGGACCCACAATGCAGCACTCTGCCTGCCTCTAGAAAAAATATATTGCCTAATGAGTAGCCCAGGCACCTCAAATGAGGATAAACCTACACGGCTCTCGACTGTACCTGAATTATATAGTCTAACCTGGGTACTAATTCACTGTCTGACACAACCTGAACCCGAACCTCCGGACCAACACCCAGGCAGCTGACCGCACACTGAGCACATCAGACCCGCCATGGCCTTAGGTCGTCATCTCTTCCCAACTGCGGTTTTCAGGCTTCAGAACGTAGACCTTATCTCCAAACACTGCCCAGGGTTGCAAATGATGCAGAAATCAGAGCTCCTTCCCCATGGCAAGAGACCTTGTGATTGGCATGTTATCCAAAGTTCAGTGTAGTTGAAACCAGTGTGGCCCATGAGGCCCCGCCCATGCTCGCGGGCCACATTGGTCACAAACACACATGCTGACCCTCAGCCTGTGCCCAGTCTTTAAGTAAGGCCACTCAGTGGCTGGATGAAGAGACAGCATATTGGGTCTGCCATGCCCCTAGGCCCCAATTTATAACCATCGTTTGGGTTGTCCCTTCACTCTTCCCCAGGGCTCTGCTTTGGAATTCCTCTTTGGTTGGGACACCTGAGGTAACAAACCTGAGAGGAGACCTCCCATCCCACAGATTGACGAAAAGAAATTGGGACCGGGCCAAATCCACAGAGAGGAAGTTTCGTCCATGGCCCATGAGGCCTCCCCACGTTCCACGCCCATCTTTGATACAAAATCCAGAGACAAAAGCCTGAGCAAGCGCCTCAGACTGGCTCTTTCTTCATATCCTGAAGAGTGCTTCTCATGGTTTGTAGATTGGCCCTGCCATACCTACGTTCCCAACCTAAGCTGAGTTTGTGTTTTCAGACTTCTGTCCTCAGATTCCTGGGCCACACACCCTACAGGCTGGGGCCCCTGGAGCCACACATTAGGACTGTGCCTACCCAATCCATGGGCATTCTGCCCATTCCATTATCCAAAATCGTACAAATTAGGAGAACTCTCCAAAGTCCCCGAGGCCATCCCAATAGTGTAGGTCTCCGGGGACAAACAAGGGCGGTCTGACACCAGCTGAGCATCTACCTCCACTCATATCATAAATGGATGTCCCCAGAGAAGAAGATGGAACCAGACAGGACCCTAGGCCATATTCGGATCCATTGCTTTGGTTTACAGACATGTCTCCTTAAAAGCCTGGATTCCAAGACCAGCATAGGGGGTTTCCTGAGGCACCCATCAGAACAAATCTCGTTTCCACAAGGATACTTGTGTATGGGACCTATGTCAAAAGCTCAGGAGAATACTTCAGGGTCCCGGTGTCACCGCCCCATTCCAAGGCCCTCATGGACAAATAAACACACATTAGGCCCCAACCTCGGGAAAGTCCATTTCAACACAGCCGCCCCGATTGCTCCCGCAGAGCCATCAAAACTCAACTGTCTTGTTGCTAGGAGAAAATTGGAATGCGAGGCGGGATTCTTTGGCATCGATCCTCAAACGGTGCTCTGGAGTCATTCCATATGGGATGTCCTGGAGCTGACCAACAGGTCTCAATTGTCCCGCAGAAGGAATCCTTGAAGGGGGCATTCCACAACTCCCAACGTGGGAAAACCTCCATGGCCTTGAGATTCCGCTCCGTTCATGAAGGGGCAGTCATGCACAGAAACTCCAACCCGAGCCAACGTCTGATCCTCGCCGTGACTTCAGATGCATGAAATATTGGTTCAGATCTGCAGGAGGTACCTGCCGTGCCCTCGGCCTGAAGCCCAAGTCTAGCTTGTGTTCTCAGACTTCTGTCCTCACACTCCTGGCCCAGAAGCCCTCAAGTTTGGCAATTCTGGAACCAAAGTGCAGCACTCTGCCTGCCCTCTAGAAAAAATATCTTGCCTATTGAGCTCCCCAGGCACCTCAAATGAGGATAAACCTATACGGCACTCGACTGTACCCAAATCATATAGTCTAACCTGGGACTAATGCACTGACTGACACAACCTGAGCCCGAACCTCCTGACCAACACCCAGGCAGCTGACCGCACACTGAGCATATCAGACCCGCCATGGCCTTAGGTCGTCATCTCTTCCCAACTTCGGTTTTTCAGGCTTCAGAACCTAGACCTTATCTCCAACCACTGCCCAGGGTTGAAAATGATGCAGATATCAGAACACATTCCCCATGGCCAGAGACCTTGTGTTTGGCAGGTTGTCCAAAGTCCAGTGTAGTTGAAACCAGTGTGGCCCATGAGGCCCCGCCCATGCTCGCGGGCCACATTGGTCACAAACACACATTGTGACCCTCAGCATGAGCCCAGTCCTCAAGTAAGGCCTCTCAGTGGCTGGATGAAGAGATAGCATATTGGGCCTGCCATTCACCTAGGCCCCAAATTTAACCATAGTTTGGGTTGTCCCTTCACTCTTCCCCAGGGCTCTGCTTTGGAATTCCTATTTTGTTCGGACACCTGAGGTAATAAACCTGAAAGGAGACCTCCCATCCGACAATTGAAGAAAAACTATTGTTACCGGGCCAAATCCACAGAGAGGAAGATTCGTCCATATCCCATGAGGCCTCCCCACATTCTACAGCCATTGTTGATACAAAATCCAGAGACAAAAGCCTGAGCAAGTGCCTCAGACTCGCTCTTTCTTCATATCCTGAGGGGTACTTCTCATGGTTTGTAGATTGGGCCTCCCATACCTACGTCCCAAAACCTTAGCTGAGTTTGTGTTTTCAGACTTCTGTCCTCAAAGTCCTGGGCCGCACACCCTCCAGGCTGGGGCCCCTGGACCCACACATTAGGACTGTGCCTACCCAATCCATGGGATTTCTGCCCATTCCATTGTCCAAATTCTCACCAATTAAGAAAACTCTCCAAAGTCCCCGAGGCCATCCCAATAGTGTAGGTCTCCAGGGACAGCAAGGGCGGTGTGACACCAGGTGAGCATCTCCCTCCACTCATTCCATAGATGGATATCACCAGAGAAGAAGATTGAACCAGACAGGACCCTAGGCCATAATCGGATCCATTGTTTTGGTTTACAGGCATGTCTCCTCAAAAGCCAGGATTCCAATACCAGCATAGGGGGTTTCCTGAGGCACCCCTCAGAACAAATCTCATCTCCACAAGGAAACTTGTGCTTGGGAGGTATGTCAAAAGCTTAGGAGAATACTTCAGGGTCCCGGTGCCAACGCCCCATTCCAAGGCCCTCATGGACACAAACACAAATTGGGCCGACCCTAAAAGTCCATTTCAACTCAGCCACGCCGGTTGCTCCCGCAGAGCTATCCGATCTCAACTGTCTTGTTGCTAGGAGACATTTGGAATGCGAGGCCCGCTTCCCAGGCATCCACCCTGAATGGTGCTCTGGAGTCCTTCCATATGGGATATCCTGGAGCTGCCCAACAGGTCTCAATTGTCCCTCAGAAGGAATCCTTGAAGGGGGCATCCCACAACTCCCAACGTGGGAAAACCTCCATGGCATGGAGATTCCGCTCCGTTCATGAAGGGGCAGTCATGCACAGAAACTCCAACCCGAGCCAACGTCTGATCCTCGCCGTGACTTCAGAAGCATGAGATATTCGTTCAGATCTGCAGGGGGTACCAGCCGTGCCCTCGGCCTGAAGCCCAAGTCTAGCTTCTGTTCTCAGACTTGTCCTCACACTCCTGGTCCAGAATCCCTCATGTTTGGCAATACCGGACCCACAATGCAGCACTCTGCCTGCCTCTAGAAAAAATATATTGCCTAATGAGTAGCCCAGGCACCTCAAATGAGGATAAACCTACACGGCTCTCGACTGTACCTGAATTATATAGTCTAACCTGGGTACTAATTCACTGTCTGACACAACCTGAACCCGAACCTCCGGACCAACACCCAGGCAGCTGACCGCACACTGAGCACATCAGACCCGCCATGGCCTTAGGTCGTCATATCTTCCCAACTGCGGTTTTCAGGCTTCAGAACGTAGACCTTATCTCCAAACACTGCCCAGGGTTGCAAATGATGCAGAAATCAGAGCTCCTTCCCCATGGCAAGAGACCTTGTGATTGGCATGTTATCCAAAGTTCAGTGTAGTTGAAACCAGTGTGGCCCATGAGGACCCGCCCATGCTCGCAGGCCACATTGGTCACAAACACACATGCTGACCCTCAGCCTGTGCCCAGTCTTTAAGTAAGGCCACTCAGTGGCTGAATGAAGAGACAGCATATTGGGTCTGCCATGCGCTAGGCCCCAATTTATAACCATCGTTTGGGTTGTCCCTTCACTCTTCCCCAGGGCTCTGCTTTGGAATTCCTCTTTGGTTGGGACACCTGAGGTAACAAACCTGAGAGGAGACCTCCCATCCCACAGATTGACGGAAAGAAATTGTGACCGGGCCAAATCCACAGAGAGGAAGATTCGTCCATGGCCCATGAGGCCTCCCCACGTTCCACGCCCATCTTTGATACAAAATCCAGAGACAAAAGCCTGAGCAAGCGCCTCAGACTCGCTCTTTCTTCATATCCTGAAGAGTGCTTCTCATGGTTTGTAGATTGGCCCTGCCATACCTACGTTCCCAACCTAAGCTGAGTTTGTGTTTTCAGACTTCTGTCCTCAGATTCCTGGGCCACACACCCTACAGGCTGGGGCCCCTGGAGCCACACATTAGGACTGTGCCTACCCAATCCATGGGAATTCTGCCCATTCCATTATCCAAAATCGTACAAATTAGGAGAACTCTCCAAAGTCCCCGAGGCCATCCCAATAGTGTAGGTCTCCAGGGACAAACAAGTGTGGTCTGAAACCAGGTGAGCATCTACCTCCACTCATATCATAAATGGATGTCCCCAGAGAAGAAGATGGAACCAGACAGGACCCTAGGCCATTTCGGATCCATTGCTTTGGTTTACAGACATGTCTCCTTAAAAGCCTGGATTCCAAGACCAGCATAGGGGGTTTCCTGAGGCACCCATCAGAACAAATCTCGTTTCCACAAGGATACTTGTGTATGGGACCTATGTCAAAAGCTTAGGAGAATACTTCAGGGTCCCGGTGTCACCGCCCCATTCCAAGGCCCTCATGGACAAATAAACACACATTAGGCCCCAACCACGGGAAAGTCCATTTCAACACAGCCGCCCCGATTGCTCCCGCAGAGCCATCAAAACTCAACTCTCTTGTTGCTAGGAGAAAATTGGAATGCGAGGCGGGATTCCCTGGCATCGATCCTCGAACGGTGCTCTGGAGTCATTCCATATGGGATGTCCTGGAGCTGACCAACAGGTCTCAATTGTCCCGCAGAAGGAATCCTTGAAGGGGGCATTCCACAACTCCCAACGTGGGAAAACCTCCATGGCCTTGAGATTCCACTCCGTTCATGAAGGGGCAGTCATGCACAGAAACTCCAACCCGAGCCAACGTCTGATCCACGCCGTGACTTCAGATGCATGAAATATTGGTTCAGATCTGCAGGAGGTACCTGCCGTGCCCTCGGCCTGAAGCCCAAGTCTAGCTTGTGTTCTCAGACTTCTGTCCTCACACTCCTGGCCCAGAAGCCCTCAAGTTTGGCAATTCTGGAACCAAAGTGCAGCACTCTGCCTGCCCTCTAGAAAAAATATCTTGCCTATTGAGCTCCCCAGGCACCTCAAATGAGGATAAACCTATACAGCACTCGACTGTACCCAAATCATATAGTCTAACCTGGGACTAATGCACTGACTGACACAACCTGAGCCCGAACCTCCTGACCAACACCCAGGCAGCTGACCGCACACTGAGCATATCAGACCCGCCATGGCCTTAGGTCGTCATCTCTTCCCAACTTCGGTTTTTCAGGCTTCAGAACCTAGACCTTATCTCCAACCACTGCCCAGGGTTGAAAATGATGCAGATATCAGAACACATTCCCCATGGCCAGAGACCTTGTGTTTGGCAGGTTGTCCAAAGTCCAGTGTAGTTGAAACCAGTGTGGCCCATGAGGCCCCGCCCATGCTCGCGGGCCACATTGGTCACAAACACACATTGTGACCCTCAGCATGAGCCCAGTCCTCAAGTAAGGCCTCTCAGTGGCTGGATGAAGAGACAGCATATTGGGCCTGCCATGCACCTAGGCCCCAATTTTTAACCATAGTTTGGGTTGTCCCTTCACTCTTCCCCAGGGCTCTGCTTTGGAATTCCTATTTTGTTCGGACACCTGAGGTAATAAACCTGAAAGGAGACCTCCCATCCGACAATTGAAGAAAAACTATTGGGACCGGGCCAAATCCACAGAGAGGAAGATTCGTCCATATCCCATGAGGCCTCCCCACATTCTACAGCCATTGTTGATACAAAATCCAGAGACAAAAGCCTGAGCAAGTGCCTCAGACTCGCTCTTTCTTCATATCCTGACGGGTACTTCTCATGGTTTGTAGATTGGGCCTCCCATACCTACGTCCCAAAACCTTAGCTGAGTTTGTGTTTTCAGACTTCTGTCCTCAAAGTCCTGGGCCGCACACCCTCCAGGCTGGGGCCCCTGGAGCCACACATTAGGACTGTGCCTACCCAATCCATGGGATTTCTGCCCATTCCATTGTCCAAATTCTCACCAATTAAGAAAACTCTCCAAAGTCCCCGAGGCCATCCCAATAGTGTAGGTCTCCAGGGACAGCAAGGGCGGTGTGACACCAGGTGAGCATCTCCCTCCACTCATTCCATAGATGGATATCACCAGAGAAGAAGATTGAACCAGACAGGACCCTAGGCCATAATCGGATCCATTGTTTTGGTTTACAGGCATGTCTCCTCAAAAGCCTGGATTCCAATACCAGCATAGGGGGTTTCCTGAGGCACCCCTCAGAACAAATCTCATCTCCACAAGGAAACTTGTGCTTGGGAGGTATGTCAAAAGCTTAGGAGAATACTTCAGGGTCCCGGTGCCAACGCCCCATTCCAAGGCCCTCATGGACACAAACACAAATTGGGCCGACCCTAAAAGTCCATTTCAACTCAGCCACGCCGGTTGCTCCCGCAGAGCTATCCGATCTCAACTGTCTTGTTGCTAGAAGACATTTGGAATGCGAGGCCCGCTTCCCAGGCATCCACCCTGAATGGTGCTCTGGAGTCCTTCCATATGGGATATCCTGGAGCTGCCCAACAGGTCTCAATTGTCCCTCAGAAGGAATCCTTGAAGGGGGCATCCCACAACTCCCAACGTGGGAAAACCTCCATGGCCTTGAGATTCCGCTCCGTTCATGAAGGGGCAGTCATGCACAGAAACTCCAACCCGAGCCAACGTCTGATCCTCGCCGTGACTTCAGAAGCATGAGATATTCGTTCAGATCTGCAGGGGGTACCAGCCGTGCCCTCGGCCTGAAGCCCAAGTCTAGCTTCTGTTCTCAGAATTGTCCTCACACTCCTGGTCCAGAATCCCTCATGTTTGGCAATACCGGACCCACAATGCAGCACTCTGCCTGCCTCTAGAAAAAATATATTGCCTAATGAGTAGCCCAGGCACCTCAAATGAGGATAAACCTACACGGCTCTCGACTGTACCTGAATTATATAGTCTAACCTGGGTAATAATTCACTGTCTGACACAACCTGAACCCGAACCTCCGGACCAACACCCAGGCAGCTGACCGCACACTGAGCACATCAGACCCGCCATGGCCTTAGGTCGTCATATCTTCCCAACTGCGGTTTTCAGGCTTCAGAACGTAGACCTTATCTCCAAACACTGCCCAGGGTTGCAAATGATGCAGAAATCAGAGCTCCTTCCCCATGGCAAGAGACCTTGTGATTGGCATGTTATCCAAAGTTCAGTGTAGTTGAAACCAGTGTGGCCCATGAGGCCCCGCCCATGCTCGCAGGCCACATTGGTCACAAACACACATGCTGACCCTCAGCCTGTGCCCAGTCTTTAAGTAAGGCCACTCAGTGGCTGAATGAAGAGACAGCATATTGGGTCTGCCATGCGCTAGGCCCCAATTTATAACCATCGTTTGGGTTGTCCCTTCACTCTTCCCCAGGGCTCTGCTTTGGAATTCCTCTTTGGTTGGGACACCTGAGGTAACAAACCTGAGAGGAGACCTCCCATCCCACAGATTGACGGAAAGAAATTGGGACCGGGCCAAATCCACAGAGAGGAAGATTCGTCCATGGCCCATGAGGCCTCCCCACGTTCCACGCCCATCTTTGATACAAAATCCAGAGACAAAAGCCTGAGCAAGCGCCTCAGACTCGTTCTTTCTTCATATCCTGAAGAGTGCTTCTCATGGTTTGTAGATTGGCCCTGCCATACCTACGTTCCCAACCTAAGCTGAGTTTGTGTTTTCAGACTTCTGTCCTCAGATTCCTGGGCCACACACCCTACAGGCTGGGGCCCCTGGAGCCACACATTAGGACTGTGCCTACCCAATCCATGGGAATTCTGCCCATTCCATTATCCAAAATCGTACAAATTAGGAGAACTCTCCAAAGTCCCCGAGGCCATCCCAATAGTGTAGGTCTCCGGGGACAAACAAGTGTGGTCTGAAACCAGGTGAGCATCTACCTCCACTCATATCATAAATGGATGTCCCCAGAGAAGAAGATGGAACCAGACAGGACCCTAGGCCATTTCGGATCCATTGCTTTGGTTTACAGACATGTCTCCTTAAAAGCCTGGATTCCAAGACCAGCATAGGGGGTTTCCTGAGGCACCCATCAGAACAAATCTCGTTTCCACAAGGATACTTGTGTATGGGACCTATGTCAAAAGCTTAGGAGAATACTTCAGGGTCCCGGTGTCACCGCCCCATTCCAAGGCCCTCATGGACAAATAAACACACATTAGGCCCCAACCACGGGAAAGTCCATTTCAACACAGCCGCCCCGATTGCTCCCGCAGAGCCATCAAAACTCAACTCTCTTGTTGCTAGGAGAAAATTGGAATGCGAGGCGGGATTCCCTGGCATCGATCCTCGAACGGTGCTCTGGAGTCATTCCATATGGGATGTCCTGGAGCTGACCAACAGGTCTCAATTGTCCCGCAGAAGGAATCCTTGAAGGGAACATCCCACTACTCCCAACGTGGGAAAACCTCCATGGCCTTGAGATTCCGCTCCGTTCATGAAGGGGCAGTCATGCACAGAAACTCCAACCCGAGCCAACGTCTGATCCTCGCCGTGACTTCAGATGCATGAAATATTGGTTCAGATCTGCAGGAGGTACCTGCCGTGCCCTCGGCCAGAAGCCCAAGTCTAGCTTGTGTTCTCAGACTTCTGTCCTCACACTCCTGGCCCAGAAGCCCTCAAGTTTGGCAATTCTGGAACCAAAGTGCAGCACTCTGCCTGCCCTCTATAAAAAATATCTTGCCTATTGAGCTCCCCAGGCACCTCAAATGAGGATAAACCTATACGGCACTCGACTGTACCCAAATCATATAGTCTAACCTGGGACTAATGCACTGACTGACACAACCTGAGCCCGAACCTCCTGACCAACACCCAGGCAGCTGACCGCACACTGAGCATATCAGACCCGCCATGGCCTTAGGTCGTCATCTCTTCCCAACTTCGGTTTTTCAGGCTTCAGAACCTAGACCTTATCTCCAACCACTGCCCAGGGTTGAAAATGATGCAGATACCAGAACACATTCCCCATGGCCAGAGACCTTGTGTTTGGCAGGTTGTCCAAAGTCCAGTGTAGTTGAAACCAGTGTGGCCCATGAGGCCCCGCCCATGCTCGCGGGCCACATTGGTCACAAACACACATTGTGACCCTCAGCATGAGCCCAGTCCTCAAGTAAGGCCTCTCAGTGGCTGGATGAAGAGACAGCATATTGGGCCTGCCATTCACCTAGGCCCCAATTTTTAACCATAGCTTGGGTTGTCACTTCACTCTTCCCCAGGGCTCTGCTTTGGAATTCCTATTTTGTTCGGACACCTGAGGTAATAAACCTGAAAGAAGACCTCCCATCCGACAATTGAAGAAAAACTATTGGGACCGGGCCAAATCCACAGAGAGGAAGATTCGTCCATATCCCATGAGGCCTCCCCACATTCTACAGCCATTGTTGATACAAAATCCAGAGACAAAAGCCTGAGCAAGTGCCTCAGACTCGCTCTTTCTTCATATCCTGAGGGGTACTTCTCATGGTTTGTAGATTGGGCCTCCCATACCTACGTCCCAAAACCTTAGCTGAGTTTGTGTTTTCAGACTTCTGTCCTCAAAGTCCTGGGCCACACACCCTGCAGGCTGGGGCCCCTGAGCCACACATTAGGACTGTGCCTACCCAATCCATGGGAATTCTGCCCATTCCATTGTCCAAAATCTCACCAATTAAGAAAACTCTCCAAAGTCCCCGAGGCCATCCCAATAGTGTAGGTCTCCAGGGACAGCAAGGGCGGTGTGACACCAGGTGAGCATCTCCCTCCACTCATTTCATAGATGGATATCACCAGAGAAGAAGTTGGAACGAGACAGGACCCTAGGCCATAATCGGATCCATTGTTTTTGTTTATAGGCATGTCTCCTCAAAAGCCTGGATTCCAACACCAGCATAGGGGGTTTCCTGAGGCACCCCTCAGAACAAATCTCATCTCCACAAGGAAACTTGTGCATGGGAGGTATGTCAAAAGCTTAGGAGAATACTTCAGGGTCCCGGTGCCAACGCCCCATTCCAAGGCCCTCATGGACACAAACACACAATGGGCCCGACCCTAAAAGTCCATTTCAACTCAGCCACGCCGGTTGCTCCCGCAGAGCTATCCGATCTCAACTGTCTTGTTGCTAGGAGACATTTGGAATGCGAGGCCCGCTTCCCAGGCATCCACCCCGAATGGTGCTCTGGATTCCTTCCATATGGGATATCCTGGAGCTGCCCAACAGGTCTCAATTGTCCCTCAGAAGGAATCCTTGAAGGGGGCATCCCACAACTCCCAACGTGGGAAAACCTCCATGGCATGGAGATTCCGCTCCGTTCATGAAGGGGCAGTCATGCACAGAAACTCCAACCCGAGCCAACGTCTGATCCTCGCCGTGACTTCAGAAGCATGAGATATTCGTTCAGATCTGCAGGGGGTACCAGCCGTGCCCTCGGCCTGAAGCCCAAGTCTAACTTCTGTTCTCAGACTTGTCCTCACACTCCTGGTCCAGAATCCCTCATGTTTGGCAATACCGGACCCACAATGCAGCACTCTGCTTGCCTCTAGAAAAAATATATTGCCTAATGAGTAGCCCAGGCACCTCAAATGAGGATAAACCTACACGGCTCTCGACTGTACCTGAATTATATAGTCTAACCTGGGTACTAATTCACTGTCTGACACAACCTGAACCCGAACCTCCGGACCAACACCCAGGCAGCTGACCGCACACTGAGCACATCAGACCCGCCATGGCCTTAGGTCGTCATCTCTTCCCAACTGCGGTTTTCAGGCTTCAGAACGTAGACCTTATCTCCAAACACTGCCCAGGGTTGCAAATGATGCAGAAATCAGAGCTCCTTCCCCATGGCAAGAGACCTTGTGATTGGCATGTTATCCAAAGTTCAGTGTAGTTGAAACCAGTGTGGCCCATGAGGCCCCGCCCATGCTCGCGGGCCACACTGGTCACAAACACACATGCTGACCCTCAGCCTGTGCCCAGTCTTTAAGTAAGGCCACTCAGTGGCTGGATGAAGAGACAGCATATTGGGTCTGCCATGCCCCTAGGCCCCAATTTATAACCATCGTTTGGGTTGTCCCTTCACTCTTCCCCAGGGCTCTGCTTTGGAATTCCTCTTTGGTTGGGACACCTGAGGTAACAAACCTGAGAGGAGACCTCCCATCCCACAGATTGACGGAAAGAAATTGGGACCGGGCCAAATCCACAGAGAGGAAGATTCGTCCATGGCCCATGAGGCCTTCCCAAGTTCCACGCCCATCTTTGATACAAAATCCAGAGACAAAAGCCTGAGCAAGCGCCTCAGACTCGCTCTTTCTTCATATCCAGAAGAGTCCTTCTCATGGTTTGTAGATTGGCCCTGCCATACCTACGTTCCCAACCTAAGCTGAGTTTGTGTTTTCAGACTTCTGTCCTCAGATTCCTGGGCCACACACCCTACAGGCTGGGGCCCCTGGAGCCAACATTAGAACTGTGCCTACCCAATCCATGGGAATTCTGCCCATTCCATTATCCAAAATCGTACAAATTAGGAGAACTCTCCAAAGTCCCCGAGGCCATCCCAATAGTGTAGGTCTCCGGGGACAAACAAGGTCGGTCTGACACCAGCTGAGCATCTACCTCCACTCATATCATAAATGGATGTCCCCAGAGAAGAAGATGGAACCAGACAGGACCCTAGGCCATATTCGGATCCATTGCTTTGGTTTACAGACAAGTCTCCTTAAAAGCCTGGATTCCAAGACCAGCATAGGGCATAGGGGGTTTCCTGAGGCACCCATCAGAACAAATCTCGTTTCCACAAGGAAACTTGTGCATGGGATCTATGTCAAAAGCTTAGGAGAATACTTCAGGGTCACGGTGTCACCGCCTCATTCCAAGGCCCTCATGGACACAAACACACATTAGGCCCCAACCTCGGGAAAGTCCATTTCAACACACCGCCCCGATTGCTCCCGCAGAGCCATCAAAACTCAACTGTCTTGTTGCTAGGAGAAAATTGGAATGCGAGGCGGGATTCCCTGGCATCGATCCTCGAACGGTGCTCTGGAGTCATTCCATATGGGATGTCCTGGAGCTGACCAACAGTTCTCAATTGTCCCGCAGAAGGAATCCTTGAAGGGGGCATCCCACAACTCCCAACGTGGGAAAACCTCCATGGCCTTGAGATTCCGCTCCGTTCATGAAGGGGCAGTCATGCACAGAAACTCCAACCCGAGCCAACGTCTGATCCTCGCCGTGACTTCAGATGCATGAAATATTGGTTCTGATCTGCAGGAGGTACCTGCCGTGCCCTCGGCCTGAAGCCCAAGTCTAGCTTGTGTTCTCAGACTTCTGTCCTCACACTCCTGGCCCAGAAGCCCTCAAGTTTGGCAATTCTGGAACCAAAGTGCAGCACTCTGCCTGCCCTCTAGAAAAAATATCTTGCCTATTGAGATCCCCAGGCACCTCAAATGAGGATAAACCTATACGGCACTCGACTGTACCCAAATCATATAGTCTAACCTGGGACTAATGCACTGACTGACACAACCTGAGCCCGAACCTCCTGACCAACACCCAGGCAGCTGACCGCACACTGAGCATATCAGACCCGCCATGGCCTTAGGTCGTCATCTCTTCCCAACTTCGGTTTTTCAGGCTTCAGAACCTAGACCTTATCTCCAACCACTGCCCAGGGTTGAAAATGATGCAGATATCAGAACACATTCCCCATGGCCAGAGACCTTGTGTTTGGCAGGTTGTCCAAAGTCCAGTGTAGTTGAAACCAGTGTGGCCCATGAGGCCCCGCCCATGCTCGCGGGCCACATTGGTCACAAACACACATAGTGACCCTCAGCATGAGCCCAGTCCTCAAGTAAGGCCTCTCAGTGGCTGGATGAAGAGACAGCATATTGGGCCTGCCATGCACCTAGGCCCCAATTTTTAACCATAGTTTGGGTTGTCCCTTCACTCTTCCTCAGGGCTCCTCTTTGGAATTCCTATTTTGTTCGGACACCTGAGGTAATAAACCTGAAAGGAGACCTCCCATCCGACAATTGAAGAAAAACTATTGGGACCGGGCCAAATCCACAGAGAGGAAGATTCGTCCATATCCCATGAGGCCTCCCCACATTCTACAGCCATTGTTGATACAAAATCCAGAGACAAAAGCCTGAGCAAGTGCCTCAGACTCGCTCTTTCTTCATATCCTGAGGGGTACTTCTCATGGTTTGTAGATTGGTCCTCCCATACCTACGTCCCAAAACCTTAGCTGAGTTTGTGTTTTAAGACTTCTGTCCTCAAAGTCCTGGGCCGCACACCCTCCAGGCTAAGGCCCCTGGAGCCACACATTAGGACTGTACCTACCCAATTCATGGGAATTCTGCCCATTCCATTGTCCAAATTCTCACCAATTAAGAAAACTCTCCAAAGTCCCCGAGGCCATCCCAATAGTGTAGGTCTCCAGGGACAGCAAGGGCGGTGTGACACCAGGTGAGCATCTCCCTCCACTCATTCCATAGATGGATATCACCAGAGAAGAAGATTGAACCAGACAGGACCCTAGGCCATAATCGGATCCATTGTTTTGGTTTATAGGCATGTCTCCTCAAAAGCCTGGATTCCAATATCAGCATAGGGGGATTCCTGAGGCACCCCTCAGAACAAATCTCATCTCCACAGGAAACTTGTGCTTGGGAGGTATGTCAAAAGCTTAGGAGAATACTTCAGGGTCCCGGTGCCAACGCCCCATTCCAAGGCCCTCATGGACACAAACACACAATGGGCCCGACCCTAAAAGTCCATTTCAACTCAGCCACGCCGGTTGCTCCCGCAGAGCTATCCGATCTCAACTGTCTTGTTGCTAGGAGACATTTGGAATGCGAGGCCCGCTTCCCAGGCATCCACCCCGAACGGTGCTCTGGAGTCATTCCATATGAGATATCCTGGAGCTGCCCAACAGGTCTCAATTGTCCCTCAGAAGGAATCCTTGAAGGGGGCATCCCAAAACTCCCAACGTGGGAAAACCTCCATGGTCTTGAGATTCCGCTCCGTTCATGAAGGGGCAGACATGCACAGAAACTCCAGCCCGAGCCAACGTCTGATCCTCGCAGTGACTTCAGAAGCATGAGATATTCGTTCAGATCTGCAGGGGGTACCAGCCGTGCCCTCAGCCTGAAGCCCAAGTCTAGCTTCTGTTCTCAGACTTGTCCTCACACTCCTGGTCCAGAATCCCTCATGTTTGGCAATACCGGACCCACAATGCAGCACTCTGCCTGCCTCTAGAAAAATATATTGCCTAATGAGTAGCCCAGGCACCTCAAATCAGGATAAACCTACACGGCTCTCGACTGTACCTGAATTATATAGTCTAACCTGGGTACTAATTCACTGTCTGACACAACCTGAACCCGAACCTCCGGACCAACAACCAGGCAGCTGACCGCACACTGAGCACATCAGACACGCCATGGCCTTAGGTCGTCATCTCTTCCCAACTGCGGTTTTCAGGCTTCAGAACGTAGACCTTATCTCCAAACACTGCCCAGGGTTGAAAATGATGCAGAAATCAGAGCTCCTTCCCCATGGCAAGAGACCTTGTGATTGGCATGTTATCCAAAGTTCAGTGTAGTTGAAACCAGTGTGGCCCATGAGGCCCCGCCCATGCTCGCGGGCCACATTGGTCACAAACACACATGCTGACCCTCAGCCTGTGCCCAGTCTTTAAGTAAGGCCACTCAGTGGCTGGATGAAGAGACAGCATATTGGGTCTGCCATGCCCCTAGGCCCCAATTTATAACCATCGTTTGGGTTGTCCCTTCACTCTTCCCCAGGGCTCTGCTTTGGAATTCCTCTTTGGTTGGGACACCTGAGGTAACAAACCTGAGAGGAGACCTCCCATCCCACAGATTGACCGAAAGAAATTGTGACCGGGCCAAATCCACAGAGAGGAAGATTCGTCCATGGCCCATGAGGCCTCCCCACGTTCCACGCCCATCTTTGATACAAAATCCAGAGACAAAAGCCTGAGCAAGCGCCTCAGAATCGCTCTTTCTTCATATCCTGAAGAGTCCTTCTGATGGTTTGTAGATTGGCCCTGCCATACCTACGTTCCCAACCTAAGCTGAGTTTGTGTTTTCAGACTTCTGTCCTCAGATTCCTGGGCCACACACCCTCCAGGCTGGGGCCCCTGGAGCCACACATTAGGACTGTGCCTACCCAATCCATGGGCATTCTGCCCATTCCATTATCCAAAATCGTACAAATTAGGAGAACTCTCCAAAGTCCCCGAGGCCATCCCAATAGTGTAGGTCTCCGGGGACAAACAAGGTCGGTCTGACACCAGCTGAGCATCTACCTCCACTCATATCATAAATGGATGTCCCCAGAGAAGAAGATGGAACCAGACAGGACCCTAGGCCATATTCGGATCCATTGCTTTGGTTTACAGACATGTCTCCTCAAAAGCCTGGATTCCAAGATCAGCATTCGGTTTTTTTTGAGGCACCCATCAGAACAAATCTCGTTTCCACAAGGAAACTTGTGCATGGGACCTATGTCAAAAGCTTAGGAGAATACTTCAGGGTCCCGGTGTCACCGCCCCATTCCAAGGCCCTCATGGACACAAACACACATTAGGCCCCATCCTCGGGAAAGTCCATTTCAACACAGCCGCCCCGATTGCTCCCGCAGAGCCATCAAAACTCAACTGTCTTGTTGCTGGGAGAAAATTGGAATGCGAGGCGGGATTCCCTGGCATCGTTCCTCGAACGGTGCTCTGGAGTCATTCCATATGGGATGTCCTGGAGCTGACCAACAGGTCTCAATTGGCCCGCAGAAGGAATCCTTGAAGGGGGCATCCCACAACTCCCAACGTGGGAAAACCTCCATGGCCTTGAGATTCCGCTCCGTTCATGAAGGGGCAGTCATGCACAGAAACTCCAACCCGAGCCAACGTCTGATCCTCGCCGTGACTTCAGATGCATGAAATATTGGTTCAGATCTGCAGGAGGTACCTGCCGTGCCCTCGGCCTGAAGCCCAAGCCTAGCTTGTGTTCTCAGACTTCTGTCCTCACACTCCTGGCCCAGAAGCCCTCAAGTTTGGCAATTCTGGAACCAAAGTGGAGCACTCTGCCTGCCCTCAAGAAAAAATATCTTGCCTATTGAGCTCCCCAGGCACCTCAAATGAGGATAAACCTATACGGCACTCGACTGTACCCAAATCATATAGTCTAACCTGGGACTAATGCACTGACTGACACAACCTGAGCCCGAACCTCCTGACCAACACCCTGGCAGCTGATTGCACACTGAGCATATCAGACCCGCCATGGCCTTAGGTCGTCATCTCTACCCAACTTCGGTTTTTCAGGCTTCAGAACCTAGACCTTATCTCCAACCACTGCCCAGGGTTGAAAATGATGCAGATATCAGAATACATTCCCCATGGCCAGAGACCTTGTGTTTGGCAGGTTGTCCAAAGTCCAGTGTAGTTGAAACCAGTGTGGCCCATGAGGCCACGCCCATGCTCGCGGGCCACATGGGTCACAAACACACATTGTGACCCTCAGCATGAGCCCAGTCCTCAAGTAAGGCCTCTCAGTGGCTGGATGTAGAGACAGCATATTGGGCCTGCCATGCACCTAGGCCCCAATTTTTAACCATAGTTTGGGTTGTCCCTTCACTCTTCCCCAGGGCTCTGCTTTGGAATTCCTATTTTGTTCGGACACCTGAGGTAATAAACCTGAAAGGAGACCTCCCATTCGACAATTGAAGAAAAACTATTGGGACCGGGCCAAATCCACAGAGAGGAAGATTCGTCCATATCCCATGAGGCCTCCCACATTCTACAGCCATTGTTGATACAAAATCCAGAGACAAAAGCCTGAGCAAGTGCCTCAGAATCGCTCTTTCTTCATATCCTGAGGGGTACTTCTCATAGTTTGTAGATTGGGCCTCCCATACCTACGTCCCAAAACCTTAGCTGAGTTTGTGTTTTCAGACTTCTGTCCTCAAAGTCCTGGGCCGCACACCCTCGAGGCTAAGGCCCCTGGAGCCACACATTAGGGCTGTGCCTACCCAATCCATGGGAATTCAGCCCATTCCATTGTCCAAATTCTCACCAATTAAGAAAACTCTCCAAAGTCCCCGAGGCCATCCCAATAGTGTAGGTCTCCAGGGACAGCAAGGGCGGTGTGACACCAGGTGAGCATCTCCCTCCACTCATTCCATAGATGGATATCACCAGAGAAGAAGATTGAACCAGACAGGACCCTAGACCATAATCGGATCCATTGTTTTGGTTTATAGGCATGTCTCCTCAAAAGCCTGGATTCCAATACCAGCATAGGGGGTTTCCTGAGGCACCCCTCAGAACAAATCTCATCTCCACAAGTAAACTTGTGCTTGGGAGGTATGTCAAAAGCTTAGGAGAATACTTCAGGGTCCCGGTGCCAACGCCCCATTCCAAGGCCCTCATGGACACAAACACACAATGGGCCCGACCCTAAAAGTCCATTTCAACTCAGCCACGCCGGTTGCTCCCGCAGAGCTATCCGATCTCAACTGTCTTGTTGCTAGGAGACATTTGGAATGCGAGGCCCGCTTCCCAGGCATCCACCCCGAACGGTGCTCTGGAGTCCTTCCATATGAGATATCCTGGAGCTGCCCAACAGGTCTCAATTGTCCTGCAGAAGGAATCCTTGAAGGGGGCATCCCACAACTCCCAACGTGGGAAAACCTCCATGGCCTTGAGATTCCGCTCCGTTCATGAAGGGTCAGTCATGCACAGAAACTCCAACCCGAGCCAACGTCTGATCCTCGCCGGGACTTCAGAAGCATGAGATATTCGTTCAGATCTGCAGGGGGTACCAGCCGTGCCCTCAGCCTGAAGCCCAAGTCTAGCTTCTGTTCTCAGACTTGTCCTCACACTCCTGGTCCAGAATCCCTCATGTTTGGCAATACCGGACCCACAATGCAGCACTCTGCCTGCCTCTAGAAAAAATATATTGCCTAATGAGTAGCCCAGGCACCTCAAATGAGGATAAACCTACACGGCTCTCGACTGTACCTGAATTATATAGTATAACCTGGGTACTAATTCACTGTCTGACACAACCTGAACCCGAACCTCCGGACCAACACCCAGGCAGCTGACCGCACACTGAGCACATCAGACCCGCCATGGCCTTAGGTCGTCATTTCTTCCCAACTGCGGTTTTCAGGCTTCAGAACTCTCCAAAGTCCCCGAGGCCATCCCAATAGTGTAGGTCTCCGGGGACAAACAAGGGCGGTCTGACACCAGCTGAGCATCTACCTCCACTCATATCATAAATGGATGTCCCCAGAGAAGAAGATGGAACCAGACAGGACCCTAGGCCATATTCGGATCCATTGCTTTGGTTTACAGACATGTCTCCTCAAAAGCCTGGATTCCAAGACCAGCATAGGGGTTTTTTTGAGGCACCCATCAGAACAAATCTCGTTTCCACAAGGAAACTTGTGTATGGGACCTATGTCAAAAGCTTAGGAGAATACTTCAGGGTCCCGGTGTCACCGCCCCATTCCAAGGCCCTCATGGACACAAACACACATTAGGCCCCATCCTCGGGAAAGTCCATTTCAACACAGCCGCCCCGATTGACCCGCAGAGCCATCAAAACTCAACTCTCTTGTTGCTAGGAGAAAATTGGAATGCGAGGCAGGATTCCCTGGCATCGATCCTCGAACGGTGCTCTGGAGTCATTCCATATGGGATGTCCTGGAGCTGACCAACAGGTCTCAATTGTCCCGCAGAAGGAATCCTTGAAGGGGGCATCCCACAACTCCCAACGTGGGAAAACCTCCATGGCCTTGAGATTCCGCTCCGTTCATGAAGGGGCAGTCATGCACAGAAACTCCAACCCGAGCCAACGTCTGATCCTCGCCGTGACTTCAGATGCATGAAATATTGGTTCAGATCTGCAGGAGGTACCTGCCGTGCCCTCGGCCTGAAGCCCAAGTCTAGCTTGTGTTCTCAGACTTCTGTCCTCACACTCCTGGCCCAGAAGCCCTCAAGTTTGGCAATTCTGGAACCAAAGTGCAGCACTCTGCCGGCCCTCTAGAAAAAATATCTTGCCTATTGAGCTCCCCAGGCACCTCAAATGAGGATAAACCTATACGGCACTCGACTGTACCCAAATCATATAGTCTAACCTGGGACTAATGCACTGACTGACACAACCTGAGCCCGAACCTCCTGACCAACACCCAGGCAGCTGACCGCACACTGAGCATATCAGACCCGCCATGGCCTTAGGTCGTCATCTCCACCCAACTTCGGTTTTTCAGGCTTCAGAACCTAGACCTTATCTCCAACCACTGCCCAGGGTTGAAAATGATGCAGATATCAGAACACATTCCCCATGGCCAGAGACCTTGTGTTTGGCAGGTTGTCCAAAGTCCAGTGTAGTTGAAACCAGTGTGGCCCATGAGGCCCCGCCCATGCTCGCGGGCCACATTGGTCACAAACACACATTGTGACCCTCAGCATGAGCCCAGTCCTCAAGTAAGGCCTCTCAGTGGCTGGATGAAGAGACAGCATATTGGGCCTGCCATGCACCTAGGCCCCAATTTTTAACCATAGTTTGGGTTGTCCATTCACTCTTCCCCAGGGCTCTGCTTTGGAATTCCTATTTTGTTCGGACACCTGAGGTAATAAACCTGAAAGGAGACCTCCCATCCGACAATTGAAGAAAAACTATTGGGACCGGGCCAAATCCACAGAGAGGAAGATTCGTCCATATCCCATGAGGCCTCCCCACATTCTACAGCCATTGTTGATACAAAATCCAGAGACAAAAGCCTGAGCAAGTGCCTCAGACTCGCTCTTTCTTCATATCCTGAGGGGTACTTCTCATGGTTTGTAGATTGGGCCTCCCATACCTACGTCCCAAAACCTTAGAAGAGTTTGTGTTTTCAGACTTCTGTCCTCAAAGTCCTGGGCCGAACACCCTCCAGGCTGGGGCCCCTGGAGCCACACATTAGGACTGTGCCTACCCAATCCATGGGAATTCTGCCCATTCCATTGTCCAAATTCTCACCAATTAAGAAAACTCTCCAAAGTCCCCGAGGCCATCCCAATAGTGTAGGTCTCCAGGGACAAACAAGGGCGGTGTGACACCAGGTGAGCATCTCGCTCCACTGATTCCATAGATGGATATCACCAGAGAAGAAGATTGAACCAGACAGGACCCTAGGCCATAATCGGATCCATTGTTTTGGTTTACAGGCATGTCTCCTCAAAAGCCTAATTTCCAATACCAGCATAGGGGGTTTCCTGAGGCACCCCTCAGAACAAAACTCATCTCCACAAGGAAACTTGTGCATGGGAGGTATGTCAAAAGCTTAGGAGAATACTTCAGGGTCCCGGTGCCAACGCCCCATTCCAAGGCCCTCATGGACACAAACACACAATGGGCCCGACCCTAAAAGTCCATTTCAACTCAGCCACGCCAGTTGCTCCCGCAGAGCTATCCGATCTCAACTGTCTTGTTGCTAGGAGACATTTGGAATGCGAGGCCCGCTTCCCAGGCATCCACCCCGAACGGTGCTCTGGAGTCCTTCCATATGGGATATCCTGGAGCTGCCCAAAAGGTCTCAATTGTCCCGCAGAAGGAATCCTTGAAGGGGGCATCCCACAACTCCCAACGTGGGAAAACCTCCATGGCCTTGAGGTTCTGCTCCGTTCATGAAGGGGCAGTCATGCACAGAAACTCCAACCCGAGCCAACGTCTGATCCTCGCCGTGACTTCAGATGCATGAAATATTGGTTCAGATCTGCAGGAGGTACCTGCCGTGCCCTCGGCCTGAAGCCCAAGTCTAGCTTGTGTTCTCAGACTTCTGTCCTCACACTCCTGGCCCAGAAGCCCTCAAGTTTAGCAATTCTGGAACCAAAGTGCAGCACTCTGCCTGCCCTCTAGAAAAAATATCTTGCCTATTGAGCTCCCCAGGCACCTCAAATGAGGATAAACCTATACGGCACTCGACTGTACCCAAATCATATAGTCTAACCTGGGACTAATGCACTGACTGACACAACCTGAGCCCGAACCTCCTGACCAACACCCAGGCAGCTGACCGCACACTGAGCATATCAGACCCGCCATGGCCTTAGGTCGTCATCTCCACCCAACTTCGGTTTTTCAGGCTTCAGAACCTAGACCTTATCTCCAACCACTGCCCAGGGTTGAAAATGATGCAGATATCAGAACACATTCCCCATGGCCAGAGACCTTGTGTTTGGCAGGTTGTCCAAAGTCCAGTGTAGTTGAAACCAGTGTGGCCCATGAGGCCCCGCCCATGCTCGCGGGCCACATTGGTCACAAACACACATAGTGACCCTCAGCATGAGCCCAGTCCTCAAGTAAGGCCTCTCAGTGGCTGGATGAAGAGACAGCATATTGGGCCTGCCATGCACCTAGGCCCCAATTTTTAACCATAGTTTGGGTTGTCCCTTCACTCTTCCCCAGGGCTCCTCTTTGGAATTCCTATTTTGTTCGGACACCTGAGGTAATAAACCTGAAAGGAGACCTCCCATCCGACAATTGAAGAAAAACTATTGGGACCGGGCCAAATCCACAGAGAGGAAGATTCGTCCATATCCCATGAGGCCTCCCCACATTCTACAGCCATTGTTGATACAAAATCCAGAGACAAAAGCCTGAGCAAGTGCCTCAGACTCGCTCTTTCTTCATATCCTGAGGGGTACTTCTCATGGTTTGTAGATTGGTCCTCCCATACCTACGTCCCAAAACCTTAGCTGAGTTTGTGTTTTAAGACTTCTGTCCTCAAAGTCCTGGGCCGCACACCCTCCAGGCTAAGGCCCCTGGAGCCACACATTAGGACTGTGCCTACCCAATTCATGGGAATTCTGCCCATTCCATTGTCCAAATTCTCACCAATTAAGAAAACTCTCCAAAGTCCCCGAGGCCATCCCAATAGTGTAGGTCTCCAGGGACAGCAAGGGCGGTGTGACACCAGGTGAGCATCTCCCTCCACTCATTTCATAGATGGATATCACCAGAGAAGAAGTTGGAACGAGACAGGACCCTAGGCCATAATCGGATCCATTGTTTTGGTTTATAGGCATGTCTCCTCAAAAGCCTGGATTCCAATACCAGCATAGGGGGTTTCCTGAGGCACCCCTCAGAACAAATCTCATCTCCACAGGAAACTTGTGCTTGGGAGGTATGTCAAAAGCTTAGGAGAATACTTCAGGGTCCCGGTGCCAACGCCCCATTCCAAGGCCCTCATGGACACAAACACACAATGGGCCCGACCCTAAAAGTCCATTTCAACTCAGCCACGCCAGTTGTTCCCGCAGAGCTATCCGATCTCAACTGTCTTGTTGCTAGGAGACATTTGGAATGCGAAGCCCGCTTCCCAGGCATCCACCCCGAACGGTGCTCTGGAGTCCTTCCATATCAGATATCCTGGAGCTGCCCAACAGGTCTCAATTGTCCCTCAGAAGGAATCCTTGAAGGGGGCATCCCAAAACTCCCAACGTGGGAAAACCTCCATGGTCTTGAGATTCCTCTCCGTTCATGAAGGGGCAGTCATGCACAGAAACTCCAGCCCGAGCCAACGTCTGATCCTCGCCGTGACTTCAGAAGCATGAGATATTCGTTCAGATCTGCAGGGGGTACCAGCCGTGCCCTCAGCCTGAAGCCCAAGTCTAGCTTCTGTTCTCAGACTTGTCCTCACACTCCTGGTCCAGAATCCCTCATGTTTGGCAATACCGGACCCACAATGCAGCACTCTGCCTGCCCCTAGAAAAAATATATTGCCTAATGAGTAGCCCAGGCACCTCAAATCAGGATAAACCTACACGGCTCTCGACTGTACCTGAATTATATAGTCTAACCTGGGTACTAATTCACTGTCTGACACAACCTGAACCCGAACCTCCGGACCAACAACCAGGCAGCTGACCGCACACTGAGCACATCAGACCCGCCATGGCCTTAGGTCGTCATCTCTTCCCAACTGCGGTTTTCAGGCTTCAGAACGTAGACCTTATCTCCAAACACTGCCCAGGGTTGAAAATGATGCAGAAATCAGAGCTCCTTCCCCATGGCAAGAGACCTTGTGATTGGCATGTTATCCAAAGTTCAGTGTAGTTGAAACCAGTGTGGCCCATGAGGCCCCGCCCATGCTCGCGGGCCACATTGGTCACAAACACACATGCTGACCCTCAGCCTGTGCCCAGTCTTTAAGTAAGGCCACTCAGTGGCTGGATGAAGAGACAGCATATTGGGTCTGCCATGCCCCTAGGCCCCAATTTTTAACCATAGTTCGGGGTGGCCCTTCACTCTTCCCCAGGGCTCTGCTTTGGAATTCCTCTTTGGTTGGGACACCTGAGGTAACAAACCTGAGAGGAGACCTCCCATCCCACAGATTGACCGAAAGAAATTGTGACCGGGCCAAATCCACAGAGAGGAAGATTCGTCCATGGCCCATGAGGCCTCCCCACGTTCCACGCCCATCTTTGATACAAAATCCAGAGACAAAAGCCTGAGCAAGCGCCTCAGAATCGCTCTTTCTTCATATCCTGAAGAGTCCTTCTGATGGTTTGTAGATTGGCCCTGCCATACCTACGTTCCCAACCTAAGCTGAGTTTGTGTTTTCAGACTTCTGTCCTCAGATTCCTGGGCCACACACCCTCCAGGCTGGGGCCCCTGGAGCCACACATTAGGACTGTGCCTACCCAATCCATGGGCATTCTGCCCATTCCATTATCCAAAATCGTACAAATTAGGAGAACTCTCCAAAGTCCCCGAGGCCATCCCAATAGTGTAGGTCTCCGGGGACAAACAAGGTCGGTCTGACACCAGCTGAGCATCTACCTCCACTCATATCATAAATGGATGTCCCCAGAGAAGAAGATGGAACCAGACAGGACCCTAGGCCATATTCGGATCCATTGCTTTGGTTTACAGACATGTCTCCTCAAAAGCCTGGATTCCAAGATCAGCATTCGGATTTATTTGAGGCACCCATCAGAACAAATCTCGTTTCCACAAGGAAACTTGTGCATGGGACCTATGTCAAAAGCTTAGGAGAATACTTCAGGGTCCCGGTGTCACCGCCCCATTCCAAGGCCCTCATGGACACAAACACACATTAGGCCCCATCCTCGGGAAAGTCCATTTCAACACAGCCGCCCCGATTGCTCCCGCAGAGCCATCAAAACTCAACTGTCTTGTTGCTGGGAGAAAATTGGAATGCGAGGCGGGATTCCCTGGCATCGTTCCTCGAACGGTGCTCTGGAGTCATTCCATATGGGATGTCCTGGAGCTGACCAACAGGTCTCAATTGTCCCGCAGAAGGAATCCTTGAAGGGGGCATCCCACAACTCCCAACGTGGGAAAACCTCCATGGCCTTGAGATTCCGCTCCGTTCATGAAGGGGCAGTCATGCACAGAAACTCCAACCCGAGCCAACGTCTGATCCTCGCCGTGACTTCAGATGCATGAAATATTGGTTCAGATCTGCAGGAGGTACCTGCCGTGCCCTCGGCCTGAAGCCCAAGTCTAGCTTGTGTTCTCAGACTTCTGTCCTCACACTCCTGGCCCAGAAGCCCTCAAGTTTGGCAATTCTGGAACCAAAGTGCAGCACTCTGCCTGCCCTCTAGAAAAAATATCTTGCCTATTGAGCTCCCCAGGCACCTCAAATGAGGATAAACCTATACGGCACTCGACTGTACCCAAATCATATAGTCTAACCTGGGACTAATGCACTGACTGACACAACCTGAGCCCGAACCTCCTGACCAACACCCAGGCAGCTGACCGCACACTGAGCATATCAGACCCGCCATGGCCTTAGGTCGTCATCTCTTCCCAACTTCGGTTTTTCAGGCTTCAGAACCTAGACCTTATCTCCAACCACTGCCCAGGGTTGAAAATGATGCAGATATCAGAACACATTCCCCATGGCCAGAGACCTTGTGTTTGGCAGGTTGTCCAAAGTCCAGTGTAGTTGAAACCAGTGTGGCCCATGAGGCCCCGCCCATGCTCGCGGGCCACATTGGTCACAAACACACATTGTGACCCTCAGCATGAGCCCAGTCCTCAAGTAAGGCCTCTCAGTGGCTGGATGAAGAGACAGCATATTGGGCCTGCCATGCACCTAGGCCCCAATTTTTAACCATAGTTTGGGTTGTCCATTCACTCTTCCCCAGGGCTCTGCTTTGGAATTCCTATTTTGTTCGGACACCTGAGGTAATAAACCTGAAAGGAGACCTCCCATCCGACAATTGAAGAAAAACTATTGGGACCGGGCCAAATCCACAGAGAGGAAGATTCGTCCATATCCCATGAGGCCTCCCCACATTCTACAGCCATTGTTGATACAAAATCCAGAGACAAAAGCCTGAGCAAGTGCCTCAGACTCGCTCTTTCTTCATATCCTGAGGGGTACTTCTCATGGTTTGTAGATTGGGCCTCCCATACCTACGTCCCAAAACCTTAGAAGAGTTTGTGTTTTCAGACTTCTGTCCTCAAAGTCCTGGGCCGAACACCCTCCAGGCTGGGGCCCCTGGAGCCACACATTAGGACTGTGCCTACCCAATCCATGGGAATTCTGCCCATTCCATTGTCCAAATTCTCACCAATTAAGAAAACTCTCCAAAGTCCCCGAGGCCATCCCAATAGTGTAGGTCTCCAGGGACAAACAAGGGCGGTGTGACACCAGGTGAGCATCTCGCTCCACTGATTCCATAGATGGATATCACCAGAGAAGAAGATTGAACCAGACAGGACCCTAGGCCATAATCGGATCCATTGTTTTGGTTTACAGGCATGTCTCCTCAAAAGCCTAATTTCCAATACCAGCATAGGGGGTTTCCTGAGGCACCCCTCAGAACAAAACTCATCTCCACAAGGAAACTTGTGCATGGGAGGTATGTCAAAAGCTTAGGAGAATACTTCAGGGTCCCGGTGCCAACGCCCCATTCCAAGGCCCTCATGGACACAAACACACAATGGGCCCGACCCTAAAAGTCCATTTCAACTCAGCCACGCCAGTTGCTCCCGCAGAGCTATCCGATCTCAACTGTCTTGTTGCTAGGAGACATTTGGAATGCGAGGCCCGCTTCCCAGGCATCCACCCCGAACGGTGCTCTGGAGTCCTTCCATATGGGATATCCTGGAGCTGCCCAAAAGGTCTCAATTGTCCCGCAGAAGGAATCCTTGAAGGGGGCATCCCACAACTCCCAACGTGGGAAAACCTCCATGGCCTTGAGGTTCTGCTCCGTTCATGAAGGGGCAGTCATGCACAGAAACTCCAACCCGAGCCAACGTCTGATCCTCGCCGTGACTTCAGATGCATGAAATATTGGTTCAGATCTGCAGGAGGTACCTGCCGTGCCCTCGGCCTGAAGCCCAAGTCTAGCTTGTGTTCTCAGACTTCTGTCCTCACACTCCTGGCCCAGAAGCCCTCAAGTTTAGCAATTCTGGAACCAAAGTGCAGCACTCTGCCTGCCCTCTAGAAAAAATATCTTGCCTATTGAGCTCCCCAGGCACCTCAAATGAGGATAAACCTATACGGCACTCGACTGTACCCAAATCATATAGTCTAACCTGGGACTAATGCACTGACTGACACAACCTGAGCCCGAACCTCCTGACCAACACCCAGGCAGCTGACCGCACACTGAGCATATCAGACCCGCCATGGCCTTAGGTCGTCATCTCCACCCAACTTCGGTTTTTCAGGCTTCAGAACCTAGACCTTATCTCCAACCACTGCCCAGGGTTGAAAATGATGCAGATATCAGAACACATTCCCCATGGCCAGAGACCTTGTGTTTGGCAGGTTGTCCAAAGTCCAGTGTAGTTGAAACCAGTGTGGCCCATGAGGCCCCGCCCATGCTCGCGGGCCACATTGGTCACAAACACACATAGTGACCCTCAGCATGAGCCCAGTCCTCAAGTAAGGCCTCTCAGTGGCTGGATGAAGAGACAGCATATTGGGCCTGCCATGCACCTAGGCCCCAATTTTTAACCATAGTTTGGGTTGTCCCTTCACTCTTCCCCAGGGCTCCTCTTTGGAATTCCTATTTTGTTCGGACACCTGAGGTAATAAACCTGAAAGGAGACCTCCCATCCGACAATTGAAGAAAAACTATTGGGACCGGGCCAAATCCACAGAGAGGAAGATTCGTCCATATCCCATGAGGCCTCCCCACATTCTACAGCCATTGTTGATACAAAATCCAGAGACAAAAGCCTGAGCAAGTGCCTCAGACTCGCTCTTTCTTCATATCCTGAGGGGTACTTCTCATGGTTTGTAGATTGGTCCTCCCATACCTACGTCCCAAAACCTTAGCTGAGTTTGTGTTTTAAGACTTCTGTCCTCAAAGTCCTGGGCCGCACACCCTCCAGGCTAAGGCCCCTGGAGCCACACATTAGGACTGTGCCTACCCAATTCATGGGAATTCTGCCCATTCCATTGTCCAAATTCTCACCAATTAAGAAAACTCTCCAAAGTCCCCGAGGCCATCCCAATAGTGTAGGTCTCCAGGGACAGCAAGGGCGGTGTGACACCAGGTGAGCATCTCCCTCCACTCATTTCATAGATGGATATCACCAGAGAAGAAGTTGGAACGAGACAGGACCCTAGGCCATAATCGGATCCATTGTTTTGGTTTATAGGCATGTCTCCTCAAAAGCCTGGATTCCAATACCAGCATAGGGGGTTTCCTGAGGCACCCCTCAGAACAAATCTCATCTCCACAGGAAACTTGTGCTTGGGAGGTATGTCAAAAGCTTAGGAGAATACTTCAGGGTCCCGGTGCCAACGCCCCATTCCAAGGCCCTCATGGACACAAACACACAATGGGCCCGACCCTAAAAGTCCATTTCAACTCAGCCACGCCAGTTGTTCCCGCAGAGCTATCCGATCTCAACTGTCTTGTTGCTAGGAGACATTTGGAATGCGAAGCCCGCTTCCCAGGCATCCACCCCGAACGGTGCTCTGGAGTCCTTCCATATCAGATATCCTGGAGCTGCCCAACAGGTCTCAATTGTCCCTCAGAAGGAATCCTTGAAGTGGGCATCCAAAAACTCCCAACGTGGGAAAACCTCCATGGTCTTGAGATTCCTCTCCGTTCATGAAGGGGCAGTCATGCACAGAAACTCCAGCCCGAGCCAACGTCTGATCCTCGCCGTGACTTCAGAAGCATGAGATATTCGTTCAGATCTGCAGGGGGTACCAGCCGTGCCCTCAGCCTGAAGCCCAAGTCTAGCTTCTGTTCTCAGACTTGTCCTCACACTCCTGGTCCAGAATCCCTCATGTTTGGCAATACCGGACCCACAATGCAGCACTCTGCCTGCCCCTAGAAAAAATATATTGCCTAATGAGTAGCCCAGGCACCTCAAATCAGGATAAACCTACACGGCTCTCGACTGTACCTGAATTATATAGTCTAACCTGGGTACTAATTCACTGTCTGACACAACCTGAACCCGAACCTCCGGACCAACAACCAGGCAGCTGACCGCACACTGAGCACATCAGACCCGCCATGGCCTTAGGTCGTCATCTCTTCCCAACTGCGGTTTTCAGGCTTCAGAACGTAGACCTTATCTCCAAACACTGCCCAGGGTTGAAAATGATGCAGAAATCAGAGCTCCTTCCCCATGGCAAGAGACCTTGTGATTGGCATGTTATCCAAAGTTCAGTGTAGTTGAAACCAGTGTGGCCCATGAGGCCCCGCCCATGCTCGCGGGCCACATTGGTCACAAACACACATGCTGACCCTCAGCCTGTGCCCAGTCTTTAAGTAAGGCCACTCAGTGGCTGGATGAAGAGACAGCATATTGGGTCTGCCATGCCCCTAGGCCCCAATTTTTAACCATAGTTCGGGGTGGCCCTTCACTCTTCCCCAGGGCTCTGCTTTGGAATTCCTCTTTGGTTGGGACACCTGAGGTAACAAACCTGAGAGGAGACCTCCCATCCCACAGATTGACCGAAAGAAATTGTGACCGGGCCAAATCCACAGAGAGGAAGATTCGTCCATGGCCCATGAGGCCTCCCCACGTTCCACGCCCATCTTTGATACAAAATCCAGAGACAAAAGCCTGAGCAAGCGCCTCAGAATCGCTCTTTCTTCATATCCTGAAGAGTCCTTCTGATGGTTTGTAGATTGGCCCTGCCATACCTACGTTCCCAACCTAAGCTGAGTTTGTGTTTTCAGACTTCTGTCCTCAGATTCCTGGGCCACACACCCTCCAGGCTGGGGCCCCTGGAGCCACACATTAGGACTGTGCCTACCCAATCCATGGGCATTCTGCCCATTCCATTATCCAAAATCGTACAAATTAGGAGAACTCTCCAAAGTCCCCGAGGCCATCCCAATAGTGTAGGTCTCCGGGGACAAACAAGGTCGGTCTGACACCAGCTGAGCATCTACCTCCACTCATATCATAAATGGATGTCCCCAGAGAAGAAGATGGAACCAGACAGGACCCTAGGCCATATTCGGATCCATTGCTTTGGTTTACAGACATGTCTCCTCAAAAGCCTGGATTCCAAGATCAGCATTCGGATTTATTTGAGGCACCCATCAGAACAAATCTCGTTTCCACAAGGAAACTTGTGCATGGGACCTATGTCAAAAGCTTAGGAGAATACTTCAGGGTCCCGGTGTCACCGCCCCATTCCAAGGCCCTCATGGACACAAACACACATTAGGCCCCATCCTCGGGAAAGTCCATTTCAACACAGCCGCCCCGATTGCTCCCGCAGAGCCATCAAAACTCAACTGTCTTGTTGCTGGGAGAAAATTGGAATGCGAGGCGGGATTCCCTGGCATCGTTCCTCGAACGGTGCTCTGGAGTCATTCCATATGGGATGTCCTGGAGCTGACCAACAGGTCTCAATTGTCCCGCAGAAGGAATCCTTGAAGGGGGCATCCCACAACTCCCAACGTGGGAAAACCTCCATGGCCTTGAGATTCCGCTCCGTTCATGAAGGGGCAGTCATGCACAGAAACTCCAACCCGAGCCAACGTCTGATCCTCGCCGTGACTTCAGATGCATGAAATATTGGTTCAGATCTGCAGGAGGTACCTGCCGTGCCCTCGGCCTGAAGCCCAAGTCTAGCTTGTGTTCTCAGACTTCTGTCCTCACACTCCTGGCCCAGAAGCCCTCAAGTTTGGCAATTCTGGAACCAAAGTGCAGCACTCTGCCTGCCCTCTAGAAAAAATATCTTGCCTATTGAGCTCCCCAGGCACCTCAAATGAGGATAAACCTATACGGCACTCGTCTGTACCCAAATCATATAGTCTAACCTGGGACTAATGCACTGACTGACACAACCTGAGCCCGAACCTCCTGACCAAAACCCAGGCAGCTGACCGCACACTGAGCATATCAGACCCGCCATGGCCTTAGGTCGTCATCTCCACCCAACTTCGGTTTTTCAGGCTTCAGAACCTAGACCTTATCTCCAACCACTGCCCAGGGTTGAAAATGATGCAGATATCAGAACACATTCCCCATGGCCAGAGACCTTGTGTTTGGCAGGTTGTCCAAAGTCCAGTGTAGTTGAAACCAGTGTGGCCCATGAGGCCCCGCCCATGCTCGCGGGCCACATTGGTCACAAACACACATTGTGACCCTCAGCATGAGCCCAGTCCTCAAGTAAGGCCTCTCAGTGGCTGGATGAAGAGACAGCATATTGGGCCTGCCATGCCCCTAGGTCCCAATTTTTAACCATAGTTTGGGTTGTCCCTTCACTCTTCCCCAGGGCTCTGCTTTGGAATTCCTATTTTGTTCGGACACCTGAGGTAATAAACCTGAAAGGAGACCTCCCATCCGACAATTGAAGAAAAACTATTGTTACCGGGCCAAATCCACAGAGAGGAAGATTCGTCCATATCCCATGAGGCCTCCCCACATTCTACAGCCATTGTTGATACAAAATCCAGAGACAAAAGCCTGAGCAAGTGCCTCAGACTCGCTCTTTCTTCATATCCTGAGGGGTACTTCTCATGGTTTGTAGATTGGTCCTCCCATACCTACGTCCCAAAACCTTAGCTGAGTTTGTGTTTTCAGACTTCTGTCCTCAAAGTCCTGGGCCGCACACCCTCCAGGCTGGGGCCCCTGGAGCCACACATTAGGACTGTGCCTACCCAATCCATGGGAATTCAGCCCATTCCATTGTCCAAATTCTCACCAATTAAGAAAACTCTCCAAAGTCCCCGAGGCCATCCCAATAGTGTAGGTCTCCAGGGACAGCAAGGGCGGTGTGACACCAGGTGAGCATCTCCCTCCACTCATTCCATAGATGGATATCACCAGAGAAGAATATTGAACCAGACAGGACCCTAGGCCATAATCGGATCCATTGTTTTGGTTTATAGGCATGTCTCCTCAAAAGCCTGGATTCCAATACCAGCATAGGGGGTTTCCTGAGGCACCCCTCAGAACAAATCTCATCTCCACAAGTAAACTTGTGCTTGGGAGGTATGTCAAAAGCTTAGGAGAATACTTCAGGGTCCCGGTGCCAACGCCCCATTCCAAGGCCCTCATGGACACAAACACACAATGGGCCCGACCCTAAAAGTCCATTTCAACTCAGCCACGCAGGTTGCTCCCGCAGAGCTATCCGATCTCAACTGTCTTGTTGCTAGGAGACATTTGGAATGCGAGGCCCGCTTCCCAGGCATCCACCCCGAACGGTGCTCTGGAGTCCTTCCATATGGGATATCCTGGAGCTGCCCAACAGGTCTCAATTGTCCCGCAGAAGGAATCCTTGAAGGGGGCATCCCACAACTCCCAACGTGGGAAAACCTCCATGGCCTTGAGATTCCGCTCCGTTCATGAAGGGGCAGTCATGCACAGAAACTCCAACCCGAGCCAACGTCTGATCCTAGCCGTGACTTCAGAAGCATGAGATATTCGTTCAGATCTGCAGGGGGTACCAGCCGTGCCCTCAGCCTGAAGCCCAAGTCTAGCTTCTGTTCTCAGACTTGTCCTCACACTCCTGGTCCAGAATCCCTCATGTTTGGCAATACCGGACCCAAAATGAACTACTCTGCTGCCTCTAGAAAAAATATATTGCCTAATGAGTAGCCCAGGCACCTCCAATGAGGATAAACCTACACGGCTCTCGACTGTACCTGAATTATATAGTCTAACCTGGGTACTAATTCACTGGCTGACACAACCTGAACCCGAACCTCCGGACCAACAACCAGGCAGCTGACCGCACACTGAGCACATCAGACCCGCCATGGCCTTAGGTCGTCATCTCTTCCCAACTGCGGTTTTCAGGCTTCAGAACGTAGACCTTATCTCCAAACACTGCCCAGGGTTGAAAATGATGCAGAAATCAGAGCTCCTTCCCCATGGCAAGAGACCTTGTGATTGGCATGTTATCCAAAGTTCAGTGTAGTTGAAACCAGTGTGGCCCATGAGGCCCCGCCCATGCTCGCGGGCCACATTGGTCACAAACACACATGCTGACCCTCAGCCTGTGCCCAGTCTTTAAGTATGGCCACTCAGTGGCTGGATGAAGAGACAGCATATTGGGTCTGCCATGCCCCTAGGCCCCAATTTATAACCATCGTTTGGGTTGTCCCTTCACTCTTCCCCAGGGCTCTGCTTTGGAATTCCTCTTTGGTTGGGACACCTGAGGTAACAAACCTGAGAGGAGACCACCCATCCCACAGATTGACAGAAAGAAATTGGGACCGGGCCAAATCCACAGAGAGGAAGATTCGTCCATGGCCCATGAGGCCTCCCCACGTTCCACGCCCATCTTTGATACAAAATCCAGAGACAAAAGCCTGAGCAAGCGCCTCAGACTCGCTCTTTCTTCATATCCTGAAGAGTGCTTCTCATGGTTTGTAGATTGGCCCTGCCATACCTACGTTCCCAACCTAAGCTGAGTTTGTGTTTTCAGACTTCTGTCCTCAGATTCCTGGGCCACACACCCTCCAGGCTGGGGCCCCTGGAGCCACACATTAGGACTGTGCCTACCCAATCCATGGGCATTCTGCCCATTCCATTATCCAAAATCGTACAAATTAGGAGAACTCTCCAAAGTCCCAGGGGCCATCCCAATAGTGTAGGACTCCGGGGACAAACAAGGGTGGTCTGACAACAGGTGAGCATCTACCTCCACTCATTCCATAGATGGATATCCCCAGAGAAGGAGATGGAACCAGACAGGACCCTAGGCCATATTCGGATCCATTGCTTTGGTTTACAGACATGTCTCCTCAAAAGCCTGGATTCCAAGTCCAGCATAGGGGGTTACCTGAGGCACCCATCAGAACAAATCTCGTTTCCACAAGGAAACTTGTGCATGGGACCTATGTCAAAAGCGTAGGAGAATACTTCAGGGTCCCGGTGTCACCGCCCCATTCCAAGGCCCTCATGGACACAAACACACATTAGGACCCATCCTCGGGAAAGTCCATTTCAACACAGCCGCCCCGATTGCTCCCGCAGAGCCATCAAAACTCAACTGTCTTGTTGCTAGGAGAAAATTGGAATGCGAGGCAGGATTCCCTGGCATCGATCCTCGAACGGTGCTCTGGAGTCATTCCATATGGGATGTCCTGGAGCTGACCAACAGGTCTCAATTGTCCCGCAGAAGGAATCCTTGAAGGGGGCATCCCACAACTCCCAACGTGGGAAAACCTCCATGGCCTTGAGATTCCGCTCCGTTCATGAAGGGGCAGTCATGCACAGAAACTCCAACCCGAGCCAACGTCTGATCCTCGCCGTGACTTCAGATGCATGAAATATTGGTTCAGATCTGCAGGAGGTACCTGCCGTGCCCTCGGCCTGAAGCCCAAGTCTAGCTTGTGTTCTCAGACTTCTGTCCTCACACTCCTGGCCCAGAAGCCCTGAAGTTTGGCAATTCTGGAACCAAAGTGCAGCACTCTGCCTGCCCTCTAGAAAAAATATCTTGCCTATTGAGCTCCCCAGGCACCTCAAATGAGGATAAACCTATACGGCACTCGACTGTACCCAAATCATATAGTCTAACCTGGGACTAATGCACTGACTGACACAACCTGAGCCCGAACCTCCTGACCAAAACCCAGGCAGCTGACCGCACACTGAGCATCTCAGACCCGCCATGGCCTTATGTCGTCATCTCCACCCAACTTCGGTTTTTCAGGCTTCAGAACCTAGACCTTATCTCCAACCACTGCCCAGGGTTGAAAATGATGCAGATATCAGAAGACATTCCCCATGGCCAGAGACCTTGTGTTTGGCAGGTTGTCCAAAGTCCAGTGTAGTTGAAACCAGTGTGGCCCATGAGGCCCCGCCCATGCTCGCGGGCCACATTGGTCACAAACACACATTGTGACCCTCAGCATGAGCCCAGTCCTCAAGTAAGGCCTCTCAGTGGCTGGATGAAGAGACAGCATATTGGGCCTGCCATGCCCCTAGGTCCCAATTTTTAACCATAGTTTGGGTTGTCCCTTCACTCTTCCCCAGGGCTCTGCTTTGGAATTCCTATTTTGTTCGGACACCTGAGGTAATAAACCTGAAAGGAGACCTCCCATCCGACAATTGAAGAAAAACTATTGGGACCGGGCCAAATCCACAGAGAGGAAGATTCGTCCATATCCCATGAGGCCTCCCCACATTCTACAGCCATTGTTGATACAAAATCCAGAGACAAAAGCCTGAGCAAGTGCCTCAGACTCGCTCTTTCTTCATATCCTGAGGGGTACTTCTCATGGTTTGTAGATTGGGCCTCCCATACCTACGTCCCAAAACCTTAGCTGAGTTTGTGTTTTCAGACTTCTGTCCTCAAAGTCCTGGGCCACACACCCTCCAGGCTGGGGCCCCTGAGCCACACATTAGGACTGTGCCTACCCAATCCATGGGAATTCAGCCCATTCCATTGTCCAAATTCTCACCAATTAAGAAAACTCTCCAAAGTCCCCGAGGCCATCCCAATAGTGTAGGTCTCCAGGGACAGCAAGGGCGGTGTGACACCAGGTGAGCATCTCCCTCCACTCATTCCATAGATGGATATCACCAGAGAAGAAGATTGAACCAGACAGGACCCTAGGCCATAATCGGATCCATTGTTTTGGTTTACAGGCATGTCTCCTCAAAAGCCTGGATTCCAATACCAGCATAGGGGGTTTCCTGAGGCACCCCTCAGAACAAATCTCATCTCCACAAGTAAACTTGTGCTTGGGAGGTATGTCAAAAGCTTAGGAGAATACTTCAGGGTCCCGGTGCCAACGCCCCATTCCAAGGCCCTCATGGACACAAACACACAATGGGCCCGACCCTAAAAGTCCATTTCAACTCAGCCACGCCGGTTGCTCCCGCAGAGCTATCCGATCTCAACTGTCTTGTTGCTAGGAGACATTTGGAATGCGAGGCCCGCTTCCCAGGCATCCACCCCGAACGGTGCTCTGGAGTCCTTCCATATGGGATATCCTGGAGCTGCCCAACAGGTCTCAATTGGCCCGCAGAAGGAATCCTTGAAGGGGGCATTCCAAAACTCCGAACGTGGGAAAACCTCCATGGCCTTGAGATTCCGCTCCATTCATGAAGGGGCAGTCAGCACAGAAACTCCAACCTGAGCCAACGTCTGAACCTCGCCATAACTTCAGAAGCATGAGATATTCGTTCAGATCAGCAAGGGGTACCAGCCATGCCCTCGGCCTGAAGCCCAAGTCTAGCTTCTCTTCTCAGACTTGTCCTCACACTCCTGGTCCAGAATCCCTCATGTTCGGCAATACCGGACCCACAATGCAGCACTCTGCTTGCCCTCTAGAAAAAAATATATTGCCTAATGAGTTGCCCAGGCACATCAAATGAGGATAAACCTACACGGCACTAGAATGTACCTAAATTATATATCTAACCTGGGCACTAATGCACAGTCTGACACAACCTGAACCCGAAATTCCGGACCAACACCCAGGCAGCTGCCCGCAAACTGAGCACATCAGACCCGCCATGGCCTTAGGTCGTCATCTCTTCCCAACTGCGGTTTCCAGGCTTCAGAAACTAGACCTTATCTCCAACCACTGCCCAGGGTTGAAAATGATGCAGAAATCAGAGCTCCTTCCCCATGGCAAGAGACCTTGTGATTGGCATGTTGTCCAAAGTTCAGTGTAGATGAAAATAGTGTGGCACATGAGGCCCCGCCCCTGCTGGCGGGCAACATTAGTCACAAACACACATGCTGACCCTCAGCCTGAACCCCGTCCTCACGTAAGGCCACTCAGTGGCTGGAAGAAGAGACAGCATATTTGGCCTGCCATGCCCCTAAGCCCCATTTTTTAACGATAATTTGGGTTGTCACTTCACTCTTCCCCAGGGCTCTGCTTAGGAATTCCTCTTTGGTTGGGACACCTGAGGTAACAAACCTGAGAGGAGACCTCCCATCCCACAGATTGACGGAAAGAAATTGGGACCGGGCCAAATCCACAGATAGGAAGTTTCGTCCATGGCCCATGAGGCCTCCCCACATTCCATGGCCATCGTTGACACAAAATCCAGAGACCAAAGCCTGTGCAAGTCCCTCAGACTCGCTCTTTCTTCATAGCCTGAAGAGTTCTTCTCATGGTTTGTAGATTGGACCTGCCATACCTACGTCCCCAAACCTAAGCTGAGTTTTTGTTTTCAGACATCTGTCTTCAAAATCCTGGGCCACTCACCCTCCAGGCTGGGACCCCTGGGCCACACATAGGACTGTGCCTAACCAATCCATGGGAATTCTGCCCATTCCATTGTTCAAAATCGTACAAATTAGAAGAACCCTCCGAAGTCCCTTAGACCATCCCAATAGTGTAGGTCTCCCGGGACAAACAAGGGCCGTCTGACACCACCTGAGCATGTACCTCCACTCATACCATATATGGACATCCCCAGAGAAGAAATGGAACCAGACAGGACCCTAGGCCATAATCGGATCCATTGCTTTGGTTTACAGGCATGTCTCCTCAAAGCCTGGATTCGTAGACCAGCATAGGGGGTTTCCTGAGGCACCCATCAGAATAAATCTCGTCTCCACAAGGAACTTGTGCATGGGACCTATGTCAAAAGCTTAGGAGAATACTTCAGGGTCCCGGTGCCACCGCCCAAATCCAAGGTCTTAATGGACATAAACACACATTAGGCCCCATCCTCGGGAAAGTCCATTTCAACACAGCCGCCCCAATTGCTCCCCCTGAGCCATCAGATCTCAACTGTCTTGTTGCTAGCAGACAATTGGAATGCGAGGCGGGCTTCCCTAGCATCCATCCTCGAACGGTGCTCTGGTGTCATTCCATATGGGATGTCCTGGAGCTGACAACAGGTCCCAATTTTCCCGCAGAAGGAATCCTTCAAGGAAACATCCCACAACTCCCAACGTGGAAAAACCTCCATGGCCTTGAGATTCCGCTCCATTCATGAAGGGGCAGTCAGCACAGAAACTCCAACTTGAGTGAACGTCTGAACCTCGCCGTAACTTCAGAAGCATGAGATATTCGTTCAGATCTGCAAGGGGTACCAGCCATGCCCTCGGCCTGAAGCCCAAGTCTAGCTTCTGTTCTCAGACTTGTCCTCACACTCCTGGTCCAGAATCCCTCATGTTCGGCAATACCGGACCCACAATGCAGCACTCTGCTTGCCCTCTAGAAAAAATATATTGCCTAATGTGTTGCCCAGGCACCTCAAATGATGATAAACCTACACGGCACTAGAATGTACCTAAATTATATATCTAACCTGGGCACTAATGCACTGTCTGACACAACCTGAAAGAGAACCTCCGGACCAACACCCAGGCAGCTGACCGCACACTGAGCACATCAGACCCGCCATGGCCTTAGTTCGTCATCTCTTCCCAACTGCGGTTTCCAGGCTTCAGAACCTAGACCTTATCTCCAACCACTGCCCAGGGTTGAAAATGATGCAGAAATCAGAGCTCCTTCAACATGGCAAGAGACCTTGTGATTAGCATGTTGTCCAAAATTCACAGTAGATGAAACCAGTGTGGCACATGAGGCCCCTCCCCTGTTCGCAGGCCACATTAGTCACAAACACACATTGTGACCCTCAGCCTGAACCCCGTCCTCAAGTAAGGGCACTCAGTGGCTGGAAGAAGAGACAGCTTATTGGGCCTGCCATGCCCCTAGGCCCCATTTTTTAACCATAATTTGGGTTGTCCCTTCACTCTTCCACAGGGCTCTCATTAGGAATTCCTCTTTGGTTGTACACCTGAGGTAACAAACCTGAGAGGAGACCTCCCATCCCACAGATTCACGGAAAGAAATTGGGACCGGGCCAAATCCACAGAGGAAGATTCCTCCATGGCCCATGAGGCCTCCCCACATTCCACCCCCATATTTGATACAAAATCCAGAGACAAAAGCCTGAGCAAGCGCCTCAGACTCGCTCTTTCTTCATATCCTGAAGAGTTCTTCACATGATTTGTAGATTGGACCTGCCATACCTACGTCCCCTAACCTAAGTTGAGTTTGTGTTCTCAGACCTCTGTCCTCATATTCCTGGGCCAAACACCCTCCAACCTGGGGCCCCTGGAGCCACACATTAGGACTGTGTATACCCAATCCATGGGAATTCTGCCCATTCCATTGTCCAAAATCGTACAAATTAGGAGAACCCTCCAAAGTTCCCGAGGCCATCCCAATAGTGTAGGTCTCCCGGGACAAACAAGGGCGGTCTGACACCAGCTGAGCATCTACCTACACTCATACCATAGATGGATGTCCCCAGAGAAGAAGATGGAACCAGACAGTACCCTAGGCCATAATCGGATCCATTGCTTTTGTTTACAGGCATGTCTCCTCAAAAGCCTGGATTCCAAGACCAGCATAGGGGGCTTCCTGAGGCACCCATCAGAACAAATGTCGTCTCCACAAGGAAACTTGTGCATGAGACCTATGTCAAAAGCTTAGGAGAATACTTCAGGGTCCCGGTGCCACCGCCCCATTCCAAGTTCTCATGGACACAAACACATATAAGGCCACATCCTCGGGAAAGTCCATTTCAACTCAGCCACCCCGGTTGCTCCGGCATGGCCTTCAGATCTCAACTGTCTTGTTGCTAGGAGACAATTAGAATGCGAGGCCGGCTTCCCTGGCATCCATCCCCGAACGGTGCTCTGGTGTCATTCCATATCGGATATCCTGGAGCTGCCCACCAGGTCTCAATTGTCCCGCAGAAGGAATCCTTGAAGGGGGCATCCCAAAACTCCCAACGTGGAAAAACCTCCATGGCCTTGAGATTCCGCTCCATTCATGAAGGGGCAGTCAGCACAGAAACTCCAACTTGAGTGAACGTCTGAACCTCGCCGTAACTTCAGAAGCATGAGATATTCGTTCAGATCTGCAAGGGGTACCAGCCATGCCCTCGGCCTGAAGCCCAAGTCTAGCTTCTGTTCTCAGACTTGTCCTCACACTCCTGGTCCAGAATCCCTCATGTTCGGCAATACCGGACCCACAATGCAGCACTCTGCTTGCCCTCTAGAAAAAATATATTGCCTAATGTGTTGCCCAGGCACCTCAAATGATGATAAACCTACACGGCACTAGAATGTACCTAAATTATATATCTAACCTGGGCACTAATGCACTGTCTGACACAACCTGAAAGAGAACCTCCGGACCAACACCCAGGCAGCTGACCGCACACTGAGCACATCAGACCCGCCATGGCCTTAGTTCGTCATCTCTTCCCAACTGCGGTTTCCAGGCTTCAGAACCTAGACCTTATCTCCAACCACTGCCCAGGGTTGAAAATGATGCAGAAATCAGAGCTCCTTCAACATGGCAAGAGACCTTGTGATTAGCATGTTGTCCAAAATTCACAGTAGATGAAACCAGTGTGGCACATGAGGCCCCTCCCCTGTTCGCAGGCCACATTAGTCACAAACACACATTGTGACCCTCAGCCTGAACCCCGTCCTCAAGTAAGGGCACTCAGTGGCTGGAAGAAGAGACAGCTTATTGGGCCTGCCATGCCCCTAGGCCCCATTTTTTAACCATAATTTGGGTTGTCCCTTCACTCTTCCACAGGGCTCTCATTAGGAATTCCTCTTTGGTTGTACACCTGAGGTAACAAACCTGAGAGGAGACCTCCCATCCCACAGATTCACGGAAAGAAATTGGGACCGGGCCAAATCCACAGAGAGGAAGATTCGTCCATGGCCCATGAGGTCTTCCCACATTTGACGCCCATCTTTGATACAAAATCCACAGACAAATGCCTGAGGAAGCACCTCAGAATCACTCTTTTTTCATATCCTGAAGAGTTCTTCTCATGGTTGTAGATTGGACCTGCCATACCTACGTCCCCTAACCTAAGCTGACTTTGTGTTTTCAGACTTCTGTCTTCAAATTCCTGGGCCACACACACTCCAGGCTGGGGCCTCTGGAGCCACACATTAGGACTGTGCCTACCAAATCCATGGGTATTCTGCCCATTCCATTGCCCAAAATCGTACAAATTAGGAGAACCCTCCAAAGTTCCCGAGGCCATCCCAATAATGTAGGAGTCCGTGGACAAACAAGGGAGGTCTGACACCAGCTGAGCATCTACCTCCACTCATACTATAGATGGATGTCCCCAGAGAAGAAGATGGAATCAGACAGGACCCGAGGCCATAATCGGATCCATTGCTTTGGTTTAAAGGCATGTCTCCTCAAAAGCCTGGATTCCAAGACCAGCATAGGGGGTTTCCTGAGGCACCCATCAGAACAAATCTCGTCTCCACAAGAAAACTTCAGTTTCGGACCTATGTCAAAAGCTTAGGAGAATACTTCAGGGTCCCGGTGCCACCGCCCCATTCCAAGGCTTTAATGGACACAAACACATATTAGGCCCCATCCTCTGGAAAGTCCATTTCAACTCAGCCACATCGGTTGCTCCCGCAGAGCCATCAGATCTCAACTGTCTTGTTGCTAGGAGACAATTGGTATGCGGGGCCGGCTACCCTGGCATCATCCCCGAAAGTGCTTTGGAGTCATTCCATATGGGATATCATGGAGCTGCCCCAAAAGGTCTCAATTTTCCCGCAGAAGAAATCCTTGAAAGGGGCATCCCACAACTCTCAACGTGGGAAAAACTCCATGGCCTTGAGGTTCCGGTCCGTTCATGAAGGGGCAGTCATGCACAGAAACTCCAAACTGAGCCAACGTCTGAACCTCGCCGTGACTTCAGATGCATGAGAGATTGGTTCAGATCTGCAGGGGGTACTTGCCGTGCCCTCGGCCTGAAGCCCAAGTCTAGATCGTGTTCTCAGACTTCTGTCCTCACACTCCTGGTCCAAGAATCCAGAAGTTTGGCAATTCCGGACCCACAATGCAGCACTCTGCCTGCCCTCTAGCAAAAATATATTGCCTAATGAGCTGCCCTGGCACCTCAAATGAGGATAAACCTACACGGCACTCAACTGTACGCAAATTATAGAGTGGAACTTGGGCACTAATGCACTGTCTGACACCACATGAGACCGAAACTCCTGACCAACACCCAGGCAGCTGACCGCACACTGAGCACAACAGACCCGCCATGGCCTTAGGCCGTCATCTCTTCCAAACAGCGGTTTTCATGCTTCAGTACCTAGAACTTATCTCCAACCACTGCCCAGGATTGAAAATGATGCAGAAATCAGAACTCCTTCCCCATGGCAAGAGACCTTGTGATTGGCAAGTTGTCCAAAGTTTAGTGTAGTTGAAACCAGTGTGGCCCATGAGGCCACGCCCACTCTCCCGGGCCACATTGGACACAAACACACATTGTGACCCTCAGCCTGAGCCCAGTCCTCAAGTAAGGCCTCTCAGTGGATGGATGAAGAGACAGCATATTGGGCCTGCCATGCCCCTAGGCGCCAATTTTTAACCATAGTTTGGGTTGTCCCTTCACTCTTCCCTAGGTCTCTGCTTTGGAATTCCTCTTTGGTTGGGACACCTGAGGTAACAAACCTGAAAGGAGACCTTCCATCCCACAGATTGACGAAAAACAATTGGGACCGGACCAAATCCAAAGAGAGGAAGATTCGTCCATGGCCCATGAGGCCTCCCCACATCCACAGCCATCGTTGATACAAAGTCCAGAGACAAAAGCCAGAGCAAGTGCCTCAGACTCGCTCTTTCTTCATATGCTGAAGAGTTCTTCTCATGGTTTGTAGAATGGACCTGCCATACCTACGTCCCCTAACCTAAGCTGAGTAGTGTTTTCAGACTTCTGTCCTCAAATTCCTGGGCCACACACCCTCCAGGCTGGGGCCCCTGGAGCCACACATTAGGACTGTGCCTACCCAATCCATGGGAATTCTGCCCATTCCATTGTTCCAAATTGTACAAATTAGTAGAACTCTCCAAAGTCCCCGAGGCCATCCCAATAGTATAGGACTCCGTGGACAAACAAGGGCGGTCTGACACCAGCTGAGCATCTACTTCCACTCATACCATAGATGGATGTCCCCAGAGAAGGAGATGGAACCAGACAGAACCCTAGCCATAATCGGATCCATTGCTTTGGTTTACAGGCATGTCTCCTCAAAAGCCTGGATTCCAAGACCAGCATAGGGGGTTTCCAGAGGCACCCATCAGAACAAATCTCGTCTCCACAAGGAAACTTGTGCATGGGACCTATGTCAAAAGCTTAGGAGAATACTTCAGTGTCCCGATGCCACTGCCCTTTTCCAGGGTCATTAGAAACACAAACACATATTGGGCCCCATCCTCGGGAAATTCCATTTCATCTCAGACACCCCGGTAGCTCCGGCAGAGCCATCAGTTCTCAACTGTCTTGTTGCTAGGAGTCAATTTGGATGCGAGGCCGGCTTCCCTGGAATCCATCCCCAAACGGTGCTCTGGAGTTCTTCCATATGGGATATCCTGGAGCTGCCCAACAGGTCTCAATTGTACCGCAGAAGAAATTCTTGAAGGGTGCATCCCACAACTCCCATCGTGGGAAAACCTCCATGGCCTTGAGATTCTGGTCCGTTCATGAAGGGGCAGTCATGCACAGAAACTCAAACCTGAGCCAACGTCTGATCCTCGCCGTGACTTCAGATGCATGAGAGATTGGTTCAGATCTGCAGGGGGTACCTGCCGTAGCCTCGGCCTGAACCCAAGTCTAGATCGTGTTCTCAGACTTCTGTCCTCACACTCCTCGCCCAGAAGCCCTCAAGTTTGGCAATTCCGGACCCACAATGCAGCACTCTGCCTGCCCTTAGCAAATATATCTTGCCTACTGAGCTGCCCAGGCACCTCAAATGAGGATAAACCTACACGGCACTCGACTGTACCCAAATTATAGAGTGTAACCTGGGCACTAATGCACTGTCTGACACCACATGAGCCCGAACCTCCTGACCAACATCCAGGCAGCTGACCGCACACTGAGCACATCAGACCCGCCATGGCCTTAGTCGTCAACTCTTCCAAACTGCGGTTTTCAGGCTTCAGTACCTAGAACTTATCTCCAACCACTGCCCCGGATTGAAAATGATGCAGAAATCAGAACTCCTTGCCCATGGCAAGAGACCTTGTGATTGGCATTTGTCCAAAGTTCAGTGTAGTTGAAACCATTGTGGCCCACGAGGCCACGCCCACTCTCCCGGGCCACATTGGACACAAACACACATTGTGACCCTCAGCCTGAGCCCAGTCCTCAAGTAAGGCCTCTCAGTGGATGGATGAAGAGACAGCATATTGGGCCTGCCATGCCCCTAGGCGCCAATTTTTAACCATAGTTTGGGTTGTCCCTTCACTCTTCCCCAGGGCTCTGCTTTGGAATTCCTCTTTGGTTGGGACACCTGAGGTAACAAACCTGAAAGGAGACCTTCCATCCCACAGATTGACGAAAAACAATTGGGACTGGGCCAAATCCACAGAGAGGAAGATTCGTCCATGGCCCATGAGGCCTCCCCACATTCCACGGCCATCGTTGATACAAAATCCAGAGACACAAGCCTGAGGAAGCGCCTCAGACTCGCTCTTTCTTCATATCCTGTAGAGTTCTTTTTATGGTTTGTAGATTGGGCCTGCCATACCATGTCCACAACCCTAAGCTGAGTTTGTGTTTTCAGACTTCTGTCCTCAAAGTCCTGGGCCACACACCCTCCAGGCTGGGGCCCCCGGAGCCACACATTAGGACTGTGCCTACCCAGTCCATGGGAATTCTGCCCATTCCATTGTTCCAAATCGTACAAATTAGGAGAACCCTCCAAAGTCCCCGAGGCCATCCCAATAGTGTAGGTCTCCCGGGACAAACAAGGGCGGTCTGACACCACCTGAGCATCTACCACCACTCACACCATGGATGGATGTCCCCAGAGAAGAAGATGGAAGCAGACAGGACGCTAGGCCATAATCGGATCCATTGCTTTGGTTTACAGGCATGTCTCCTCAAAAGCCTGGATTCCAAGACCAGCATAGGGGGTTTCCTGAGGCACCCATCAGAACAAATCTCGTCTCCACAAGGAAACTTGTGCATGGGAGCTATGTCAAAAGCTTAGGAGAATACTTCATGGTCCCGGTGCCACCGCCCCATACCAAGGCCTTCATGGAGACAAACACACATTAGGCCCCATCCTCGGGAAAGTCCCTTTCAACACAGCCACCCCGATGGCTCCCGCAGAGCCATCAGATCTCAAGTATCTTGTTGCTAGGAGACAACTGGATTTCGAGGCTGGCTTTCTAGCATCCATCGTCGAACGGTGCTCTGGAGTCATTCCATATGTGATGTCTTAGAGCTGACCAACAGGTCTCACTTGTCCCGCAGAAGGAATCCTTGAAGGGTGCATCCCACAACTCCCAACGTGGGAAAACCTCCAAGGCCTTGAGATTCTGCTCTGTTCATGAAGGGGCAGTCATGCACAGAAACTCCAACCTGAGCCAATGTCTGATCCCCGCCGTGACTTCAGATGCATGAGATATTGGTTCAGATCTGCAGGGGGTACCTGCCGTAGCTTCGGCCTGAAGCCCAATTCTAGATCGTGTTCTCAGACTTATGTCCTCACACTCCTTGCCCAGAAGCCCTCAAGTTTGGCAATTCCGGACCCACAATGCAGCACTCTGCCTGCCCTCTAGCAAAAATATCTTGCCTAATGAGCTGCCCAGGCTCCTCAAATGAGGATAAACCTACACGGCACTCGACTGTACCCAAATTATAGAGTGTAACCTGGGCACTAATGCACTGTCTGACACCACATGAGCCCGAACCTCCTGACCAACACCCAGGCAGCTGACCCCACACTGAGCACATCAGACCCGCCATGGCCTTTGGTCGTCATCTCTTCCAAACTGCGGTTTTCAGGCTTCAGTACCTAGAACTTATCTCCAACCACTGCCCCGGATTGAAAATGATGCAGAAATCAGAACTCCTTCCCCATGGCAAGAGACCTTGTGATTGGCATTTGTCCAAAGTTCAGTGTAGTTGAAACCAGTGTGGCCCACGAGGCCACGCCCACTCTCCCGGGCCACATTGGACACAAACACACATTGTGACCCTCAGCCTGAGCCCAGTCCTCATGTAAGGCCTCTCAGTGGATGGATGAAGAGACAGCATATTGGGCCTGCCATGCCCCTAGGCGCCAATTTTTAACCATAGTTTGGGTTCTCCCTTCACTCTTCCCCAGGGCTCTGCTTTGGAATTCCTCTTTGGTTGGGACACCTGAGGTAACAAACCTGAAAGGAGACCTTCCATCCCACAGATTGACGAAAAACAATTGGGACCCGGCCAAATCCACAGAGAGGAAGATTCGTCCATGGCCCATGAGGCCTCCCCACATTCCACGGCCATCGTTGATACAAAATCCAGAGACACAAGCCTGAGGAAGCGCCTCAGACTCGCTCTTTCTTCATATCCTGAAGAGTTCTTTTTATGGTTTGTAGATTGGGCCTGCCATACCATGTCCACAACCCTAAGCTGAGTTTGTGTTTTCAGACTTCTGTCCTCAAAGTCCTGGGCCACACACCCTCCAGGCTGGGGCCCCCGGAGCCACACATTAGGACTGTGCCTACCCAGTCCATGGGAATTCTGCCCATTCCATTGTTCCAAATCGTACAAATTAGGAGAACCCTCCAAAGTCCCCGAGGCCATCCCAATAGTGTAGGTCTCCCGGGACAAACAAGGGCGGTCTGACACCACCTGAGCATCTACCACCACTCACACCATGGATGGATGTCCCCAGAGAAGAAGATGGAAGCAGACAGGACGCTAGGCCATAATCGGATCCATTGCTTTGGTTTACAGGCATGTCTCCTCAAAAGCCTGGATTCCAAGACCAGCATAGGGGGTTTCCTGAGGCACCCATCAGAACAAATCTCGTCTCCACAAGGAAACTTGTGCATGGGAGCTATGTCAAAAGCTTAGGAGAATACTTCATGGTCCCGGTGCCACCGCCCCATACCAAGGCCTTCATGGAGACAAACACACATTAGGCCCCATCCTCGGGAAAGTCCCTTTCAACACAGCCACCCCGATGGCTCCCGCAGAGCCATCAGATCTCAAGTATCTTGTTGCTAGGAGACAACTGGATTTCGAGGCTGGCTTTCTAGCATCCATCGTCGAACGGTGCTCTGGAGTCATTCCATATGTGATGTCTTAGAGCTGACCAACAGGTCTCACTTGTCCCGCAGAAGGAATCCTTGAAGGGTGCATCCCACAACTCCCAACGTGGGAAAACCTCCAAGGCCTTGAGATTCTGCTCTGTTCATGAAGGGGCAGTCATGCACAGAAACTCCAACCTGAGCCAATGTCTGATCCCCGCCGTGACTTCAGATGCATGAGATATTGGTTCAGATCTGCAGGGGGTACCTGCCGTAGCTTCGGCCTGAAGCCCAATTCTAGATCGTGTTCTCAGACTTATGTCCTCACACTCCTTGCCCAGAAGCCCTCAAGTTTGGCAATTCCGGACCCACAATGCAGCACTCTGCCTGCCCTCTAGCAAAAATATCTTGCCTAATGAGCTGCCCAGGCTCCTCAAATGAGGATAAACCTACACGGCACTCGACTGTACCCAAATTATAGAGTGTAACCTGGGCACTAATGCACTGTCTGACACCACATGAGCCCGAACCTCCTGACCAACACCCAGGCAGCTGACCCCACACTGAGCACATCAGACCCGCCATGGCCTTTGGTCGTCATCTCTTCCAAACTGCGGTTTTCAGGCTTCAGTACCTAGAACTTATCTCCAACCACTGCCCCGGATTGAAAATGATGCAGAAATCAGAACTCCTTCCCCATGGCAAGAGACCTTGTGATTGGCATTTGTCCAAAGTTCAGTGTAGTTGAAACCAGTGTGGCCCACGAGGCCACGCCCACTCTCCCGGGCCACATTGGACACAAACACACATTGTGACCCTCAGCCTGAGCCCAGTCCTCATGTAAGGCCTCTCAGTGGATGGATGAAGAGACAGCATATTGGGCCTGCCATGCCCCTAGGCGCCAATTTTTAACCATAGTTTGGGTTGTCCCTTCACTCTTCCCCAGGGCTCTGCTTTGGAATTCCTCTTTGGTTGGGACACCTGAGGTAACAAACCTGAAAGGAGACCTTCCATCCCACAGATTGACGAAAAACAATTGGGACCCGGCCAAATCCACAGAGAGGAAGATTCGTCCATGGCCCATGAGGCCTCCCCACATTCCACGGCCATCGTTGATACAAAATCCAGAGACACAAGCCTGAGGAAGCGCCTCAGACTCGCTCTTTCTTCATATCCTGTAGAGTTCTTTTTATGGTTTGTAGATTGGGCCTGCCATACCATGTCCACAACCCTAAGCTGAGTTTGTGTTTTCAGACTTCTGTCCTCAAAGTCCTGGGCCACACACCCTCCAGGCTGGGGCCCCCGGAGCCACACATTAGGACTGTGCCTACCCAGTCCATGGGAATTCTGCCCATTCCATTGTTCCAAATCGTACAAATTAGGAGAACCCTCCAAAGTCCCCGAGGCCATCCCAATAGTGTAGGTCTCCCGGGACAAACAAGGGCGGTCTGACACCACCTGAGCATCTACCACCACTCACACCATGGATGGATGTCCCCAGAGAAGAAGATGGAAGCAGACAGGACGCTAGGCCATAATTGGATCCATTGCTTTGGTTTACAGGCATGTCTCCTCAAAAGCCTGGATTCCAAGACCAGCATAGGGGGTTTCCTGAGGCACCCATCAGAACAAATCTCGTCTCCACAAGGAAACTTGTGCATGGGAGCTATGTCAAAAGCTTAGGAGAATACTTCATGGTCCTGCTGCCACCGCCCCATACCAAGGCCTTCATGGAGACAAACACACATTAGGCCCCATCCTCGGGAATGTCCCTTTCAACACAGCCGCCCCGATTGCTCCCACAGAGCCATCAGATCTCAAGTATCTTGTTGCTAGGAGACAACTGGAATGCGAGGCTGGCTTTCTAGCATCCATCGTCGAACGTTGCTCTGGAGTCATTCCATATGTGATGTCTTAGAGCTGACCAACAGGTCTCAATTGTCCCACAGAAGGAATCCTTGAAAGGTGCATCCCACAACTCCCAACGTGGGAAAACCTCCATGGCCTTGAGATTCCGCTCTGTTCATGAAGGGGCAGTCATGCACAGAAACTCAAACCTGAGTCAACGTCTGATCCTCACCGTGACTTCAGATGCATGAGAGATTGGTTCAGATCTGCAGGGGGTACCTGCCGTAGCCTCGGCCTGAAGCCCAAGTCTTGATCGTGTTCTCAGACTTCTGTCCTCACACTCCTCGCCCAGAAGCCCTCAAGTTTGGCAATTCCGGACCCACAATGCAGCACTCTGCCTGCCCTCTAGCAAAAATATCTTGCCTAATGAGCTGCCCAGGCTCCTCAAATGAGGATAAACCTACACGGCACTCGACTGTACCCAAATTATAGAGTGTAACCTGGGCACTAATGCACTGTCTGACACCACATGAGCCCGAACCTCCTGACCAACACCCAGGCAGCTGACCGCACACTGAGCACATCAGACCCGCCATGGCCTTAGGTCGTCATCTCTTCCAAACTGCGGTTTTCAGGCTTCAGTACCTAGAACTTATCTCCAACCACTGCCACGGATTGAAAATGATGCAGAAATCAGAACTCCTTCCCCATGGCAAGAGACCTTGTGATTGGCATGTTGTCCAAAGTTCAGTGTAGTTGAAACCAGTGTGGCCCACGAGGCCACGCCCACTCTCCCGGGCCACATTGGACACAAACACACATTGTGGCCCTCAGCCTGAGCCCAGTCCTCAAGTAAGGCCTCTCAGTGGATGGATGAAGAGACAGCATATTGGGCCTGCCATGCCCCTAGGCACCAATTTTTAACCATAGTTTGGGTTGTCCCTTCACTCTTCCCTAGGTCTCTGCTTTGGAATTCCTCTTTGGTTGGGACACCTGAGGTAACAAACCTGAAAGGAGACCTTCCATCCCACAGATTGACGAAAAAGAATTGGGACTGGTCCAAATCCACAGAGAGGAAGATTCGTCCATGGCCCATGAGGCCTCCCCACATCCACGGCCATCATTGATACAAAATCCAGAGACAAAAGCCTGAGCAAGCGCCTCAGACTCGCTCTTTCTTCATATCCTGAAGAGTTCTTCTCATGGTTTGCAGATTGGGCCTGCCATACCGTGTCCACAACCCTAAGCTGGGTTTGTGTTTTCAGACTTCTGTCTTCAAATTCCTGGGCCACACACACTCCAGGCTGGGGCCTTTGGAGCCACACATTAGGACTGTGCCTACCAAATCCATGGGAATTCTGCCCATTCCATTGCCCAAATTGTACAAATTAGGAGAACCTGCCAAAGATCCCGAGGCCATCCCAATAATGTAGGAGTCCGTGGACAAACAAGGGGGGTCTGACCACCGGTGAGCATCTACCTCCACTCATACCATATGGATGTCCCCAGAGAAGAAGATGGAATCAGACAGGACCCTAGGCCATAATCGGATCCATTGCTTTGGTTTAAAGGCATGTCTCCTCAAAAGCCTGGATTCCAAGACCAGCATAGGGGGTTTCCTGAGGCACCCATCAGAACAAATCTCGTCTCCACAAGGAAACTTGTGCATGGGACCTATGTCAAAAGCTTAGGAGAATACTTCAGGGTCCCGGTGCCACCGCCCCATTCCAAGGCTTTAATGGACACAAACACATATTAGGCCCTATCCTCGGGAAAGTCCATTTAAACTCAGCCACCCCGGTGGCTCCCGTAGAGCCATCAGATCTCAACTGTCTTGTTGCTAGGAGACAATTGGTATGCGGGGCCGGCTACCCTGGCATCATCCCCGAAAGTGCTTTGGAGTCATTCCATATGGGATATCATGGAGCTGCCCCAAAAGGTCTCAATTTTCCCGCAGAAGAAATCCTTGAAAGGGGCATCCCACAACTCTCAACGTGGGAAAAACTCCATGGCCTTGAGGTTCCGGTCCGTTCATGAAGGGGCATTCATGCACAGAAACTCCAAACTGAGCCAACGTCTGAACCTCGCCGTGACTTCAGATGCATGAGAGATTGGTTCAGATCTGCAGGGGGTACCTGCCGTGCCCTCGGCCTGAAGCTCAAGTCTAGATTGTGTTCTCAGACGTCTATCCTCACACTCCTGGTCCAGAAGTCCAGTAGTTTTGCAATTCCGGACCCACAATGCAGCAATCTGCCCTCCCTCTAGCAAAAATATCTTGCCTAATGAGCTGCCCAGGCACCTCAAATGAATATAAACCTAGACGGCACTCAACTGTACCCAAATTATAGAGTGTAACCTGGGCACTAATGCACTTTCTGACACCACATGAGCCCGAAACTCCTGACCAACACCCAGGCAGCTGAACGCACACTGAGCACATCAGACCCGCCATATCCTTAGGTCGTCATCTCTTCCAAACTGCGGTTTTCATGCTTCAGTACCTAGAACTTATCTCCAACCACTGCCCCGGATTGAAAATGATGCAGAAATCAGAACTCCTTCCCCATGGCAAGAGACCTTGTGATTGGCATGTTGTCCAAAGTTCAGTGTAGGTGAAACCAGTGTGGCCCACGAGGCCACGCCCACTCTCCCGGGCCACATTGGACACAATCACACATTGTGACCCTCAGCCTGAGCCCAGTCCTCAAGTAAGGCCTCTCAGTGGCTGGATGAAGAGACAGCATATTGGGCCTGAAATGCCCTTAGGCACCAATTTTTAACCATAGTTTGGGTGGTCCCTTCACTCTTCCCCAGGGCTCTGCTTTGGAATTCCTCTTTGGTTCGGACACCTGAGGTAACAAACCTGAAAGGAGACCTCCTATCCCACAGATTGACGAAAAACAATTGGGACCGGGCCAAATCCTCAGAGAGGAAGATTCGTTCCTGGCTCATGAGGACTCCCCACATTCCACGGCCATCGTTGATACAAAATCCAGAGACAAAAGCCTGAACAAGCGCCTCAGACTCGCTCATCTTCATTTCCTGAAGAGTTCTTCTCATGGTTTGTAGATCGGGCCTGCCATACCTACGTCCCCAAACGTAAGCGGAGTTTGTGTTTTCAAGTTCTGTCCTCAAAGTTCTGGGCCACACACCCTCCAGGCTGGGGCCCCTGGAGCCATTATTATTAGGACAGTGCCTACCCAATCTATGGGAATTCTGCCCATTCCATTGTCCAAAATCATACAATTAGGAGAACGCTCCAATGTCCCCGAGGCCATACCCATAGTTAGGTTTCACGGACAAACAAGGGTGGTCTGACACCTGGTGAGCATCTACCTCCACTCATACCATAGATGGATGTCCCCAGAGAAGAAGATGGAAGCAGACAGGACCCTAGGCCATAATCGGATCCATGCTTTGGTTTACAGGCATGTCTCCTCAAAACCTGGATTCCAATACCAGCATAGAGAGGTTTCCTGAGGCACCCATCAGAACAAATCTCGTCTCCAAAAGGAAACTTGTGCATGGGAGCTATGTCAATAGCTTAGGAGAATACTTCAGGGTCCCGGTGCCACCGCCCCATTCCAATGCCCTCATGGACACAAACACACATTGGGCCCCAAACTAAGGAAAGTCCATTTCAACTCAGCCACCCCAATTGCTCCCACATAGCCATCCGATCTCAACTGTCTTGTTGCTAAAAGACAATTGGAATGCGAGGTGGGCTTCCCTGGCATTCATCATCCAACGGTGCTCTGGAGTCATTCCGTATGGGATGTCCTGGAGCTGCCCAACTGGTCACAATTTTCCCGCAGAAGGAATCCTTGAAGGGGGCATCCCACAACTCCCAAGTGGGAAAACCTCCGTGGACTTGAGATTCCGCTCCGTTCATGAAGGGGCCGTCATGCACAAAAACTCCAACCTGAGTTAATATCTGATCCTCGCTGTGACTTCAGATGCATGAGATATTGGTTCAGAACTGCAGGGGGTACCTGTCGTGCCCTCGGCCTGAAGCCCAAGTCCAGCTTGTGTTCTCAGACTTCTGTCCTCTCACTCCTGGCCCAGAAGCCCTCAAGTTTGGCAATTCCATACCCACAATGCAGCACTCTGCCTGCCCTCTAGAAAAAATATCTTGCCTAATGAGCTGCCCAGGCACCTCAAATGAGGATAAACCTTCACGGCACTAGACTGTACCCAAATTATGTAGTGTAATCTGGGCACTATTGCACTCTCTGAAACAACTGTGCCAGATACTCCTGACCAACTCCCAGCCTGCTGACCGCACACTGAGCCCATAAGACCCGCCATGGCCTTAGGTCGTCATCTCTTTCCAACTGCGGTTTTCAGGCTTCAAAACCTAGACGTTATCTCCAACCACTGCCCAGGGATGAAAATGATGCTGAAATCAGAACTCCTTCCCCATTGCAAGAGACCTTGTGTTTGGCATGTTGTCCAAAATTCAGTGTAGTTGAAACCAGGGTGGCCCATGAGGCCCCGCCCATGCTCGCGGGTCACATTGGTCACCAACACACTTTGTGACCCTCTGCCTGAGCCCAGTCCTCAAGTAAGTCCTCTCAGTGGCTGGATGAAGAGAAAGCATATTGGGCCTGCCAAGCCCCTAGACCCTAAATTTTTAACAATAGTTTGGGTTGTCCATTCACTCTTTTCCAGGGTTCTGCTTTGTAATTCCTCTTTGGTTGGGACACCTGAGGTCACAATCCTGAAAGGAGACCTCCCATCGCACAGCTTGACGAAAAACAATTGGGACCGGGCCAATTCCAAAGAGAGGAAGATTCGTCCCTGGCTCATGAGGACTCTCCACATTCCACGGCAATCGTTGATACAAAATCCAGAGACAAAATCCTGATCACGTACCTCAGACTCGCTCTTTCTTCATATCCTGAAGAGTTCTTCTAATGGTTTGTAGATTGGGCCTGCCATACCTGCGTCCCCAAACGTAAGCTGAGTTTGTGTTTTCAGCCTTCTGTCCTCTAAGTCCTGGGCCACACACCCTCCAGGCTGAGGCCCCTGGAGCCACACATTAGGACTGCGCCTACCCAATCCATGGGAATTCTGCCCATACCATTGTCCAAAATCGTACAAATTAGGAGAACACTCCAACATCCCGGAAGCCATCCCAATAGTGTAAGTCTCCAGGGACAAACAAGGGTGGTCTGCCACCAGCTGAGCATCTACCTCCATTCATACCATAGATGGATGTCCCCAGAGAAGAAGATTGAACCAGACAGGACCCTAGGCCATAATCGGATCCATTATTTGGTTTACAGGCATGTCTCCTCAAAATCCCGGATTCCAATACCAGCAAAGGGGGTTTCCTGAGGCACCCATCAGAACAAAAATCGTCTTCACAAGGAAACTTGTGCTTGGGAGCTATGTCCAAAGGTTAGGAGAATACTTCAGGGTCCCGGTGCCACCCCCCCATTCCAACGCCCTCATGGACACAAAAACACATTAGGCCCCATCCTCAGGAAAGTCCATTTCAACTCAGCCACCAAGGTTGCTCCCGCAGGCCATTCGATCTCAACTGTCTTGTTGCTAGGAGACAATTGGAATGCGAGGCGGTCTTCCTGGGCATCCATCCTCCAAGGCCCTCATGGACACAAACACACCTTAGGCTCCATTCTGAGGAAAAATCCATTTCAACTCAGCCACCCCGGTTGCTCCAGCATAGCCATCCGATCTCACCTGTCTTGTTGCTAAAAGACAATTGGAATGCGAGGCGGGCTTCCCTGGCATCCATCCTCCAATGGTGATCTGGAGTCATTCCTTATGGGATGTCCTGGAGCTGCCCAACAAGTCTCAATTGTCCCTCAGAAGCAATCCATGAAGGGGGAATCCCACAACTCCCAACGTGGGAAAACCTCCATGGCCTTGAGATTCCGGTCCGTTCATGAAGGGGCAGTCAAGCACAGAAAATCCAACCTGAGCCAACGTCTGATCCTCGCCGTGAATTCAGATGCATGAGATATTGGTTCCGATCTGCAGGGGGTAACTGCCGTGCCATCGGCCTGAAGCCCAAGTCTAGCTTGTGTTCTAAGACTTCTGTCCTCACACTATTGTCCCAGGAGACCTCAGGTTTGGCAATTACGGACCCACAATGCAGCACTCTGCCAGCCCTCTAGAAAAAATATCTTGCCTAATGAGCTGCCCAGGCACCTCAAATGAGGATAAACCTACACGGCACTCGACTGTACCCAAATTATATAGTCTAACCAGAGCACTAATGCACTCTCTGACAAAACCTGAGCCCGAACCTCCGGACCAACATCAGGCAGCTGACCGCACGTTGAGCACATCAGACCTGCCATGGCCTTAGGTCGCCTTCTCTTCGATACCTCAGTTCAGGCTTCAAAACGAGACCTTATCTCCAATCACTGCCCAGGGGTGAGTGTGATGCAGAAATCAGAACTCCTCCTTACCCATGGCAAGAAACCTTGTGGTTGGCACGTTGTCCAACGTTCAGTAGAGGAGAAACCAGCATTCACCCTGATGCCCCACCCATTTTGAGTGCGACGAGGGCATAAACACGCATTGTGACCCTCAGCATGAGTTCTGTCCTCTAGTAAGTCCTTTCAGTGGCTGGACCATTAGATATCATAATGGGCTTGACATGTCCCTAGGCCCCAATTTTTAACCCGATTTCAGATTGTCCAGTCGTCCCTACCCAGGGCTCTACTCTGGAATCCCTCATTTGGTGGGACACCTGAGGTTAAAAAAGAAAGCAACAACAACATAATAACGGACTTTTTCCATCCCACAGTATGACCACAAACTCTTTGTACAGGGCCAAACCACCAGAGAGTAAGACTCGACCATTTCCCATGAAGTCACGCAGAAATTTCACCACCATGATTGACACTATATCCAGAGACAAAAACTTGCTCAAGAGCCTCACACTCGCCCTTTTCTCAAATCACGAAGAGTTCTCCTCAAGTCTGTAGATCAATCCTGCCATACCTATGACCCGAAACATAAGCCGAGTTTGTATTTTCAGACAACTGTCCAAACAGCCCTGGCCTACACAACCTACAGGCTCAGGTCCCTGGAGCCAAACCTGAGGACTATACTTGCCCTCTCCAAGGGGATTGTGTGTGCCCATTCCGATGGCCACAACACTTCTAATAGGAAAAATCGCCAACGTCCCTGATCCATCTCACTAGTGGTGGCTTCCCAGGAAAATCAGAGGCAATCTGAGGCCATCTGAGCACTTATCTACACTCAGACCAATAGACAGATGTCCCCAGAGGTCCAAAGGAAAGAACTGGAACCTAGGCACTAATCAGATCCATTGCTTTGGTTTCCAGGCATCTCTCCTCAGAGGCCTGGTTTTCAAAACCAGCATATGGCTGTTTCTTGACTCAGCCATCAGAAAACATCTCATCTACACATGGGAAACTTGCACGTTGGAGCTGTGTCAAAGCATCTGTTTAGGAGAACGATCAGGGCCCCAGTGCCACTGCTTCATTCCAAGGTCTGCATACACACAAAAGCACATTAGGAGCCATCCACAGGCGAGTCCATTTCAACTCAGCCTCCTCGGTTGCTCGACAAGATCCAGCATCTAAACTCTCTTGTTGCTAGGAGACAATTGGAATGCGAGGTGGGCTACCCAGCCATCCATCCTTAGAACCCTGCTCAGAATCATTGGCCTGGACCCAAACAACAGGTCTCAATTGTCCTGCAGAAGACTCTCTGCAGTTTGGAGCTTCTCATAACTCCCATCGTGGGAAAACCCCCATGGCCTCGTGATGCCCCCACATTCATGAAGGGGCCATCAGGGGCAGAAACTCCAACCTGAGCGATCGTCTGATCCTCGCCCTGACTTCAGATGCACGAGATCTCGATTCAGGTCTGTAGATTGTGCCTGCCATGGCCTCACCCAGTAACCTAAGCCTAGCTTGTGTTCTCAGAATTTTGTCGTCAGACTACTGGCCCACAAGCCCTCCAGTTTGGCAATCCAGAACTAAAATGCAGCACTCTGCCTGCCCTCCAGAAGAAAAACATTGTCCTCTGGGGCTACCCAGTAACCCCAAATGAGGATCAACCTGCACCGACCTTGGCTGTACCCCAAATACATAGGCTGACCAGGGCACTAATGCCCTTTCTGACACAGTCTGAGCCTGGACCCCTGGCCCCTCCCTGACAGCTGGCCGCACACTGAGCACATGGAGCCGCCATGGCATTAGGTCGTCATCTCTTCCCAAACTCGGTTTTCAGGTTTCAGAACCTAGACCTTATCTCCAATCACTGCCCAGGGTTGAAGGTGATACAGAAATCGGATCTCCTTCCCCATGGCAAGAAACCTTGTGGTTGGCATGTTGTCCAACGTTCAGTGCAGTTGAAACCAGTGTGGCCCATGAGGCCCCGCCCATGCTCGCGGGCCACATTGGTCACAAACACACATTGTGACCCTCAGGCTGAGTCAGTCCTCAAGTAAGGCCACTCAGTGGCTAGATGAAAAGATAGCATATTGGGCTTGCCATGCCCCTAGGCCCCAATTTTTAACCATAGTTCGGGTTGTCCCTTCAGTCTTCCCCACGGCTTTGCTTTGGAATTCCTCTTTTGGAGGGACACCTGAGGTAACAAAACTGAAATGACTCCTTCCATCCCACAGATTGACGAAAAGCAATTGGGAATCGGACCAAATCCTCAGAGAGGAAGATTCGTCCATGGCCCAGGAGGCATCCCCGACATTCCACGGCCATCGCTGATACAAAATCCAGAGACAAAAGACTGAGCAAGCGCCGCAGACTCGCACTTTCTTCATATCCTGAAGAGTTCTTCTCATAGCTTATAGATCGTGCCTGCCATACCTACGTCCCCAAACCTAAGCTGAGTTTGTGTTTTCAGATTCTGTCCTCAAAGTCTGGGCCACACACCCTGGAGCCACACATTAGGACTGTGCCTACCAATCCATGGGAATTCTGCCCATTCCATGGTCCAAAATCGTACAAATTAGGAGAAACCTCCAAAGTCCCTGAGGCCATCGCAATAGTGTAGGTCGCCCGGAACAAAAAAGGGCTGTCTGACACCAGCTGATAATCGACCTCCACTCATACCATAGATGGATGTCCCCAGAGAAGAAGATTGAACCAGACAGGACCCTAGGCCATAATAGGATCCATTGCTTTGGGTTACAGGCATGTGTCCTCAAAAGCCTGATTCCAATACGAGCATAGGGGTTTTCCTGAGGCACCCATCAGAACTCATCTCGTCTCCACAAGGAAACCTGTGCATGGGAGCCATGTCCAAAGCTTAGGAGAGTACTTCAGGGTCCCGGTGCCACCGCCCCATTCCAAGGCCCTCATGGACACAAAAACACATTAGGACCCATGATCAGGAAAGTCCATTTCAACTCAGCCACCCCGGTTGCTCCGGGAGAGCCATCATATCTAAACTGTCTTGTTGCTAGGAGACAATTGGAATGCGAGGCAGGCTTCCCAGGCATCCATCCGCGAACGGTGCACTGGAGTCATTCCATATGGGATGTCCTGGAGACGTCCAACAGGTCTCAATTGTCCTGCAGAAGGAATCCTTGAAGGGGGCATCCCACAACTCCCAACGTGGGAAAACCTCAATGGCCTCGAGATTCCGCTCCCTACATGAAGCGGCCGTCATGCACAGAAACTCCAACCTGAGCCAACGTCTGATCCTCGCCCTGACTTCAGATCCATGAGATATTGGGTCAGATCTGCAGGGGGTACCTGCCGTGCCCTCGCCCTGAAACCCAAGTCTAGCTTGTCTTCTCAGACTTCCGTCCTCACATTCCTGGCCCCGAAGCCCTCAAGTTTGGCAATTCCGGACCCACTATGCAGCACTCTGCCTGCCCTCTAGAAAAAAAATTATTGCCTCATGAGCTGCCCAGGCACATTAAATGAGGATCAACCTACACAGCACTCGACTTTACCCAAATTATATAGTCTATCCTGGGCACTAATGCACTGTCGAACACAACCTGAACCCGGACCTCCTGACCAACACCCAGAAAGCTGACCGCACACTGAGCCCATAAAACCCGCCATGGCCTTAGGTCATCATCTCTTCCCTACCTCAGTTTTCAGGCTTCAGAACCGAGACCTTATCTCCGAGCACTGCCCAGGGGTGAGTGTGATGCAGAAATCAGAACTCCTCCTTACCCATAGCAAGAACCCTTGTGGTTTGCACGTTGTCCAACGTTCAGTGTAGGAGAAACCAGCATTCACCCTGAGGCCCCGCCCATTCTTGAGTGCGACGAGGGCATACACACGCATTGTGACCCTCAGCATGAGTCCTGTCCTCTAGTAAGTCCTCTCAGTTGCTGGACCATTAGATGTCATAATGGGCTTGACATGTCCCTAGGCCCCAATTTTTAACCAGATTTCTGATTGTCCAGTCGCCCCTCCCCAGGGCTCTACTCTGGAATCCCTCATTTGGTGGGACACCTGAGGTTAAAAAAGAAAACAACAACAACAACAACAACAACAAAAAACGGACTTCTTCCAGCCCATAGAATGCCCCCAAACTCTTTGGACGGGGCCAAACCACAAGAGAGTAAGACTCGTCCATTTCCCATGAAGTCCCCCAGAAATTTCACGACCATGAGTGACACGATATCCAGAGACAAAAACTTGAGCAGGAGCGTCGCACTCGCCCTTCTTTCAAATCCCGAAGTGTTCTCTTCATGGTCTGTAGATCAGTCCTGCCATACCTATGACCCGAAACATAAGCCGAGTTTGTGTTTTCAGACAACTGTCCAAACAGCCCTGGCCTACAAAACCTACAGGCTCAGGACCCTGGAGCCAAACCTGAGGACTGTACTTGCCCTCTCGAGGGAATTGTGTGTGCCCATTCCAATGGCCACAACCCTTCTAATAGGATAAACCTCCGAAGTCCCTGATCCATCTCAATAGTGGTGGCTTCCCAGGAAAAACAGGGGCAATCTGAGCCCAACTGAGCACCAACCTGCACTCAGACCCATAGACAGATGTGGACAGAAGTCTGAGACCACAACTAGACTTGGGCTTCAGGCCCGAGGGTAAGGCAGGTACCCCCTGCACATCTGAACCAATATCTCATGCATCTGATGTCACGGCAAAGATCAGACGTTGGCTCAGGTTGTAGTTTCTGTGCATGACCCCCCCTGCATGAACGGAGAGGAATCTCAAGGCCATGGAGGTTTTCCCACATTGGGAGTTGTGGGATGCCCCCTTCAAGGATTCCTTCTGCGGGACAATTGAGATCTGTTTGGCAGCTCCAAAACATCCCATATGGAATGACCCAGAGTACCGTTCGAGGATGGATGCCAGGGAAGCCCGCCTCGCATTCCAATTGTCTCCTAGCAACAAGACAGTGGAGATCGGATGGCTCTGCGGGAGCAACCGGGGTGGCTGAGTTCAAATGGACATTCCCGAGCATGGGGCCTAATATGTGTTTGTGTCCATGAGGACCTTGGAATGGGGCTGTGGCACTGGGACTCTGAAGTATTCTCCTAAGATTTTGACATATGTCCCATGCACAAGTTTCCTCGTGGAGACGAGATGTTTTCTGATGGGTGCCTCAGGAAACCCCCTATGCTGGTATTGGTATCCAGGCTTTTGAGGAGACATGCCTGTAAACCAAAGCAATGGATCCGATTATGGCCTAGGGTCCTGTCTGGTTCCATCTCCTTCTCTGGGGACATCCATCTATGGTATGAGTGGAGGTAGATGCTCAGCTGGTGTCAGACCGCCCTTCTTTGTTCACAGAGACCTAAATTATTGGGATGGCCTCGGGGACTTTGGAGGGTTCTCCTAATTTGTACAATTTTGGACAATGGAATGGGCAGAATTCCCATGCATGGGGTAGGCACAGTCCTAATGTGTGGCACCAGTGGCCAGACCCTGCAGGGTGTGTGGCCCAGGACTGTGAGGACAGACGTCGGAAAACACAAACGCAGCTTAGGTTTGGGGACGTAGGTATGGCAGGACCAATCTACAAACCATGAGAAGAAAGCTTCAGGATACGAAGAAAGAACGAGTCTGAGGCGCTTGCTCAGGCTTTGGTGTCTGGATTTTGTGTCAACGATGGCCATGGAATGAGGGGAGGCCTCATGGGCCATGGACGAACTTCCTCTCTTGGGATTTGGCCCGGTCCCAATTGTTTTTCGTCAATCTGTGAGATGGGAGGTCTCCTTTCAGGTTTGTTACCTCAGGTGTCCCAACCATAGAGGAATTCCAAACAGAGCCCTGGGAAGAGGGAAGGGACAACCCAAACTATGGTTAAAATTTGGGGCCTAGGGGCATGGCAGGCTCCATATGCTATCTCTTCATAGAGCCACTGAGAGGCCTTACTTGAGGACTGGGCTCAGGCTGAGGGTCACAATGTGTGTTTGTGACCAATGTGTCCCGCGAGCAGGGTCCGAGCCTCATGGGCCACACTGGTTTCAACTACACTGAACTTTGGACAACATGCCAAACACACGGTCTCTTGCAATGGGGAAGGAGTTCTGATTTCTGCATCATTTTCAACCCTGGGAAGTGGTTGGAGATAAGGTCTAGGTTCGGAAGCCTGAAAACCGCAGTTGGGAAGAGATGATGACTTAAGGCCATAGTGGGTCTGATGTGCTCAGGGTGCGGTCAGCTGCCTGGTTGTTGGTCAGGAGTTTCGGGCTCAGGTTGTGTCAGACAGTGCATTAGTGCCCAGGTTAGACTATATAATTTGGGTACAGTCGAGTTCCGTGAAGGTTGATCATCTTGTGGTGCCTGGGAAGCTCATTAGGCAAGATCTTTTTTCTAGAGGGCAGGCAGAGTACTGCATTGTGGGTCCGGAATTGCCAAACGTGAGGGCTTCTGGGCCAGTAGTGTGAGGACAGAAGTCTGAGACCACAAGCTAGACTTGGGCGTCAGGCCGAGTGCAAGGCAGCTACCCCCTGCACATCTGAACCCATATCTCATGCATCTGAAGTCACGGCAGGATCAGACGTTGACTCAGGTTGTAGTTTCTGTGCATGACTGCCCTTCATGAATGGAGAGGAATCTCAATGCCATGGAGGTTTTGCCTCGTTGGGAGTTGTGGGATGCCCCCTTCAAGGATTCCTTCTGCGGGACAATTGAGACCTGTTGGGCAGCCCCAAAACATCCCATATGGAATGACTCCAGAGTACCGTTCGAGGATGGATGCCAGGGATGCCCGCCTCGCATTCCAATTGTCTCCTAGCAACAAGACAGTGGAGATCGGATGGCTCTGCGGGAGCAACCGGGGTGGCTGATTTGAAATTGACTTTCGTGAGCATGGGGCCTAATGTGTGTTTGTGTCCATGAGGACCTTGGAATGGGGCGGTGGCACCGGCTCTGAAGTATTCTCCTAAGATTTTGATATAGGTCCCATGCACAAGTTTCCTCGTGGAGACGAGATGTTTTCTGATGGGTGCCTCAGGAAACCCCCTATGCTGGTATTGGAATCCAGGATTTTGAGGAGACATGCCTATAAACCAAAGCAATGGATCCGATTATGTTGTCAGACCGCCCTTGTTTGTCCACAGAGACCTACACTATTGGGATGGCCTAGGGACTTTGGAGGGTTCTCCTAATTTGTACGAAATTATACAATGGAATGGGCATGGGGTAGGCACAGTCCTAATGTGTGGCTCCAGTGGCCCCAGCCTGGAGTGTGTGTGGCCCAGTACTTTGAGGACAGATGTCTGAAAACACAAACTCAGCTTGGTTTGGGGACGTAGGTATATCAGGCCCCATCTACAAACCATGAGAAGAACTCTTCAGGATATGAAGAAAGAGCGAGTCTGAGGCGCTTGCTCAGGCTATGGTCTCTGTATTTTGTATCAACGAAGGCCGTCGAATGTGAGGAGGCCTCATGGGCCATGGACGAATATTCCTCTCTGTGAATTTTGCCTGGTCCCAATTGTTTTTCGTAAATCTGTGGGCTGGGATGTTGCCTTCAGGTATGTTACCTCAGGTGTCCGAACCAAAGAGGAATTCCAAAGCAGAGACCTGGGGAAGAGTGAAGGGACAACCCAAACTATGGTTAAAAATTTGGGCCTAGTGGCATGGCAGGCCCCATATGCTGTCTCTTCATCCAGCCACTGAGAGGCCTTACTTGAGGACTGGGCTCAGGCTGAGGGTCACAATGTGTGTTTGTGACCAATGTGGCCCGCGAGCATGGGCGGGGCCTCATGGGCCACACTGGTTTCAACTACACTGAACTTTGGACAACATGCCAATCACAAGGTTTCTTGCCATTGGGAAGGAGTTCTGCTTTCTGCATCATTTTCAAACCTGGGCAGTGGTTGGAGATAAGGTCTAGGTTCCTGATCCTGAAAACCGCAGTTGGGAAGAGATGACGACCTAAGTCCATGGCGGGTCTGATGTTCTCAGTGTGCGGTCAGCTGCCTGGGTGTTGGTCAGCAAGTTCGGGCTCAGGTTGTGTCAGACAGTGCATTAGTGCCCAGGTTAGACTGTATAATTTGGGTATAGTCGAGTGCCTTGTAGTTTTATCCTCCTTTAAGATGCCTGGGCACCTCATTAGGCAATATATTTTTTTCTAGAGGGTAGGCAGAGTGCTGCATTGTGGGTCCAGAATTGCCAAACTTGAGGAATTCTGGGCCAGTAGTGTGAGGACAGAAGTCTGAGAACACAAGCTAGACTTGAGCTTCAGGCCGAGAGCGGGGCAGGTACCCCCTGAAGTTCTGAACCAATATCTCATGCATCTGAAGTCACGGCGAGGATCAGACGTTGGCTCAGTTTGGAGTTTCTGTGCATGACTGCACCTTCATGAACATGGCTGAATCTCACGACCATGGAGGTTTTCAACACGTTGGGACTTGTGGGATGCCCCTTTCCAGGATTTCTTCTGCGGGACAATTGAGACCTTTTGGGCAGCTCCAGGACTTCCCATATGGAATGACTCAAGAGCACAGTTCGAATATGGATGCCAAGGAAGCCCGCCTCGCATTCCAATTGTCTCCTCGCAACAAGACATTTGAAATCGGATGGCTCTGCGGGAGCAACCGGGGTGGCTGAGTTGAAATGGACTTTCCTGAGGATGGGGCCTAATGTGTGTTTGTGTCCATGAGGACCTTGGAATGGGCGGTGTCACTGGGACCCTGAAGTATTCTCCTAAGCTTTTGACATAGCTTACATGCACAAGTTTCCTCATGGAGACGAGAATTGTTCTCATGGGTGCCTCAGGAAAACCCCTATGCTTGTATTGGAATCCAGGCTTTTGAGGAGACATGCCTGTAAACCAAAGCAATGGATCCGATTATGGCCTAGTGTCCTGTCTGGTTCAATCTTCTTCTCTGAGGACATATATCTATGGTATGAGTGGAGGTAGATGCTCAGCTGGTGTCAGACGGCCCTTGTTTGTCCCGGGAGACCACACAATTGTGATATCCTCGGGTACTTTGTAGGGTTCTCCTAATTTGTACGATTTGGAACAATGGAATGGGCAGAATTCCCATGTATTGTGTAGGCACAGTTCTAATATGTGGCTCCAGGTGCCCAGCCTGGAGGGTGTGTGGCCCAGGATTTCTAGGACAGAAGACTGAAAACACAAACTCAGCCAAGGTTTGGGACGTAGGTATGGCAGGCCCAATCTACAAACCATGAAAAGAACTCTTCAGGATATGAAGAAAGTGCGAGTCTGAGGCGCCTGCTCAGGCTATTTCTTGATTTTGTATCAACGATGGCCGTGGAATGTGGGGAGGCCTCATGGGCCATGGATGAATCTTCCTCTCTGTGGATTTGGCGCGGTCCCCATTGTTATTCGTCAATCTGTGGGATGGGAAGTCACCTTTCAGGTTTGTTACCTCAGGTGTCCCAACCAAAGAGGAATTCCAAAGCAGAGCCCTGGGGAAGAGTGAAGGGACAACCCAAACTGAACCAATATCTCATGCTTCTGAAATCACGGCGATGATTAGACGTTGGCTCATGTTGGAGTTTCTGTGCATGACTGTCCCTTCAGGAACGGAGCAGAAACTCAAGGCTTTGGTGGTTTTCCCAAGTTGGAAGTTGTGGGATGCCCCCTTCAAGGATTTTTTCGGCGGGACATTTCAGACCTGTTGGGCAGCTCCAGGACATCCCATATGGAATGATTCCGGAGCACCGTTCGAGGATGGATGCCAGGAAAGCCCGCCTCGCATTCCAATAGTCTGCTAGCACCAAGACAGTTTAGATTGGATGGTTCTGCGGGAGCTACCGGTGTGACTGAGTTGAATGGGACTTTCGTGGGGCTCCTGGGTGGCTCAGTGTGTTAAGCCACTTCTTTCGACTCAGGTCATGATCTCAGAGTCCTAGGATCGAGCCTCACATCAGGCACTCTGCTCAGCAGGGAGCCTGCTTCCTACTCTCTCTCTGCCTGCTTGTGATCTATGACTGTCAAATAAATAAATAAAATCTTAAAAAAAAAAAGTAATGGACTTTCTGAGGTTGGGGTCTAAGGTGTGTTTGTGTCCATGAGGGCCTTGGAATGGGGCGGGGGCACCGGGACCCTGAAGTATTCTCCTAAGATTTGGACATAGCTCCCATGCGCAAGTTTCCTTGTGGAGATGAGATTTGTTCTAATGGGTGCCTCAGGAAACCCCCTACGCTGGTATTGGAATCCAAGCTTTTGAGGAGACATGCCTGTAAACCAAAGCAATGGATCCGTTTATGGCATAGCGTCCTGTCTGGTTCAATTTTCTTCTCTGGGGACATCCATCTGTGGTATGAGTGGAGGTAGATGCTCAGCTGGTGTGAGACCGCCCTTGTTTGTCCTGGGAGACTTACACAATTGGGATGGCCTCGGGGACTATAGAGGGTTCTCCTTATTTGTGCGATTTTCGACAATGGAATGGGCAGAATTCCCATAGATTGGGTAGACACAGTGCTCATGTGTGGCTCCAGTGGCCCTAGCCTAGAGGGTGTGTGGCCCAGGACTTTGAGGACAGAATTCTGAAAACACAAACTTAGCTTAGGTTTGGGGACGTAGGTATGGCAGGCCCAATCTACAAACCGTAGGAAGAACTCTTCAGGATATGAAGAAAGAGCGAGTCTGAGGCGCTTGCTCAGGCTTTTGTCTCTGGATTTTGTATCAACGATGGCCGTGGAATGTGGGGAGGCCACATGGGCCATGGATGAATCTTCCTCTCTGTGGATTAGTCCCGGTCCCAATTGTTTTTCGTCAATCTGTTGGATGGGAGGTCTGCTTTCAGGTTTGTTACCTCAGGTGTCCCAACCAAAGAGGAATCCTAAGCAGAGGCCTGGGAAAGAGTGAAGGGACAACCCAAACTATGGTTAAAAATTGGGGCCTATGGGCAGGGCAGGCCCAATATGCTATCTCATCATCCAGCCGCTGATAGGCCTTACTTGAGGACTGGGCTTAGGCTGAGGGACAGAATGTGTGTTTGTGACCAATGTGGCCCTCGAGCTTGGGCGGGGCCTCATTGGCCACATTGGTTTCAACTACACTGAACTTTGGACAACATGCCAATCACAAGGTCTCTTGCCATGGGGATGGAGTTCTGATTTCTGCATCATTTTCAACCCTGGGCAGAGGTTGGATATAAAGTCTAGGTTCTGAAGCCTGAACCGCAGTTGGGAAGAGATGATGACCTAAGGCCATGGCGGGTCTGATGTGCTCAGTGTGCGGTCAGCTGTCTGGGTGTTGGTCAGGATGTTCGGGCTCAGGTTGTGTCAGACAGTGCATTAGTGTTCTGGTTAGACTATATAATTTGGGTATAGTCGGAGCCGTGTAGGTTTATCCTCATTAAGGTGCCTGGGAGGCTCATTAGGCAAAATATTTTTCGAGAGGGCTGTCAGTGCTGCATTGTGGGTCAGGAATTGCCAGAGTTGAGGGCTTCTGGGCCAGGTGTGTGAGGACAGAATTCTGAGAACACAAGCTAGACTTGGACTTCAGGCTGTGGGCACGGCAGGTACCCCCTGCAGATCTGAACCAATATCTCATGCATCGGAAGTCACGGCGAGGATGAGACGTTGGCTCAGTTTGGAGTTTCTGTTCCTGACTGCACCTTCAAGAATGGAGCAGAATCTCAAGGCCATGGAGTTTCTCCCACGTTGGGAGTTGTGGGATGCCCCCTTCAAGGATTCCTTCTGCGGGACAATTGAGACCTGTTGGGCAGCTCCAGGACCTCCCATATGGAATGACGCCAGAGCACCGTTCAAGGATGAATGCCAAGGAAGCCCACCTCGCTTTCCAATTGTCTCCTCGCAACAAGACAGTGGAGATCGGATGGCTCTGCGGGAGCAACCGGGGTGGCTGAGTTGAAATGGTCTTTCCTGAGGATGGGGCCTAATGTGTGTTTGTGTCCATGAGGGCCTTGGAATGGGGCGGTGGGACCGGGAACCTGAAGTATGTGGCCCTCGAGCATGAGCGGGGCCTCATGGGCCACACTGGTTTCAACTACACTGAACTTTGGACAACATTCCAATCACAAGGTTTCTTGCCATGGGGAAAGAGTTCTGCTTTCTGCATCATTATCAACCCTGGGCAGTGGTTGGAGATAAGGTCTAGGTTCTGAAGCCTGATAACCACAGTTGGGAAGAGATGACGACCTTAGGCCATGGCATGTTGATGTGCTCAGTATGAGGTCAGCTACCTGGGTGTTGGTCAGGAGGTTCGGGCTCAGGTGGTGACAGACAGTGCATTAGTGCCCAGCTTAGACTATATAATTTGGGTGCAGTGGAGTGCCGTTTAGTTTTATCCTCATTTAAGGTGCCTGGGCAGCTCATTAGGCAATAAAATTTTTTGAAGAGGTCAGGCAGAGTCTTGCCTTGTGGGTCCGGAATTGCAAAACTTGAGGGATTCTTGCCTAGGAGTGTGAGGACAGAAGTCTGAGAACACAAGCTAGACTTGGGCTTCAGGCCGAGGGGAAGCTGGTACCCCCTGCAGATCTGAACCTATATCTCATGCATCTGATGTCACGGTGAGGATCAGACGTTGGCTCAGATTGGAGTTTCTGTGCATGACAGCCCCTTCATGAACGGTGCGGAATCTCAAGGCCATGGAGGTTTTTCCACGTTGGGAGTTGTGGGATGCCCCCTTCAAGGATTCATGTGCGGGACAATTGAGACCTGTTGGGCAGCTCCAGGACATCACATATGGAATGACTCCAGAGCAGTGTTCGGGGATGGATGCCAGGGAAGCCCGCCTCGCATTCCAATTTTCTCCTAGCACAAAGACAGTTTAGAATGGATGGCTCTGTAGGAGCAACCGGGGTGGCTGAGTTGAAATGGACTTTCCTGAGAATGGGGCCTAATGTGTGTTTTTGTCCATGAGGGCCTTGGAATGGGGGGGTGGCACCGGGACCCTGAAGTATTCTCCTAAGTTTTTGACTAGCTCCCATGCACAAGTTTCCTTGTGAAGACGAGATTTGTTCTGATGGGTGACTCAGGAAACCCCCTTTGCTGGTATTGGTTTCCAGGGTTTTGAGAAGACATGCCTGTAAACCAAAGCAATGGATCCGATTATGGCCTAGTGTCCTGTCTGGTTCAATCTTCTTCCCATGGATTGGGTAGTCACAGTCCTAATGTGTGGCTCCAGGGGCCCCAGCCTGGAGGGTGTGTGGCCCAGGACTTTGGGGACAGAAGTCTGATAACACAAACTCATCTTAGGTTGTGGGAGGTAGGTATGGCAGGCCCAATCTACAAACCATGAGAAGAATTCTTCAGGATATGAAGAAAGAGCTAGTCTGAGGTGCTTGTTCAGACATTTGTCTCTGGATATTGTATCAACGATGGCCGTGGAAGATGGGGAGGCCTCATGGGCCATGGACGAATCTCCCTCTTTGTGGATTTGGCCCGGTCCCAAATATTTTTCGTCAATCTGTGGGATGGGAGGTCTCTTTCAGGTTTGCTACCTCAGGTGTCCCAACAAAAGAGGAATTCCAAGCAGAGCCCTGGGGAAGAGTGAAGGGAAAACCCAAACTATGGTTAAAAATTGGGGCCTAGGGGCATGGCATGCCCAATATGCTGTCACTTCATCCAGACACTGAGAGGCCTTACTTGAGGACTGGGCTCAGGCTGAGGGTCACAATATGCGTTTGTGACCAATGTGCCCCGCGAGCATGGGCGGGGCCTAATTGGCCACACTGATTTCAACTACACTGAACTTTGGACAACATGCCAATTACAAGGTTTCTTACCACGGGGAAAGAGTTCTGATTTCTTGATCATTTTTACCCTGGGCAGTGGTTTGAGATAAGGTCTAGGTTCTGAAGCCTGAAAACCGCAGTAGGGAAGAGATGACGACCTAAGTGTGTGTGTGACCTATGTGGCCCGCGAGCATGGGCGGGGCAACATTGGCAACACTGCTTTCAACTACACTGACCTAAGGCCATGGCGGGTCTGATGTGCTCAGTGTGCGGTCAGCTGCCTGGGTTTTGGTCAGGAGGTTCGTGCTCAGTTGGTGCTGATGGTGCATTAGTGCCCAGGTTAGACTATATAATTTGGGTACAGTCGAGTGCCGTGTAGGTTTATACTCATTTAAGGTGCTTGGGCAGCTCATTAGGCAAGATATGTTTTTTTAGAGGGCTGGCAGAGTGCTGCATTGTGGGTCCGGAATTGACAAACTTGAGGGCTTCTAGGCCAGGAGTGTGAGGACAGAAGTCTGAGAACACAAGCTAGACTTGGACTTCAGGCCGAGGCCACAGCAGGTACCCCCTGCAGATCTGACCCAATGTCTCATGCGTATGAAGTCACGGCGAGGATCAGACGTTGGCTCAGTTTGGAGTTTCTGTGCATGACTGCCTCTTCATGAACGGAGCAGTTCTAAAGGCCATGGAGGTTTTTCCACGTTGGGAGTTGTGGGCTGCCCCCTTCAAGGGGCTGCCCCCTTCAAGGATTCCTTCTGCGGGACAATTAAGACCTGTTGGGCAGCTCCAGGACATCCCATATGGAATGACTCCAGAGCACCGTTCGAGGATGGATGCCAGGGAAGCCCGCCTCGCATTCCAATTGTCTCCTAGGAACAAGACAGTTTAGTTCGGATGGCTCTGCGGGGGCAAACTGGGTGGCTGAGTTGAAATGGACTTTCCTGCGGCTCCTGGGTGGCTCAGTGGGTTAAGCCGCTTCCTTAGGCTCAGGTCATGATCTCAGAGTCCTGGTTTCGAGCCTCATATCGGGCCTGCTTCCTTCTATCTCTCTGCCTGCCTCTCTGCCTGCTTGTGATCTCTGTCTGTCTTATAAATAAATAAAATCTTTAAACAAAAAAAAGAAATGGACTGCCTGAGGATGGTGCCTAATGTGTGTTTGTGTCCATGAAGGCCTTGGAATGGGGCGGTGGCACCGGGACCCTGAAGTATTCTCCTAAGCTTTTGACATAGCTCCCATGCACAAATTTCCTTGTGGAGACGAGATTTGTTCTGATGGGTGCCACAGGAAGCCCCTTATTCTGGTATTGGAATCCAGGCTTTTGATGAGACATGACTGTAAACCAAAGCAATGGATCCGATTATGGCCTAGGGTCCTGTCTGGTTCAATCTTCTTCTCTAGGGACATCCATCTATGGTATAATTGGAGGTAGATGCTCAGCTGGTGTCAGACCGCCCTTGTTTGTCCCCGGAGACCTACATTATTGGGATGGCCTCGGGTACTTTGGATGGTTCTCCTAATGTGTACGATTTTGGACAATGGAATGCGCAGATTCCCATGGATTGGGTAGGCACAGTCCTATATGTATGGCTCCAGGGGCCCCAGCCTGGAGGGTGTGTGGCCCAGGACTTTGAGGACAGAAGTCTGAAAACACAAACTCAGCTTAGGTTTGGGGACGTAGGTATGGCAGGTCCAATCTATAAACCATGTAAAGAATTCTTCAGGATATGAAGAAAGAGCGAGTCTGAGGCACTTGCTCAGGCTTTGTCTCTGGATTTTGTATCAACGATGGCCGTGGAATGTGGGGAGCCCTCATGGGCCGTGGACGAATCTTCCTCTCTGCGGATTTGACCCGTTCCCAATTGTTTTTCGTCAAGCTGTGGGATGGGAGGTCTCCTTTCAGGTTTGTTACCTCAGTGTCTCAACCAAAGAGGAATTCCAAAGTAGAGCCCCGGGGAAGAGTGAATGGACAACCCAAACTGTGGTTAAAAATTGGGGCCTAGGATCATGGCAGGCCCAATATGCTGTCTCTTCATCCAGCCGCTGAGAGGCATTATTTGAGGACTCTGTTCAGGCTGAGGGTCACAATATATATATATTTTTTTTTCTAGAGGGCAGGCAGAGTCCTGCATTGTGGGTCCGGAATTGCCAAATTTGAGGGCTTCTGGGCCAGGAGTGTGAGGAGAGAAGTCTGATCAGGACAATTGAGACCTGTTTGGCAGCTCCAGACATCCCATATGGAATGACTCCAGAGCACCGTTCAAGATCGATGCCAGGGAAGCCCGCCTCGCATTCCAATTGTCTCCTAGCACCAAGCAGTTTAGATTGGATGGCTCTGCGGGTGGAACCGGGGTGGCTGAGTTGAATTGGATTTTCCTGAGGATGGGGCCTAATGTGTGATTGTGTCCATGAGGGCCTTGGATTGGGGCGGTGGCACAGGGCCCATGAAGTATTCTCCTAAGCTTTTGACATAACTCCCATGCACAAGTTTCCTTGTGGAGACAGATTTGTTCTGATCGGTGCCTGAGGAAACCATTTTTGCTGGTATTAGAATGCAGTCCTTTGAGGAGACATGCCTGTAAACCAAATCAATGCATCCGATTATGGGCTAGGGTCCTGTCTGGTTCCATCTTCTTCTCTGGGGACATCCATCTATGGTATGAGTGGAGGTAGATGCTCAGCCGGTGTCAGACCGCCCTTGTTTGTCCCGGGAGACCTACACTATTGGGATGGCCTCGGGGACTTTGGAGGGTTCTCCTGATTTGTAAGATTTTGAACAATGGAATGCGCAGAATTCCCATGGATTGGGTAGGCCCAGTCCTACTGTGTGGCTCCAGGGGCACCAGCCTTTACGGTGTGTGTCCCAGGACTTTGAGGACACAAGTCTGAAAACACAAACTCACCTTAGGTTTGGGGACGTAGGAATGGCAGGCCCAATCTACAGACCATGAGAAGAAATCTTCAGGGTATGAAGAAAGAGCTAGTCTGAGGCGCTTGCTCAGGCTTTTGTCTCTGGATTTTGTATCAACGGTGGCCGTGGAATGTGGGGATTCCTCATGTGCCATGGACGAATCTTCCTCTTTGTGGATTTGGCCCAGTCCCAATGGTTTTTCGTCAATCTCTGGGATGGGAGGTCTCCTTTCAGGTTTGTTACCTCAGTGTCCCAACAAAAGAGGAAATCCAAAGCAGAGCCCTGGGTAAGAGTGAAGGGACAACCCAAACTATGGCTAAAATTGGTGCCTTGGGGCATGGCAGGCCCAATATACTGTCACTTCATCCAGCCACTAAGAGGCCTTACTTGAGGACTTGGCTCAGGCTGAGGGTCACAATGTGTGTTTGTGACCAATGTGGCCAACAAGCATCCCCGGGGATCATGGGCCACACTGGTTTCAACTACACTGAACTTTGGACAACATGCCAATCACATGGATTCTTGCCATGGGAAAGGAGTTCTGATTTCTGCATCATTTTCAACCCTGGGCAGTGGTTGGAGATAATGTCTAGGTTCTGAAGCCTGAAAATCGCAGTTGGGAGGAGATGAAGACCTAAGGCCATGTCGGGTCTGATGTGCTCAGTGTACGGTCAGCTGCCTGGGTGTTGGTCAAGAGGTTCAGGCACAGGTTGGGCCAGAGTGCATTAGTGCCCAGGTTAGCCTACATAATTTGTGTACAGTCGAGTGCCGTGTATGTTTATCATCATTTGAGATTCCTCGGAAACTCATTAGGAAATATATTTTTTCTAGAGTGCTGGCAGTCTGGTGCATTGTGGGTCCGGAATTGCTAGACTTGAGGGGTTCTGGGTAGTAGTGTGAGGACAGTAGTCTGAGAACACAAGCTAGACTTGGGCTTCAGGCCGAGGGCACGGCAGGTACCCCCTGCAGATCTGAACCAATATCTCATGCATCTGAAGTCACGGCGAGGATCAGACGTTGGCTCAGGTTGGAATTTCTGTGCATGACTGCCCCTTCATGAACGGAGCGGAATCTCAAGGCCATGGGGGTTTTTCCACGTTGGGAGTTGTGGGATGCCCCCTTCAAGGATTCCTTCTGCGGGACAATTGAGACCTGTTGGGCAGATCCAGTACATCTCATATGGAATGACTCCAGAGCACCGTTCGTGGATGGATTCCAGGGAAGCCCGCCTCGCATTCCAATTGGCTAATAGCAACAAGACAGTGTAGATCAGATGGCTCTGCGGGAGCAACCGGGGTGGCTGAATTGAAATGGACTATAATGGGTCTCCTGGGTGTCTCAGTGGGTTAAGCTGCTGCCTTTGGCTGAAGTCATGATCTCAGAGTTCTCGATCAAGCCTCATATCAGGCTCTCTGCTTAGCAGGGAGCCTACCTCCTACTCTCTCTCTGCCTGCCTCTCTGCCTGCTTGTGATCTTTGTCTGTCAAATAAATAAAAGAAATCTTAAATAGAAAAAAAAAGAAATGGTCTTTCCTGAGGATGGGGCATAATGTGTGTTTGGGTCCATGATGGCCTTGGTTTGGGGCGGTGGCACAGTGACCCTGAAGTATTCTACTAAGCTTTTGACATAGCTCCCATGCACAAGTTTTCTTGTGGAGATGAGATTTGTTCTCATGGGTGCCTCAGGAAACCCGCTTTGCTGGTATTGGAATCCAGTCCTTTGAGGAGACATGCCTGTAAACCAAAGCAATGCATCCGATTATGGCCTAGGGTCCTGTCTGGTTCAATCTTCTTCTTTGGGGATATCCATCTATGGTATGAGTGGAGGTAGATGCTCAGCTGGAGTCAGACCGCCCTTGTTTGTCCCGGGAGACCTACACTATTGGGATGGCCTCGGGGACTTTGGAGGGTTCTCCTGATTTGTACGATTTTGGACAATGGAATGGGCAGAATTCCAATGGATTGTGTAGGCACAGTCCTAATATGTGACTCAGGGGCCACAGCCTGGAGGTTTTGTGGCCCAGGACTTTGAGGACAGAAGTCTGAAAACAAAAACTCAGCTTAGGTTTGGGGACGTAGGTATGGCAGGCCAAATCTACAAACCATGTGAAGAACACTTCAGTATCTGAAGCAAGAACGAGTCTGAGGCGCTTGCTCAGGCTTTTGTCTCTGGATTATGTATCAATAGCCGTGGAATGTGCGGAGACCTCATGGGCCATGGACGAATCTTCATCTCTGTGGATTAGGCACGGCCCAATTGTTTTTCGTCAATCTGTTGGATGGGAGGTCTCCTTTCAGGTTTGTTACCTCAGGTGTCCCAACCAAAGAGGAATTCCAAAGCAGAGCACTGTGGAAGAGTGAAGGGGCTACCCAAGCTCTGCTTAAAAATTGGGGCCTAGGGGCAGGGCAGGCCCAATATGCTGTCCCTTCAATAGCCACTTAGAAGCCTTACTTGAGGACTGGGTTCAGGCTGAGGGTCACAATGTGTGTTTGTGACCAATGTGGCCTGCATACATGGGCGGGGCCACATGGGCAACACTGGTTTCATCTACACTGTACATTGGACCACATGCCAATCACAAGGTGTCTAGCCATGGGGAAGGAATTCTGATTTCTGCATCATTTTCAACCCTGGGCAGTGGTTGGAGATAAGGTCTAGGTTCTGAAACCTGAAAACCGCAGTTGGGTAGAGATGAGGACTTAAGGCCTTGGCGGGTCTGATTTGCTCAGTGTGCAGTCAGCTGTCTGGGTGTTGGTCAGGAGGTTGGGCTCAGGTTGTGTCAGACAGTGCATTATGCCCATGTTAGACTATATATTTGAGTACAGTCGAGTGCCGTGTAGGTTTATCCTCATTTAAGGTGCCTGGGCAGCTCTTAAGCAATAAATTTTTTCTAGAGGTCAAGCAGAGTGCTGCATATGTGTCCGGAATTGCCAGACTTGAGGGATTCTGGGCCAGGAGTGTGAGGACAGAAGTCTGAGAACACAAGCTAGACTTGGGCTTCAGGCTGAGGGCACGGCAGGTACCCCCTTCAGATCTGAACCATTATCTCATGCATCTGAACTCACGGCGAGGATCAGACGTTGGCTCAGGTTTGAGTTTCTGTGCATGACTGCCCCTCCATGAAAGGAGCGGAATCTCAAGGCCATGGAGGTTTTCCCACGTTGGGAGTTGTGGGATGCCCCCTTCAAGGATTCCTTCTGCGGGACAATTGAGACCTGATGGGCAGCTCCAGGACGTCCCATATGGAAAGACTCCAGAGCATCGTTCGAGGATGGATGTCAGGGAAGCCCGCCTCGCATTCCAATTGTCTCCTAGCAACAAGACAGTTGAGATCTTCTGGCTCTGCGGGAGCAACCAGGTTGGCTGAGTTGAAATGGACTTTCATGAGGATGTGGCCTAATGTGTGTTTGTGTCCACGAGGGCCTTGGAATGGGGCGGTGGCACCGGGACCCTGAAGTATTCTCCTTAGCTTTTGACATAGCTCCCATGCACAAGTTTCCTCGTGGAGACGAGATTTAACCTGATGGGTGCCTCAGGAAACCCCCTATGCTCTTATTGGAGTCCAGGCTTTTGAGGATACATGCCTGTAAACCAAAGCAACTGATCCTTTATGGCCTAGGGTCCTGTCTGGTTCAATCTTCTTCTCTGGGGCATCCATCTATGGTATGAGTGGAGGTAGATGCTCAGCTGGTGTCAGACCTCCCTTGTTTGTCCCCGGAGACCTACACTATTGGGATGGCCTCGGGGAATTGGAGGGTTCTCCTAATATGTACGATTTTGGACAATGGAATGGGCAGAATTCCCATTCATGGGGTAAGCACAGTCCTAATGTGAGGCTCCAGGGGCCCCAGCCTGGAGGGTGTGTGGCCCAGGACTTTGCGGACAGAAGTCTGAAAACACAAACTCAGCTTAGGTTTGGGAACGTAGGTAAGGCAGGCCCAATCTCAAACCATGAGAACAACTCTTCAGGATATGAAGAAAGAGTGAGTCTGAGGCGCTTGCTCAGGCTTTTGTCTCTGGATTTTGTATCAACTATGGCCGTGGAAAGTGGGGAGGCCTCATGGGCCATGGGCGAATCTTCCTCTCTGTGGATATGGCCCGGTCCCAGTGGTTTTTCCACAATCTGTGGGATGGGAGGTCTCCTTTCAGGTTTGTTACCTCAGGTGTCTCAACCAAAGAGGAATTCCAAAGCAGAGCCCTGGGGAAGAGTGTAGGGACAACCCAATTATGGTCAAAAATTTGGGCCTAGGGGCATGGCAGGCCCAATATGCTGTCTCTTCATCCAGCCACTGAGAGGCCTTACTTTAGGACTGGACTCAGGCTGAGAGTCAAAATGTGTATTTGTGACCAATTGGCCTGCGAGCATGGGCGGGGCCACATGGGCCACACTGGTTTCAACTTCACTGAACTTTGGACAACATGCCAATCACAAGGTTTCTTGCCATGGGGAAGGAGGTCTGATTTCTGCATCATTTTCAACCCTGGGCAGTGGGTGGATTTAAGGTCTAGGTTCTAAATCCTGAAAACCGCAGTTGGGAAGAGATGATGACCTAAGGCCATGGTGGGTCTGATATGCTCAGTGTGCGGTCAGCTGCCTGGTTGTTGGTCAGGAGGTTCGGGCTCAGGTTGTGTCAGACATTGCATTAGTGTCCAGGTTCGACTTTATAATTTTGTTACAGTCGAGTGCCGTGTAGTTTTATCCTCATTTGTGGTGCCTGGGCAGCTAAGTACGCAAGATATTTTTTCTAGAGGGCAGGCAGAGTGCTGCATTGTGGGTCCAGAATTGCCAAAAGTGAGGGCTTCGGGGCCAGTAGTGTGAGGACAGAAATCTGAGAACACCAGCTAGACTCCGATGTCAGGCCGAGGGCAGGGCAGGTACCCCCTGCAGGTATGAACCAATATCTCATGCATCTGAAGTCACGGCGTGGATCAGACTTGGCTCAGGTTGGAGTTTCTGTGCATGACTGCCCCTTCATGAACGAAGCAAAGTCTTAAGGCTGTTAACGTTTTCCCACGTTGGGAGTAGTTCGATGCCCCCTTCAAGGATTCCTTATTCGGGACATTTGAGACCTGTTGGGCAGCTCCAGGACATTTCCTATGGAATGACTCCAGAGCATTGTTCGAGGATGGATGCCAGGGAAGATTGCCTCGCATTCCAATTGTCTCCTAACAACAAGAAAGTTGAGATCTGATGGCTCTGCGGGAGACACCGGGAAGGCTGAGTTGAAATGGATTTTCCCGAGGTAAGGTCCTAAAGTGTGTTTGTGTCCATGGGGGCCTTGGAATGGGGCGGTGGCACCGGGACCCTGAAGTATTCTCCTAAACTTTTGACATAGCACCCATGCTCAAGTATCCTTGTCCAGATGAGGTTTGTTCTGATGGGTGCCTCAGGAAACCCCCTATGCTTGTATTGGAATTCAGGCTTTTGAGGAGACATGATTGTAAACCAAAGCTTGGATCCGATTATGGCCTAGGGTCATGTCTGGTTCCATCTTCTTCTCTGGGGACATCCATCTATGTCATGTGTGGAGATAGATGCTCAGCTGGTGTCAGACAGCCCTTGTTTGTCCCGGGAGACCTACACTCTTGGGATGGCCTCGGGGACTTTGCAGGGTTCTCCTAATATGTACGATATTGAACAATGGAATGGGCAGAATTTCCAAGCATGGGGTAAGCACAGTCCTAATGTGTGGCTCCAGGGGCCCCATCCTGGAGGGTGTGTGGCCCTGGAATTTGAGGACAGAAAGCTGAAAACACAAACTCAGCTTAGGTTTGGGGACGTCGGTATGGCAGGCCCAATCTACAAACCATGAGAATAAAACTTCAGGATATGAAGAAAGAGCGAGTCTGAGGCGCTTGCTCAGGCTTTTGTCTCTGGATTTTGTATCAACCATGGCCTTGGAATGTGGGGAGGCCTCCTGGGCCATGGACAAATCTTCCTCTCTGTGGATATGGCCCAGTCCCAATGATTTTTCGTCAATCTGTGGGATGGGAGGTCTCCTTTCAGGTTTGATACCTCAGGTGCCCCAAACAAATAGGAATTCCAAAGCAGAGCCCTGGGGAAGAGAGAAGGGACTAGACAGTTGAGATCTGATGGCTCTGCGGGAGAAACCGGGGTGGCTGAGTTGAAATGGACTTTCTTGAGGATGGGGCCTAATGTGTGTTTGTGTCCATGAGGGCCTTGTAATGGAGGCTAGCCTGGAGGTTGTTTGGGTCCAGGCTGTGGGCACAGATGTCTGGAAACACAAACTCAGCTTATGAGTGGCGCCTAGGGTATGGCAGGCCGGATGTACAGCCCAAGAGGGAGCTCCTGGGCCTCTGAAACAAGGGCGAGTGGGAGGCGTTCCTTCAGGCTTTTGTCTCTGGATGTTGTGTCCGGGATAGCCGTGGATTGGACGGGTGGCCTCAGGGAATATGGACGAGTATCCCTCTCTGGGTATTTGTCCCAGCTCCCAAGAGTTTGGGGTCATTTTGTGGGAAGGGTAGAGTCGTGTTGTCTGGCTCATGTGTCTCTCCAAGAAAGGGATTCGAGAGCAGAGCCCCAGGTACGGGCGGGGAGACTGGAAAACTCAAACAAGGTGAGGATTGGGTGCATAGCGGCCTGGCAAGCCCCATATATGGTCTCTTGGTCCAGGCCCTGACAGGCCTTACTTTGACATGGGGCTCACACTGAGGGTCACAGTGTGAATTTGTGCTGCTGCACTCACGGTTGGGCGTGGAATCAGGGGCCATGAAGGTTTCTCTCACCCTGAAGGTGTGACTCCATGCCAAGAGCAAGCTTTACAACCATGGGGAAGGAGGAGTTCTCTTTTGTGCTTGCGATACCCAGCTGTGTGGAGAATTGATATAATGTCTAGGTTCAGATATCTGAAAACCAAGGTTAGGAAGAGGTGACGGTATAAGACCATGGCGTGTCCGAAGTGCTGGGTGTGTGGCCAGCTGTCTCCTTGTCTGTCTCGACGTGTGGCATCAGGCTGTGTCAGATGGAGCATAAGTGCCCAGAGCAGCCTATCCAGGTCGGGTACCGTCGAGGCCCGAGCAGGTTGATCCTCATATGGGTTTTCTGGAGAACCCCACAGGGAAACGTTGTTCTTCCGTTGGGCAGACCCTGGGCTGGATTGTGGTTCTGGAGTTCCTAGTCCGGAGGGCTTGTTTGCCAGGAGTGTGAGGAAGGAAGTCTGAAAACACAAGCTAGCCTGAGGTTTGGGACCAAGGGCAGAGCAGGCCCACTCTGCAGAGGCTGTATCGAGATCTCCTGCACTGAGGTTATGTCAACTATGAGACGTGCCTCAGGCTAGAGTTTTTGTCCAGCATGGCCTCTTCCTCAAGGGTGTGGGGGCTTCATGACGCCAGGGATGTTTGCCTACGATGGGATTTGTGAACTACTCCAAACCTCAAGGTTTCCTTCTGCACGACAGTCGAGTCCTATTGGATGGTTCCAGGAGGTCCCATATGGAAACACTCGAGAGCAGGTGTCTAAGCATGGATGCCTGGGAACGCCACCTCATATTCCCACTCTTTAGTCAGGACAAGTCAGGCTCAATCTGCGGGCTCCTGGGTGAGCTACCCAGAGGGGAGAGTTGAAATGGACTCTCCTGAAGATGAGTCCTACTGTGGCTTGGTGGCCTGGGAGAACTTGGAATGTGGAGGGGGCTCAGGACTCTGCAGGATTCTCCAACCTGAGGTGTTTAACATGGCTCCAACAAGGAAGCTTTCATGTGGAGTCGAGAGGTGTTATGTTCAGTGCCTCAGGAAAGCCCCATATCCTGTTCTTCAAACCAAAGCCTCTGAGGAGTGACACCTGGACACCAAAGCAAGAGTTGAGATTAGGGCCTAAGGGCCTGTCCGGCTCAACCTTCTATCTCTGTTGACATCTGTGTGCATGCCTTGGTGGAAGTAGCTGCTCAGCTTGTGTCCGAATGCCCCTGTGTCTCCAGGGAGGCTCCCAGTAGTGGGATGTCCTTGAGGTTTCTCATATTCTGGAGGTGTGACGCCAAAGGAATGGACACAGTTTTCCAGGAGAGAGCAGGCACGATCCTGTGGTCCAATGTGCTAGGTGTGCAGCCAGCTGTGTCGGTGTCTGTTGGAAGGTCTGGGCTCAGGCTATTTGTGACAGAGCATCAGTGTTTAAGGTAGCCTATGCAATTGGGGTGTTGCCGACGGCCAAGCTCTTTGGTCCTCATTTGGGGTTCTGGGCAGCACCATAGACAATATTTTTCTCCTGGGAGGCAGGCAGAGTGCTTCATTGTGGCCCCAGAATTCCCAGGAGGGTGGGTTAGTGGGCCCGGAATGTGAGGACAGAAGTCTGAAAACACAAGCTAGGGTGAGGATTGGAGAAAAGGGCGGAGCAGGCCCACTCTGCAGAGGCTGAATCAAAATCTCCTTCATCTGAAGTCAGGCTGAGGATCAGACGTTGGCTGAGGCTGGAGTATGTGTCCATGATGGCACCTTCATGAAGCAGGGGCCTCATGAGGCCAAGGAAGTTTTCCCACGCTGAGTTTGGAGGTTACCCCAACCACAAGGTTTCCTTCTGCGGGACATTCGAGTCCTGTTGCATGGCTCCAGGACATAGGATACGGAAGTAGTGGAGAACAGGGTTCAAAGGATGGATCCCTGAACAGCATGCCTCGCATTCCCTTTGGCCATTAGCCACAAGATATGTTTGATCTGCTGCCTCTGGGGCACGCTACCCAGGGGGCTACGTTGAAATGGCCTCTCCTGAGGATGCGTCGTAATTTGCGTTTGTGTCCATGGAGACCTTGGAATGTGCAGGTTGTTCAGTGGCCCTGCGGAACTCTCCTACCTGAAGGGTTTGATACGTCCCCAGTAAGTAAGCTCCCCATGTGGAGACGAGAGAGGTTTCTTTGGTGCCTCAGAAAAGCCCCGTGTGCTGGTCTACGAAAACAGTCCTCTGAGGACGGACACATGGAAACCAAATCTAAGGTTCAGATTAGGGCCTGGGGGCCTGTCCATTTCAACCTTCTGTCTCTGGGGACACTGTCTGAGAGTCTAAGTGGATATAGATGCTCCACCGGTGTCAGAGAGCCCCTCTTAGTCCAGGGTGGCCTACACTATTGATGACTTCAGGGGCCTTGGAGCTTTTCCCTAACCTGTAGGGTTGTGGTCAATGGATTGGGCACAATTTCCTTGGAGAGGGCAGGCACAATCTTTCGCTGTGGCTCCAGAGGCCCTAGCCTGGAGGTTGTGTGGGTCCAGGCTGTGGGCACAGAAGTCTGAAAACACAAACTCAGCTTATGCGTGGCGCCTAGCGTATGGCAGGCCGCATGTACAGCCCGAGAGGGAGCTCCTGGGCCTCTTAAACAAGGGCGAGTGGGAGGCGTTCCTTCAGGCTTTTGTCTCTGGATGTTGTGTCCGGGATAGCCGTGGATAGGAGGGGTGGCCTCAGGGACTGTGCACGAGTATCTCTCTTTGGGGATTTGTCCCAGCTCCCAAGAGTTTGGGGTCATTTTGTGGTAAGGGTGGAGTCGTGTTTTCTGGCTCATGTGTCTCTCCAAGAAAGGGATTCCAGAGCAGAGCCCCTGGTATGGGCTGGGCGACTGGTAAACTCAAACACTGGTGAGGATTGGGAGCATATGGGCTTGGCAAGCCCCATATGTGGGCTCTTGGCCCAGGCCCTGACAGGCCTTTCTTTGACATGGGGCTCATGCTGAGGGTCACAGTGTGAATTTGTGCCCAAGCAGCACTCAAGTTTGGGCGTGGCATCAGGGGCCATAAAGGTTTCTCCCACCCTGAAGTTGTGATTCCATGCCAAGAGCAAGCTTTACAACCATGGGGAAGGAGGAGTTCTGTTTTGTGCCTGCGATACCCAGTTGTGTGGAGAATTGATATAATGTCTAGGTTCAGATATCTGAAAACAAAGGTTAGGAAGAATTGACTGCATAAGACCATGGCGTGTCCGAAGTGCTGGGTATGCGGCCAGCTGTCTCCTTGTCTGTCTGGACATCTGGCTTCAGGCTGTGTCAGACAGAGCATGAGTGCCCAGAGCAGCCTATCCATTTCGGGGACCGTCGAAGCCCGAGCAGGTTGATCCTCATCTGGGTTTTCTGGAGAACCCAACAGGGAAACGTTTTTCTTCCATTGGGCAGACACTGGGCTGGGTTGTGGTTCTGGAGTTCATAGTCCAGAGGGCTTGTTTGCCAGTAGTGTGAGGAAGCAAGTCTGAAAACACAAGCTAGCGTGAGGTTTGGGACCGAGGGCATGGCAGGCCCACACTGCAGAGGCTGAATCGATATCTCCTGCTTTGAGGTCATGTCAAATATGAGACGTGCCTCAGGCTAGAGTTTTTGTCCAGCATGGCATCTTCCTGAAGGGTGTGGGTTTTTCATGAGGCCAGGGATGTTTGCCTACGATGGGATTTGTGAACTACTCCAAACCTCAAGGTTTCCTTCTGCACGACTGTCGAGTCCTCTTGGATGGTTCCATGAGGCCCCATACGGAAAGACTCGAGAGCAGGTGTCTAAGCATGGATGCCTGGGAACGCCACCTCATATTCCCACTGTTTAGTCAGGACAAGGTTGGCTCAATCTGTGGGCTCCTGGGTGAGCTACCCAGAGGGGAGAGTTGAAATGGACTCTCCTGAAGATGAGTCCTACTGTGGCTTGGTGGCCTGGGAGACCTTGGAATGTGGAAGTGGCTCAGGGACTCTGCAGGATTCTCCAACCTGAGGTGTTTGACACGGCTTCAACAAGGAAGCTTCCCATGTGGAGACGAGAGGAGTTCTGTTCAGTGCCTCAGGAAAGCCCCATATCCTGTTCTTCGAACCAAAGCCTCTGAGGAGTGACACCTGGAAAACAAAGCAAGAGTTGAGATTAGGCCCTAAGGGCCTGTCCAGCTCAACCTTCTATCTCTGTTGACATCTGTATGCATGCCTTCGTGGAGGTAGCTGCTCAGCTTGTGTCAGAATGCCCCTGTGTGTCCAGGGGGGCTCCCAGTAGTGGGATGTCCTCGGGGGCCTTGAGGTTTCTTATATTCTGGAGGTGTGACGCCAAAGGAATGGACACAGTTTCCCAGGAGAGAGCAGGCACGTTCCTGTGGTAATGCTCCAGAGGACCCAGCCTAGAGGCTGTGTTTGCCAGGGCTGTGGGGACAGATGTCTGAAAAAGCAAACTTGGTTCAGCTAGGGGCCAAGGTAATGGCAGGCCTGATCAGCACTTCGTGAGGGGAGATCCTCTGGATATCAAAGGAGGGCAAGTGGGAGGCAGTTGCTCAGGCTTTTGTCTCTGGGTGTTGCGTTCACAGTGGCCGTTCAGGGTAGGGGTTGCTTCAGGGGCTGAGGAAGACCCTTCCTCTCGGGGGATTGTCCAAGCTCCCAAGTGTTTTGGTTCATTCTGTGGGAAGGGAAGAGTACTGTTTTCTGCCACAAGGGACCCCCCAAGAGAGGGACTCTAGAGCAAAGCAATGGGATCCCTCAACTGGAATACACACCATCTAGTTAGTCCTGGGTGCCTATGGGCATGGCAAGCCACATATGCGGGCTCTTGGTCCAGTCACTGAGAGGCGTTACTTGAATAAGGAACTCACGCTGAGGGTTACAATGTGTGTTGGTGCCCAAGGCGGCGCTCACGCATGGTCGTGGCCTCATGGGCCATGCCGTTTTTTTCTACACTGAAGGTTGGACTCACTGCCAGCAGCAAGGTTTCTTGCCATGGGGAAGGAGGGGTTCTGACTTGTGCATCAGGTTCCCCCCTGTGCAGGGATTGGAGATAAGTCTAGGATCCGAAGACTGAAAACCCAGGTTGGGAATGGATGGTGGACTAAGGCAGTGCCGGGTCCAATGTGCTGGGTGTGCAGCCAGCTGTTTCCGTGTCTGTTGGAAGGTCTGGGCTCAGGCTATTTGCGAAAGAGCATTAGTGTTTAAGGTAGCCTATGCAATTGGGGTGTTGCCGAGGGCCAAACAGTTTGATCCTCATTTGGGGTTTCTGGGCAGCACCATAGACAATGTTTTTCTCCTGGGTGGCAGGCAGAGTGCTTCATTGTGGCCCCAGAATTCCCAGTAGGGAGGGTTTGTGGGCCAGGAGTGTGAGGACGGAAGTCTGAAAACACAAGCTAGGGTGAGGATTGGAGCCAAGGGCAGAGCAGGCCCACTCTGCAGAGGCTGAATCAAAATCTCCTGCATCTGAAGTCAGGCTGAGGATCAGATGTTGGCTGAGGCTGGCGTATGTGTCTATGATGGCACCTTCATGAAGCGGGGGCCTGGAGGCCTGTCCATTTCAACCTTCTGTCTCTGGGGACACTGTCTGAGAGTCTAAGTGGATATAGATGCTCCGCTGGTGTCAGAGAGCCCCTCTTAGTCCAGGGTGGCCTACACTATTGATGACCTCAGGGGCCTTGGAGCTTTTCCCTAACCTGTAGGGTTGTGGTCAATGGATTGGGCACAATTTCCTTGGAGAGGGCAGGCACAATCTTTCGCTGTGGCTCCAGAGGCCCTAGCCTGGAGGTTGTGTGGGTCCAGGCTGTGGGCACAGAAGTCTGAAAACACAAACTCAGCTTATGCGTGGCGCCTAGCGTATGGCAGGCCGGATGTACAGCCCAAGAGGGAGCTCCTGGGCCTCTGAAACAAGGGCGAGTGGGAGGCGTTCCTTCAGGCTTTTGTCTCTGGATGTTGTGTCCGGGATAGCCGTGGATAGGAGGGGTTGCCTCAGGGACTATGGACGAGTATCCCTCTCTGGGTATTTGTCCCAGCTCCCAAGAGTTTGGGGTCATTTTGTGGGAAGGGTGGAGTTGTGTTTTCTGGCTCATGTGTCTCTCCAAGAAAGGGATTCCAGAGCAGAGCCCCAGGTACGGGCGGGGTGACCGGAAAACTCAAACACTGGTGAGGATTGGGTGTATGGGGGCTTGGAAAGCAAGCATGCGCGGGGCCTCATGTGCCACACTGGTTTCAACTACACTGAACGTTGCACAACATGCCAACCACAAGGTTTCTTGCCCTGGGGAAGGATTTCTGATTTCTGCATTACGTTCAGACCTAGGCAGTGAATAGAGATAAGGTCTAGGTTCTGAAGCCTGAAAACCGAGGTGGAAAGAGATGACGTTCTAAGGCCATGGCGGCTCGATGTGCTCAGTGTGCGGCCAGCTGTCTTGGTGGGGCCAGGAGTTCTAGGCTCAGGCTGTGTCAGAAAGGGCATTAGTGCCCTGGTCAGCCTATGTATTTGGGGTACAGCCAAGGTAGGTGCAGGTTGATCCTCACTTGGGGTTACTTGGTAGCCCCAGAGGGCAATGTGTTTCTTCTGGAGGGCAGGCAGAGTGCTGCTTTGTAGTTCTGGATTGCCAAATTGGAGGGCTTCTTGGTCAGTAGTCTGAGGAAAGAAGTCTGAGAACACAAGCTAGGCTTAGGTTTCTGGGTGAGGACATGGCAGGCACAATCTACAGAACTGAATAGAGATCTCGTGCATCTGAAGTCATGGCGAGGATCAGACGATCGCTCAGGTTGGAATTTCTGACCCTGATAGCGCCCTCATGAAGGGGGGGATCACGAGGCCATGGCGGGTATCCCACAATGGGAATTGTGAGAAGGTCCAAACTGCAAAGTGTCTTCTGCAGGACAATTGAGACCTGTTGTTGGCTCCAGACTAATGATTCTGAGCAGGGTTCTAAGGATGGATGGCTGGGTAGCCCACCTCGCATTCCAATTGTCTCCTAGCAACTAGACAGGTTAGTTCTGCTGGATCTAGGGGAGAAACCGAGGAAGCTGAGTTGAAATGGACTCTCCTGTAGATGGGTCCTATTGTGCTTTTGTGTCTTTGGAGACCTTGAAATGAAGCGGTGGCACTGGGGCTCTGAAGGGTTCTCCTAAACAGAGCCTTTAAAAAAGCTCCAACGAGCAAGTTTCCAATGTGTAGATGAGATATTTTCTGATGGGTGAGTCAAGAAACAGCCATATGATGGTTTTGAAATCCAGGCCTCTGAGGAGAGATGCCTGGAGACAAAAGCAATGGATATGATTAGTGCCTAGGGGCCTGTTCTTTCCTTTTAACCTCTGGGGACATCTGTCTATGGGTCTAAGTACAGGTAGGTGCTCAGATGGGCTCAGATTGCCCCTGTTTTACCTGGGAAGCCACCACTAATGAGATGGATCAGGGACTTTGGAGGTTTATCCTATTAGAAGGGATGTAGCCATTGGAATGGGCACACACAATTCCCTTGGAGAGGGCAAGTACAGTCCTCAGGTTTGGCTCCAGGGGCCTGAGCCTGTAGGTTGAGTAGACCAGGACTGTTTGGACAGTTGTCTGAAAACACAAACTTGGCTTATGTTTCAGGTCATAGGGATGGCAGGACTTATCTACAGACCATGAGGAAAACTTTTTGGGATTTGAGAAAAGGGCGAGTGTGAGGTTCTTGCTCAAGTTTTTGTCTCTGGATATCGTGTCACTCATGGTCGTGAAATTTCTGGGTGACTTCATGGGAAATGGACGAGTCTTACTCCCTGGTGGTTTGGTCCAACAAAGCGTTTGGGGTCACACTGTGGGATGGAAGAAGTCCGTTTTTTTTTTTTGATGTTGTTTTCTTTTTAACCTCAGGTGTCGCACAAAATGAGGGACTCCAGAGTAGAGCCCTGGGGTGGGGGTGACTGGACAATCAGAAATCTGGTTAAAAATTGGGGCCTAGGAACATATCAAGCCCATTATGACATCTAATGGTCCAATCACTGAGAGGACTTACTAGAGGACAGGACTCATGCTGAGGGTCACAATGCATGTTTATGCCCTTGTCGCACTCAAGAATGGGCGGGGCCTCAGGGTGAATGCTGGTTTCTCCTACACTGAACATTGGACGACGTGCCAACCACAAGGTTTCTTACCATGGGTAAGGAGGTGTTCTGATTTCTGCATCACACTCACCCCTGGGCAGTGATTGGAGATAATGTCTCGGTTCTGAGGCCTGAAAACTGAGGTAGGGAAGAGATGATGACCTAAGGCCATGGCGGGTCTTATGTGCTCAGTGTGCGGTCTGCTTTCGGGGTGTTGGTCAGGAGGTCCGGGCTCAGGTTGTGTCCGACAGTGCATTAGTGCCCATGTTAGACTATATAATTTGGGTAAATCGAGTGCTGTGGAGGTTTTCCTCATTGAAGGTGCATGGGCAGCTCATGAGGCAATAATTTTTTTCTAGAGGGCAGGCAGAGTGCTGCATTTTGGGTCTGGAATTGCCAAACTTGAGGGCTTCGGGGGCAGGAGTGTGAGGACGGAAGTCTGAGAAGACAAGCTAGACTTGGGTTTCAGGCCGAGGGCACGGCAGGTACCCCTTCCAGATCTGAACCAATACTCATGCATCTGAAGTCAGGGCGAGGATCAGACGTTGGCTCAGGTCGGAGTTTCCGTGCATGACGGCCGCTTCATGAAGGGAGGGGAATCTCGAGGACACTGAAGTTTTCCCACGTTGGGAGTTGTGGGATGCCCCCTTCAAGGATTCCTTCTGCGGGACAATTGAGACCTGTTGGACAGCTCCAGGACATCCCATATAGAATGACTCCAGAGCACCGTTCGATGATGGATGCTTGGGAAGCCCGCCTCGCATTCCAATTGTCTCCTAGCAACAAGACAGTTTAGATCTGATGGCTCTGCGGGAGCGACCGGGGTGGCTGAGTTGAAATGGACTCCCCTGAGGATGGGTCCTAATGTGTTATTGTGTCCATGAGGGCCTTGGAATGGGGCGGTGGCACCGGGACCCTGAAGTACTCTCCTATGCTTTGGACATGGCTCCCATGCACAGGTTTCCTTGTGGAGACGAGATGAGTTCTGCTGGGTGCCTCAGCAAAACCCCTATGCTCGTATTGGAATCAGGCTTTTGAGGAGACATGTCTGTAAACCAAGGCAATGGATCCTATTATGGCCTAGGGTCCTGTCTGGTTCAATCTTCTCCTCTGGGGACATCCATTTATGGTATGAGTGGAGGTAGATTATCAGCTGGTGTCAGACAGCCCTTGTTTGTTCCGGGCGACCTGCACGATTGGGATGGCCTCAGGGACTTTGGAGGTTTCTCCTAATTTGTACGATTTTGGACAATGGAATGGGCAGAATTCCCATGGATTGGTAGGCACAGTCCTAATGTGTGGCTCCAGGGGCCCCAGCCTGGAGGGTGTGTGGCCCTGGACTTTGAGGACAGAAGTCTGAAAACACAAACTCAGCTTATGTTTGGGGACGTTGGTATGGCAGATCCGATCTACAAACCATGAGAAGAACTCTTCAGGATATGAAGAAAGTGCGAGTCTGAGGCGCTTGCTCAGGTTTTTGTCTCTGGATTTTGTATCAGCGATGGCACAATCTACAGACCTGAATCGAGATCTCGTGCATCTGAAGTCAGGGCGAGAATCAGACGATCGCTCAAGTTGGTGTTTCTGTCCCTGATGGCCCCTTCACGAAGGGGCGGCATCACGAGGCCATGGGAGTTTTCCCACGATAGGATTTGTGAGAAGCTCCAAACTGCAAAGTGTCTTCTGCAGGAAAATTGAGACCTGTTGTTTGGCTCCAGGCCAATAATTCTGAGCAGGGTTCTAAGGATGCATGGCTGGGTAGCCCACCTCGCATTCCAATGGTCTCCTAGAAACAAGACAGGTTAGATCTGCTGGATCTGGGGGAGCTACCGAGGAGGCTGAGTTGAAATGGACTCTCCTATGGATGGGTCCTAATGTGCTTTTGTGTCTATGGAGACCTTGGAATGAAGAGGTGGCACTGGGGCCCAGAAGGATTCTCCTAAACAGAGGCTTTGACACAGCTCCAAAGTGCAAGTTTCCCATGTGTAGATGAGATGTTTCCTGATGGGTGAGTCAAGAAACAGCCATATACTGGTTTTGAAATCCAGGCCTCTGAGTAGAGATGCCTGGAAACCAAAGCAATGGATATGATTAGTGCCTAGGGGCCTGTTCTTTCCTTTTTACCTCTGGGGACATCTGTCTATGGGTCTGAGTACAGGTAGGTGCTCAGATGGGCTCAGATTGCCCCTGTTTTACCTGGGAAGACACCACTAATGACATGGATCAGGGAATTTGGAGGTTTATCCTATTAGAAGGGATGTGGCCATTGGAATAGGCACACACAATTCCCTTGGAGAGGGCAAGTACAGTCCTCAGGTTTGGCTCCAGGGGCCTGAGCCTGTAGGGTGTGTAGGCCAGGGCTGTTTGGACAGTTGTCTGAAAACACAAACTTGGCTTATGTTTCAGGTCATAGGTATGGCAGGACTTATCTATAGACCATGAGGAGAACATTTCGGGATTTGAGAAAAGGGCGAGTGTGAGGCTCTTGCTCAAGTTTTTGTCTCTGGATATCGTGTCACTCATGGTCGTGAAATTTCTGGATGACTTCATGGGAAATGGACGAGTAGTACTTCCTGGTGGTTTGACCCAGTCCAAAGCATTTGGGGTCACTCTGTGGGATGGAAGAATTCCGTTTTTTTTTTTTTTTTTGAGGTTATTTTCTTTTTAACCTTAGGTGTCCCACCAAATGAGGGATTCCAGAGTAGAGCCCTGGGCGGGAGGGTGACTGGACAATCAGAAATCTGGTTAAAAATTGGGGCTTAGGAACATATCAAGTCCATTATCACATCTAATGGTCCAGTCACTGAGAGGACTTACTAGAGGACAGGACTCATGCTGAGGGTCACAATGCGTGTTTATGCCCTTGTCGCACTCAAGAATGGGCGGGGCCTCAGGGTGAATGCTGGTTTCTCCTACACTGAACGTTGGACGACGTGCCAACCACAAGGTTTCTTACCATGGGTAAGGAGGTGTTCTGATTTCTGCATCACACTCACCCCAGGGCAGTGATTGGAGATAATGTCTCGGTTCTGAGGCCTGAAAAGTGAAGTAGGGAAGAGATGATGACCTAAGGCCATGGTGGGTCTTATGTGCTCAGTGTGCGGTCTGCTTTCCAGGTGTTGTTCAGGAGGTCCGGGCTCAGGTTGGGTCCGACAGTGCATTAGTGCCCAGGTTAGACTATATAATTTGGGTGAATTCTTGTGCTGTGGAGGTTTATCCTCATTGAAGGTGCCTGGGCAGCTCATGAGGCAATAATTTTTTCTAGAGGGCAGGCAGAGTGCTGCATTTTGGGTCCGGAATTGCCAAATTTGAGGGCTTCGGGGACAGGAGTGTGAGGACGGAAGTCTGAGAAGACAAGCTAGACTCTGGTTTCAGGCCGAGGGCACGGCAGGTACCCCCTGCAGATCTGAACCAATACTCATGCATCTGAAGTCAGGGCGAGGATCAGACGTTGGCTCTGGTCGGAGTTTCCGTGCATGACGGCCGCTTCATTAAGGGAGCGGAATCTCGAGGCCACTGAAGTTTCCCACGTTGGGAGTTGTGGGATGTCCCCTTCAAGGATTCCTTCTGCGGGACAATTGAGACCTGTTGGACAGCTCCAGGACATCCCATATGGAATGACTCCAGAGTACAGTTCGAGGATGGATGCTTGGGAAGCCCGCCTCGCATTCCAATTGTCTCCTAGCAACAAGACAGTTTAGATCTGATGGCTCTGCGGGAGCAACCGGGGTGGCTGAGTTGAAATGGACTCCCCTGAGGATGGGTCCTAATGTGTTTTTGTGTCCATGAGGGCCTTGGAATGGGGCGGTGGCACCGGGACCCTGAAGTACTCTCCTATGCTTTGGACATGGCTCCCATGCACAGATTTCCTTGTGGAGACGAGATGAGTTCTGCTGGGTGCCTCAGCAAAACCCCTATGCTCGTATTGGAATCAGGCTTTTGAGGACATGCCTGTAAACCAAGGCAATGGATCCTATTATGGCCTAGGGTCCTGTCTGGTTCAATCTTCTCCTCTGGGGACATCCATTTATGGTATGAGTGGAGGTAGATTATCAGCTGGTGTCAGACAGCCCTTGTTTGTTCCGGGCGACCTACACGATTGGGATGGCCTCAGGGACTTTGGAGGTTTCTCCTAATTTGTACGATTTTGGACAATGGAATGGGCAGAATTCCCATGGATTGGTAGGTACCGTCCTAATGTGTGGCTCCAGGGGCCCCAGCCTGGAGGGTGTGTGGCCCTGGACATTGAGAATAGAAGTCTGAAAACACAATCTCAGTTAGGTTTGGGGACGTAGGTATGGCAGGCACGATCAACAAAACATGAGAAGAACTCTTCAGGATATAAAGAAAGTGCGAGTCTGAGGCGCTTGCTCAGGTTTTTGTCTCTGGATTTTGTATCAGCGATGGCACAATCTACAGACCTGAATCGAGATCTCGTGCATCTGAAGTCAGGGCGAGAATCAGACGATCGCTCAAGTTGGTGTTTCTGTCCCTGATGGCCCCTTCACGTAGGGGAGGCATCACGAGGCCATGGAGTTTTCCCACGATGGGATTTGTGAGAAGCTCCAAACTGCAAAGTGTCTTCTGCAGGACAATTGAGACCTGTTGTTTGGCTCCAGGCCAATGATTCTGAGCCGGGTTCTAAGGATGCATGGCTGGGTAGCCCAACTCGCATTCCAATTGTCTCCTAGAAACAAGACAGGTTAGATCTGCTGGATCTGGGGGATCAACCGAGGAGGCTGAGTTGAAATGGACTCTCCTATGGATGGGTGCTAATGTGCTTTTGTGTCTATGGAGACCTTGGAATTAAGCGGTAGCACTGGGGCCCTGAAGGGTTCTCCTAAACAGAGGCTTTGACACAGTTCCAACGTGCAAGTTTCCCATGTGTAGATGAGATGTTTTCTGATGGGTGAGTCAAGAAACAGCCATATGCTGGTATTGAAATCCAGGCCTCTGAGGAGAGATGCCTGGAAACCAAAGCAATGGACATGATTAGTGCCTAGGGGCCTGTTCTTTCCTTTTTACCTCTGGGGACATCTGTCTATGGGTCTGAGTACAGGTAGGTGCTCAGATGGGCTCAGATTGCCCCTGTTTTACCTGGGAAGCCACCACTAATGAGATCGATCAGGGACTTTGGAGGTTTATCCTATTAGAAGGGATGTGGCCATTAGAATAGGCACACACAATTCCCTTGGTGAGGGTAAGTACAGTCCTCAGGTTTGCCTCAGGGGCCTGAGCCTGTAGGTTGTGTAGGCCAGGGCTGTTTGGACAGTTGTCTGAAAACTCAAACTTGACTTATGTTTCAGGTCATAGGTATGGCAGGACTTATCTACAGACCATGAGGAGAACTTTTCGGGATTTGAGAAAAGGGCGAGTGTGAGGCTCTTGCTCAAGTTTTTGTCTCTGGATATCGTGTCACTCATGGTCGTGAAATTTCTGGATGACTTCATGGGAAATGGACGAGTCTTACTGCCTGGTGGTTTGGCCCAGTGCAAAGCGTTTGGGGTCACTCTGTGGGATGGAAGAAGTCAGGTTTTTTTGTTGTTTTTTTTTTGATGTTGTTTTCTTTTTAACCTCAGGTGTCCCACCGAATGAGGGATTCCAGAGTAGAGCCCTGGGGGGGCGGGTGACGGGACAATCAGAAATCTGGTTAAAAATTAGGGCTTAGGGACATATAAAGGCCATTATCACATCTAATGTTCCATTCACTGAGAGGACTTACTAGAGGAAAGGACTCATGCTGAGGGTCACAATGCGTGTTTATGCCCTTGTCGCACTCAAGAATGGGCGGGGCCTCAGGGTGAATGCTGGTTTCTCCTACACTGAATGTTGGACGACGTGCCAACCACAAGGTTTCTTACCATGGGTAAGGAGGTGTTCTGATTTCTGCATCACACTAACCTCTGGGCAGTGATTGGAGATAAGGTCTCGGTTCTGAGGACTGAAATCTGAGGTAGGGAAGAGATGATGACCTAAGGCCATGGCGGGTCTTATGTGCTCAGTGTGCGGCCTGCTTTCTGGGTGTTGGTCAGGAGGTCCGGGCTCAGGTTGTGTCCGACAGTGCATTAGTGCCCAGGTTAGACTATATAATTTGGGTGAAATCGAGTGCTGTGGAGGTTTATCCTCATTGAAGGTGCCTGGGCAGCTCATGAGGCAATAATTTTTTTCTAGAGGGCAGGCAGAGTGCTGCATTTTGGGTCCGTTATTGCCAAACTTGAGGGCTTCGGGGGCAGGAGAGTGAGGACGGAAGTCTGAGAAGACAAGCTAGACTTGGGTTTCAGGCCGAGGGCACGGCAGGTACTCCCTGCAGATCTGAACCAATACTCATGCATCTGAAATCAGGGCGAGGATCAGACGTTGGCTCAGGTCGGAGTTTCCGTGCATGACGGCTGCTTCATGAAGGGAGCGGAATCTCGAGGCCACTGAAGTTTTCCCACGTTGGAAGTTGTGGGATGCCCCCTTCAAGGATTCCTTCTGCGGGACAATTGAGACCTGTTGGACAGCTCCAGGACATCCCATATGGAATGACTCCAGAGCACCGTTCGAGGATGGATGCTTGGGAAGCCCGCCTCGCATTCCAATTGTCTCCTAGCAACAAGACAGTTTAGATCTGATGGCTCTGCGGGAGCGACCGGGGTGGTTGAGTTGAAATGGACTCCCATGAGGATCGGTCCTAATGTGTTTTTGTTTCCATGAGGGCCTTGGAATGGGGCGGTGGCACCGGGACCCTGAAGTACTCTCCTATGCTTTGGACATGGCTCCCATGCACAGGTTTCCTTGTGGAGACGAGATGAGTTCTGCTGGGTGCCTCAGCAAAATCCCCATGCTCGTATTGGAATCAGGCTTTTGAGGAGACATGCCTGTAAACCAAGGCAATGGATTCTATTATGGCCTAGGGTCCTGTCTGGTTCAATCTTCTCCTCTGGGACATCCATTTATGGTATGAGTGGAGGTAGATTATCAGCTGGTGTCAGACAGCCCTTGTTTGTTCCGGGCGACCTACACGATTGGGATGGCCTCAGGGACTTTGGAGGTTTCTCCTAATTGGTATGATTTTGGACAATGGAATGGGCAGAATTCCCATGGATTGGTAGGCACAGTCCTAATGTGTGGCTCCAGGGGCCCCAGCCTGGAGGGTGTGTGGCCCTGGCCTTTGAGGACAGAAGTCTGTAAACACAAACTCAGCTTAGGTTTGGGGACGTTGGTATGGCAGATCCGATCTACAAACCATGAGAAGAACTCTTCAGGATATGAAGAAAGTGCGAGTCGGAGGCGCTTGCTCAGGATTTTGTCTCTGGATTTTGTATCAGTGATGGCACAATCTACAGACCTGAATCGAGATCTCGTGCATCTGAAGTCAGGGCGAGGATCAGACGATCGCTCAAGTTGGTGTTTCTGTCCCTGATGGCCCCTTCACGAAGGGGCGGCATCACGAGGCCATGGAGTTTTCCCACGATGGGATTTGTGAGAAGCTCCAAACTGCAAAGTGTCTTCTGCAGGACAATTGAGACCTGTTGTTTGGCTCCAGGCCAATGATTCTGAGCAGGGTTCTAAGGATGCATGGCTGGGTAGCCCACCTCGCATTCCAATTGTTTCCTAGAAACAAGACAGGTTAGATCTGCTGGATCTGGGGGATCAACCGAGGAGGCTGAGTTGATATGGACTCTCCTATGGATGGGTCCTAATGTGCTTTTGTGTCTATGGAGACCTTGGAATGAAGCGGTGGCACTGGGGCCCTGAAGGGTTCTCCTAAACAGAGGCTTTGACACAGCTCCAACGTGCAAGTTTCCCATGTGTAGATGAGATGTTTTCTGATGGGTGAGTCAAGAAACAGCCATATGCTGGTATTGAAATCCAGGCCTCTGAGGAGAGATGCCTGGAAACCAAAGCAATGGATATGATTAGTGCCTAGGGGCCTGTTCTTTCCTTTTTACCTCTGGGGACATCTGTCTATGGGTCTGAGTACAGGTAGGTGCTCAGATGGGCTCAGATTGCCCCTGTTTTACCTGGGAAGCCACCACTAATGAGATGGATCAGGGACTGTGGAGGTTTATCCTATTAGAAGGGATGTGGCTATTGGAATAGGCACACAGAATTCCCTTGGAGAGGGCAAGTAAAGTCCTCAGGTTTGGCTCCAGGGGCCTGAGCCTGTAGGTTGTGTAGGCCAGGGCTTTTTGGATCGTTGTCTGAAAACACAAACTTGGCTTATGTTTCAGGTCATAGGTATGGCAGGACTTATCTACAGAACATGAGGAGAACATTTCGGGATTTGAGAAAAAGGTGAGTGTTAGGCTCTTGCTCAAGTTTTTGTCTCTGGATATCGTGTCACTCATGGTCGTGAAATTTCTGGATGACCTCATGGGAAGTGGACGAGTCGTACTTCCTGGTGGTTTGGTCCAGTCCAAAGCGTTTGGGGTCACTCTGTGGGATGGAAGAATTCTTTTTTTTTTGTTTTTGTTTTTTTTTTTTTTTTTGATGTTGTTTTCTTTTTAACCTCAGGTGTCCCACCGAATGAGGGATTCCAGAGTAATGCCCTGGGGGGGGGGGTGACTGGACAATCAGAAATCTAGTTAAAAATTGGGGCTTAGGGACATATCAAGCCCATTATCACATCTAAAGGTCCAGTCACAGAGACGACTTACTAGAGGACAGGACTCATGCTGAGGGTCACAATGCATGTATATGCCCTTGTCGCACTCAAGAATGGGCGGGGCCTCAGGGTGAATGCTGGTTTCTCCTACACTGAACGTTGGACGACATGCCAACCACAACGTTTCTTACCATGGGTAAGGAGGTATTCTGATTTCTGCATCAAACTCACCCCTGGGCAGTGATTGGAGATAATGTCTCGGTTCTGAGGCCTGAAAACGGAGGTAGGGAAGAGATGATGACCTAAGGCCATGGCGGGTCTTATGTGCTCATTGTGCGGTCTGCTTTCCGGGTGTTGGTCAGGAGGTCCGGGCTCAGGTTGTGTCCGACAGTGCATTAGTGCCCATGTTAGACTATATAATTTGGGTGAAGTCGAGTGCTGTGGAGGTTTATCCTCATTGAAGGTGCCTGGGCAGCTCATGAGGCAATAATTTTTTTGTAGAGGGCAGGCAGAGTGCTGCATTGTGGGTCCGTTATTGCCAAACTTGAGGGCTTCGGGGGCAGGAGTGTGAGGACGGAAGTCAGAGAAGACAAGCTAGACTTGGGTTTCAGGCCGAGGGCACGGCAGGTACTCCCTGCAGATCTGAAACAATACTCATGCATCTGAAGTCAGGGCGAGGTCAGACGTTGGCTCAGGTTGGAGTTTCCGTGCATGACGGCCGCTTCATGAAGGGAGCGGAATCTGAGGCCACTGAAGTTTTCCCACGTTGGGAGTTGTGGGATGCCCCCTTCAAGGATTCCTTCTGCGGGACAATTGAGACCTGTTGGACAGCTCCAGGACATCCCATATGGAATGACTCCAGAGCACCGTTCGAGGATGGATGCCTGGGAAGCCCGCCTCGCATTCCAATTGTCTCCTGGCAACAAGACAGTTTAGAGCTGATGGCTCTGTGGGAGCAACCGGGGTGGCTGAGTTGAAATGGACTTTCCTGAGGATGGTTCCTAATGTGTTTTTGTGTCCATGAGGGCCTTGGAATGGGGCGGTGACCCCGGGACCCTGAGTACTCTCCTATGCTTTGGATGGCTCCCATGCACAGGTTTCCTTGTGGAGACGAGATGACTTCTGCTAGGTGCCTCAGCAAAACCCCTATGCTCGTATTGGAATCAGGCTTTTGAGGAGATATGCCTGTAAACCAAGGCATTGGATCCTATTACAGCCTAGGGTCCTGTGTGGTTCAATCTTCTCCTCTGGGGACATCCATGTATAGTCTGAGTGGTGGTAGATTATCAGCTGGTGTCAGACAACCCATCTTTGTTCCGGGTGACCTACACAATTGGGATGGCCTCAGGGACTTTGGAGGTTTCTCCTAATTTGTACGATTTTGGACAATGGAATGGGCAGAATTCTCATGGATTGGTAGGCACAGTCCTAATGTGTGGCTCCAGGGGCCCCAGCCTGGAGGGTGTGTGGCCCAGGACTTTGAGGACAGAAGTCTGAAAACACAAACTCAGCTTAGGTTTGGGGACGTAGGTATGGCAGGACCAATCTACAAACCATGAGAAGAACTCTTCAGGATATGAAGAAAGAGCGAGTCTGAGGCGCTTGCTCAGGCTTTTGTCTCTGGATTTTGTATCAACGATGTCCGTGGTATATGGGGAGGCATCATGGGACATGGACGAATATTCCTCTCTGTGGATTTGGCCCGGTCCCAATTGTTTTTCGTCAAGCTGTGTGATGGAGGTCCCCTTTCAGGTTTGTTACCTTAGGTGTCCCAAAGAAAGAGGAATTCCAAGCAGAGCCCTAGGGAAGTGAGAAGGGACAACCCAAATATGGTTAAAAATTTGGGCCTAGGGGCATGCAAGGCCCAATATGCTGTCTCTTCATCAGCCACTGAGAGACCTTACTTGAAGACTGGTCTCAGGCTTAGGGTCACAATGTGTGTTTGTGACCAATGTGTCCCGGGAGCATGGGCGGGGCCTCATGGGCCACACTGGTTTCAACTGCACTGGACTTTGGACAACATACCAATCACAAGCTCTCTTGCCATGGGTAAGGATTTCTGATTTCTGCATCATTTTCAAACCTGGGCAGTGGTTGGAAATAAGGTCTAGGTTCCGAAGCATGAAAACCGCACTTGGGAAGAGATGACGACCAAAGGCCATGGCGGGTCTGAAGTTCTCACTGTGCGGTCAGCCGCCTGGGTGTTGGTCAGGAGGTTCGGGCTCATTTGTGTCACACAGTGCATTAGTGCTCAGGTTAGACTATATATTTTGGGTACAGTCGAGTGCCGTGTAGGTTTATCCTCATTTGCGGTGCCTGGGCTGTTCATTAGGCCAGATATTTTTTTAGAGGGCAGGCAGAGTGCTGCATTGTGGTTCCGAAATTGACGAAAGTGAGGGCCTCTGGGCCAGGAGTGTTAGGACAGGAGTCTGAGAACACAAGCTACACTTGGGCTTCAGGCCGAGGACACGGCAGGTACACCCGCAGATCTGAACCAATATCTCATGCATCTGAAGTCACGGCAAGGATCAGACGTTGGATCAGATTGGAGTTTCTCTGCATGACTGACCCTTCATGAACGGAGCGGAATCTCAAGGCCATGGAGGTTTTCCCACGTTGGGAGTTGTGGGATGCCCCCTTCAAGGATTCCTTCTGCAGGACAATTGAGACCTGTTGGGCAGCTCCAGGACATCCCATATGGAATGACTCCATCGCACCATTGGAGGATGGATGGCCGGAAGCCTGCCTCGCATTCCAATTGTCTCCTAGCAATACATTTGAGATCGGATGGCTCTGTGGGAGCAACCGGGGTGGCCTAGATGAAATGGACTTTCCTGAGTTTGGGGTCTAATGTGTGTTTGTGTCCATGGGGGCCTTGGAATGGGGCGGTGGCACCGGGACCCTGAAGTATTCTCCTAAGCTTTTGACATAGCTCCCATGCACAAGTTTCCTTTTGGAGACGAGATTTGTTCTGATGGGTGCCTCGGGAACCCCTTATGCTGGTATTGGAATCCTGGCTTTTGAGGAGACATGCCTGTAAACCAAATCAATGGATCCGATTATGGCCTAGGGTCCTGTCTGGTTCAATCTTATTCTCTGGTGATATCCATCGAAGGAATGTGTGGAGGTAGATGCTCAACTGGTGTCAGACCTCCCTTGTTTGTCCCCGGAGACCTACACTATTGGGATGGCCTTGGGGTCTTTGGAGAGTTCTCTTAATTTTTAAGATTTTGGACAATGGAAAGGGGAGAATTCCCATGGATTGGGCAGGCACAGTCCTAATGTGTGGCTCCAGGGGCCCCAGCCTTGACGGTGTGTGGCCCAGGACTTTGAGGACAGAAGTCTGAAAACCCAAACTCAGGTTAGGTTTGGGGACGTAGGTATGGCAGCCCAATCTACAAACCATGAGAAGAACTCTTCAGGATATGAAGAAAGAGTGATTCTGAGGAACTTGCTCAGCCTTTAGTCTCTGGATTTTGTATCATCGATGGCCGTGGAATGTGGGGAGTCCTCATGGGCCATGGACGAATTTTCCTCTCTGTGGATTTGGCCCGACCCAAATTGTTTTACGTCAATCTGTGGAATGGGAAGACTCCTTTCAGTTTCATTACCTCAGGTGTCGAACAAAAGAGGAATTCCAAAGCAGAGCCCTGTGAAAGAGTGAAGGTACAACCCAAACTATGGTAAAAATTGCGGCCTAGGGGCATGGCAGGCCCAATATGCTGTCTCTTCATCCAGCCACTGAGAGGCCTTACTTGAGGACCGAGCTAAGGCTGAGGGTCACAATGTTTGTTTGTGATCAATTTTCCCCGCGAGCATGGGCGGGGCCTCATGGGCCACACTTTTTTCAACTACACTGAACTTTGAACAACATGCCAATCAAAAGGTCTCTTGCCATGGGGAAGGAGTTCTGATTTCTGCATTATTTTCAACCCTGGGCAGTGGTTGTAGATAATGTCTAGATTCTGAGTCCTGAACCGTAGTTAGGAAGAGATGACGAACTAAAACCATGGCAGGTCTGATTTGCTCACTGTGCGGTCAGCTGCCTGGGTTTTGGTCAGGAGGCTCAGCTTCAGGTTGTGTCAGACAGTGTATTAGAGCCCAGGATAGACTATATCATTTGGGTACAGTCGAGTTCCGTGTAGGTTTATCCTCATTTGAGGTGCCTGGGCAGCTCAATAGGCAAGATATTTTTTCTAGAGAGCAGGCAGAGTGCTGCATTGTGGGTCCGTAATTGCCAAACTTGAGGGCTTCTGGGCCAGGAGTGTGAGGACAGAAGTCTGAGAACACAAGCTCGAATTGGGCTTCAGGCCGAGGACACAGAAGGTACACCCGCAGATCTGAACCAATATCTCAAGCATCTGAAGTCACAGCGAGGATCAGACGTTGGCTCAGGTTGGAGTTTCTGTGCATGACTGCCTCTTCATGAACGGAGCGGAATCTCAAGGCCTTGGAGGTTTTGCCACGTAGGGAGTTGTGGGATGCCCCCTTCAAGGATTCCTTCTGCCTGACAATTGAGACCTGTTGGGGAGCTCCAGGACATGCCATATGGAATGACTCCAGAGCAGCGTTGGAGGATGGATGCCAGGGAAGCCCGCCTCGCATTCCAATTGTCTCCTAGAAACAATACAGTTGAGATCGGATAGCTCTGCGGGAACAACAAGGGTGGCTGTTGAAATGGACATTCCTGAGGATGGGTCCTAATGTGTGTTTGTGTCCATGAGGGCCTTGGAATGGGGCGGTGGCACCGGGACCCTGAAGTATTCTCCCAAGCTTTTGACATAGCTCCAATGCACAAGTTTCCTTGTGGAGACGAGATTTGTTCTGATGGGTGCCTCCGGAAACCCCCTATGCTGGTATTGGATTCCAGACTTTTGAGGAGACATGCCTGTAAACCAAAGCAATGGTTCCGATTATGGCCTAGGGTCCTGTGTAGTTCAATTTCTTCTCTGGGGACATCCATCTATGGTATGAGTGGAGGTAGATTTCAGCTGGTGTCAGACCGCCCTTGTTTATGCTGGGAGACCTATACTTTTGGGATGGCCTCGGGTACATTGGAGAGTTCTGCTAATTTGTACGATTTTGGAAAATGTAGTGGGCAGAATTCCCACGTATTGGGTAGGCACAGTCCTAATATGTGGCTCCAGGGGCCCCAGCCTGGAGGGTGTGTGGCCCAGGACTTTGAGGACAGAAGTCTGAAAACACAAACTCAGCTTAGGTTTGGGGACGTAGGTATGGCAGGCCGAATCTACAAACCATGAGAAGAACTCTTCAGGATATGAAGAAAGAGCGAATCTGCGGCGCTTCCTCAGGCTTTTGTCTCTGGATTTTGTATCAACGATGGCAGTGGAATGTGGGGAGGCCTCATGGTCCATGGACGAATCTTCCTATCTGTGGATTTGGTCCAGTCCCAATTGTTTTTCGTCAAGCTGTGGGATGGGGGTCTCCTCTCAGTGTTGTTACCTAATGTGCCCCCACCAAAGAGAAATTGCAAACCAGAGACCTAGGGAAGAGTGAAGGGACAACCCAAACTATGGTTAAAAATTGGGACATATGGGCATTGCAGGCCCAATATGCTGTCTCTCCATCCAGCCACTGAGAGGACTTACTTGAGGACTGGGCTGAGCTGAGAGTCACAATGTGTGTTTGTGACCAATGTGGCCCGCGAGCATGGCCGGGTGCTCATGGGCTACACTGGTTTCAACTACACTGAACTTTGGACAAGATGCCAATCAGAAGGTCTCTTGCCATGGTGAAGGAGTTCTGATTTCTGCATCATTTTCAACCCTGGGCAGTGGTTGGAGATAAGGTCTAGGTTCTGAAGCCTGAATACCGCAGTTGGGAAGAGATGACGACCTAGGCCTTGGCGGGACTGATGTGCTCACTGTGCGGTCAGCTGCTGGGTCTTGGTCAGGAGGCTCAGCTTCAGGTTGTGTCAGACAGTGTATTAGTGCCCTAGTTAGACTATATAATTTGGGTACCGTCGAGTGCCGTGTAGATTTATTCTCATTTGAGGAGCCTGGGCTGCTCATTAGGAAAGATATTTTTTCTAGAGGGCAGGCAGAGTGCTGCATTGTGGGTCCGGAATTGCCAAACATGAGGGCTTCTGGGCCAGGAGTGTGAGGACAGAAGTCTGAGAACACAAGCTCGAATTGGGCTTCAGGCCGAGGACACAGAAGGTACACCCGCAGATCTGAACCAATATCTCAAGCATCTGAAGTCACGGCGAGGATCAGACGTTGGCTCAGGTTGGAGTTTCTGTGCATGACTGCCCCTTCATGAACGGAGCGGAATCTCAAGGCCTTGGCGGTTTTCCCACGTAGGGAGTTTTGGGATGCCCCCTTCAAGGATTCCTTCTGCCTGACAATTGAGACCTGTTGGGCAGCTCCAGGACATGCCATATGGAATGACTCCAGAGCAGCATTGGAGGATGGATGCCAGGGAAGCCCGCCTCGCATTCCAATTGTCTCCTAGAAACAATACAGTTGAGATCGGATAGCTCTGCGGGAACAACAAGGGTGGCTGTTGAAATGGACATTCCTGAGGATGGGTCCTAATGTGTATTTGTGTCCATGAGGGCCTTGGAATGGGTCAGTGGCACCGGGACCCTGAAGTATTCTCCAAAGCTTTTGACATAGCTCCAATGCACAAGTTTCCTTGTGGAGACGAGATTTGTTCTGATGGGTGCCTCCGGAAACCCCCTATGCTGGTATTGGATTCCAGACTTTTGAGGAGACATGCCTGTAAACCAAAGCAATGGTTCCGATTATGGCCTAGGGTCCTGTGTAGTTCAATTTCTTCTCTGGGGACATCCATCTATGGTATGAGTGGAGGTAGATTTCAGCTGGTGTCAGACCGCCCTTGTTTGTCCCGGGAGACCCTCACTATAAGCAGGGACTCAAGAATTTGTAGGGTCCTCTTATTTTGTACGATTTTAGACAATGGAATGTGCAGAATTCCCATGGATTTGTTAGGAACAGTTCTAATGAGTGGCTCCAGGGGCCCCAGCCTGGAGGGTGTGTGACCCAGGACTTTGAGGACAGAAGTCTGAAAACACAAACTCAGCATAGGTTGGGGACGTACGTATGGGTGGCCCAATCTACAAACCATTAGAAGAACTCCTCAGGATATTAAGAAAGACCAAATCTGAGGCGCTTGCTCATGCTTTTGTATCTGGATTTTGTATCAACGATGGCCGTGGAATGTGGGGAGGTCTCATGGGCCATGGACGAATCTTCCTCTCTGTGGATTTGTCCCGGTCCCAATTGTTTTTCGTCAAGCTGTGGGATGGGGGGTCTCCTTTCAGGTTTGTTACCTCAGGTGTCCCAACAAAAGAGGCATTCCAAAGCAGAGCCAACAGGAAGAGTGAAGGGACAAGCCAATCTATGGTTAAAAATTGGGGCCTAGTGGCATGGCAGGCCCAATATGCTGTCTATACATCCAGCTTCTGAGAGCCCTTAATTGAGGACTGGTCTAAAGCTGAGGGTCACAATGTGTGTTTATGACCAATGTAGCCCACGAGCATGGGCGGGGCCTCATGGGCCACACTGGTTTCAACTTCACTGAACTTTGGACAACATGCCAATAACAAGGTTTCTTGCCATGGGGAAGGAGTTCTGATTTCTGCATCATTTTCAACCCTGGGCAGTGGTTGGAGATAAGGTCTAGGTTCTGAAACCTGAAAACCGCAGTTGGGAAGGGATGACGAACGAAGGCCATGGCAAGTCTGATGTGCTCACTGTGCGGTCAGCTGCCTGAGTGTTGGTCAGGAGGTTCGGGATCAGGTTGTGTCAGACAGTGCATTAGTGTTCAGGTTAGACTATATAATTTGGGTACAGTCGAGTGCCGTGTAGGTTTATCCTCTTTTGAGGTGCCTGGGCAGCTCATTAGGCAAGATATTTTTCATAGAGTGCAGGCAGAGTGCTGCATTGTGGGTCCGGAATTGCCAAACTTGAGGGCTTCTGGGCCAGGAGTGTGAGGACAGAAGTCTGAGAACACAAGCTAGACTTGGGCTTCAGGCCGAGGGCACGGCAGGTACCCCCTGCATATCTGAACCAATATCTCATGCATCTGAAGTCACCGCGAGGAACAGACGTTGGCTCAGGTTGGAGTTTCTGTGCATGACTGCCCCTTCATGAACGGAGCGGAATCTCAAGGCCATGGAGGTTTTCCCACGTTGGGAGTTGTGGGATGCCCCTTTTAAGAATTATATCTGTGGGTCATTTGAGACCTGTTGAGCAGCTCCAGGATATCCCATTTGGAATTACTCCAGAGCACCTTTCGAGGATGGATGCCAGGGTAGCCGCATCCCATTACAATTGTCTCCTAGCAACAAGACAGTTGAGATCAGATGGCTCTGGGCGAGCAACCGGGGTGGCTGAGTTGAAATGGACTTTCCTGATGATGGGACCTAATGTGTGTTTGTGTCCATGAGGGCCTTGGAATAGGGCGGTGGCACCGGGACCCTGAAGTATTCTCCTAAGCTTTTGGCATAGCTCCCATGCACAAGTTTCCTTGTGGAGAGGATAATTGTTCTGATGGGTGCCTTGGAAACCCCTTATGCTGGTATTGGAATCCAGGCTTTTGAGGAGACATGCCTGTAAACCAAAGCAATGGATCCGATAATGGCCTAGGGTCCTGTATGGTTCAATCTTCTTCTCTGGGGACATCCATCTATAGTATGAGTGGAGGTAGATTCTCAGCTGCTGTCAGACCGCCCTTTTTTGTCCCCGGAGACCTATACTATTGGGATGGCCTCGGGGATTTTGGAGGGTTCTCCTAATTTGTACGATTTCAACAATGCAATGGGCAGAATTCCCATGGATTGGGTAGATACAGTCCTAATTAGTGGCTCTAGGGGCCCCAGCCAGGAGGGTGTTTGGCCCAGGACTTTGAGGACAGAAGTCTGAAAACACAAACTCAGCATATGTTTGGGGACGTGGGTATGGCAGGCCCAATCTACAAACCATGAGAAGAACTCTTCAGGATATGAAGAAAGAATTAATCTGAGGCGCTTGCTCAGGCTTTCGTCTCTGGATTTTGTATCAACGATGGCCGTCGAATGTGGGGAGGCCTCATGGGCCATGGATGAATCTTCCTCTCTGTGGATTTGTTCTGGTCCCAATTGTTTTTCGTCAAGCAGTGGGATGGGAGGTCTCCTTTAAGGTTGGTTACCTCAAGTGTAACAACCAAAGAGGAAATCCAAAGCAGAGCCCTAGGGATGAGTGAAGGGACAACCCAAACTATGGTTAAAATTGGGGCCTAGGGGCATGGCAGGCCCAATATGCTGTCTCTTTATCCAGCCACTGAGAGGTCTTACTTGAAGACTGGGCTCAGGCTGAGAGTCACAATGTATGTTTGTGACCAATGTGGCCCACGAGCATGGCCGGGGCCTCATGGGCTACACTGGTTTCAACTACACTGAACTTTGGACAAGATGCCAATCACAAGGTCTCTTGCCATGGGGAAGGTGTTCTGATTTCTGCATCATTTTCAACCCTGGGCAGTGGTTGGAGATAAGGTCGAGGTTCTGAAGCATGAAAACGGCAGTTGGGAAGAGATGACAACCTAAGGCCATGACGTGTCTGATGTGCTCACTGTGCGGTCAGCTGCCTGGGTGTGGGTCAGGAGGTTCGGGCTCAGGTTGTGTCAGACAGTGCATTAGTGTTCAGGTTAGACTATATAATGTGGGTACAGTCGAGTGCAGTGTAGGTTTATCCTCATTTGAGGTGTCCAGGCAGCTCATTAGGCAAGATATTTTTTCTAGAGGGCAGGCAGAGTGCTGCATTGTGGGTCCGGAATATACAAACTTGAGGACTTCTAGGTCAGGAGTGTGAGGACAGAAGTTTGAGAATACAAGCTAGACTTGGGCTTCAGGCCGAGGGCAGGGTAGGTACCCCCTGCAGATCTGAACTAATAAATCAAGTATCTGAAGTAATGGCGAGGATCAGACGTTGGCTCGGGTTGGAGTTTCTGTGCATGACTGCCCCTTCATGAACGGAATGGAATCTCAAGGCCATGTAGGTTTTCCCACGTTGGGAGTTCTGGGATGCCCCCTTCAAGGATTCCTTCTGCGGGACAATTGAGACCTGTTGGGCAGCTCCAGGATATCCAATATGGAATGACTCCAGAGCACCGTTCGAGGATGGATGCCAGGGAAGCCAGCCTCGCATTCCAATTTTTTTCTAACAACAGGCAGTTGAGATCGGATAGCTCTGCGGGAGCAACCGGGGTGGCTGAGTTGAAATGGACTTTCCTGAGGATGGGGCCTAATGTGTGTTTGTGTCCATGAGGGCCTTGGAATGGGGCGGTGGCACCAGGAACCTGAAGTATTCTCCTAAGCTTTGACATAGCTCCCATGGACAAGTTTCCTTGTAGAGGCGAGATTTGTTCTGATGGGTGCCTCAGGAAACCCCCTATGCTCGTATTGGAATCCAGGCTTTTGAGGAGACATGACTGTAAACCAAAGCAATGGATCCGATTTGGCCTAGGGTCCTGTCTGGTTCAATCTTCTTCTCTGGGGACATCCATCTATGATATGAGTGGATGTAGATGCTCAGCTGCTGTCAGACTGCCCTTGTTTGTCCCAGGAGACCTACACTATTGGGATGGCCTTTGGGACATTGGAGGGATCTCCTGATTTGTACGATTCTTGGCAATGGTATGGGCAGAATTCCCATGGATTGGTAGGCACAGTCTAATGTGTGGCTCCAGAGGCTCCAGCCGGGAGGGTTTGCCCCAGGTCTTTGAGGACGGAAATCTGAAAACACAAACTCGGCTTAGGTTTGGGACGAAGGTATTGCAGGCCCAAACTAAAAACCCATGAGAAGAACTCTTCAGAATATGAAAAAGAGCGAGTCAGAGGTGCTTGCTCAGGATTTTGTCTCTGGATTTTTTATCAACGATGGCCGTGGAATGTTGGAGGCCTCATGGGCCATGGATGAATCTTCCTCTCTGTGGATTTGGTCCGGTCCGAATTCTTTTTCATCAATCTCCTTTCAGGTTTGTTACCTCAGGTGTCCCAACCAAAGTGGAATTCCAAAGCAGAGCCCTGGGGAAGAGTGAAGGGACAACCCAAACTATGGTTAAAAATTGTGGCTAGGGGCATGGCAGGCCCTATATGCTGTCTCTTCATCCAGCCACTGAGAGGCCTTACTTGAGGACTGGGCTCAGGCTGTGTTTGTGACCAATGTGACCCGCGATCATGGGCGGGGTCTCATGGGCCACACTGGTTTCAACTACACTGAACTTTGGACAACATTCCAAGCACAAGCTCTCTTGCCATGGATAAAGAGTTCTGATTTCTGCATCATTTTCAACCCTGGGCAGTGGTTGGAGATAAGGTGTAGGTTCTGAAGCCTGAAAACTGCAGTTGGGTATAGATGACGACATAAGGCCATGGCGGGTCTGATATGCTCACTGTGCGGTCAGCTGCCTGGGTGTTGGTTAGGAGGTTTGCGCTCAGGTTGTGTCAGAGAGTACATTAGTGGTCAGGTTAGACTATATAATTTGGGTACAGTCGAGTGCCCTGTAGGTTTATGCTCATTTGAGGTGCCTGGGCAGCTCATTAGGCAAGATATTTTTTCTAGAGGGCAGGCAGAGTGCTGCATTGTGGGTCCGGAATATACAAACTTGAGGACTTCTAGGTCAGGAGTGTGAGGACAGAAGTTTGAGAATACAAGCTAGACTTGGGCTTCAGGCCGAGGGCACGGTAGGTACCCCCTGCAGATCTGAACTAATATCTCAAGTATCTGAAGTAATGGCGAGGATCAGACGTTGGCTCAGGTTGGAGTTTCTGTGCATGACTGCCCCATCATGAACGGAGCGGAATCTCAAGGCCATGGAGGTTTTCCCACGTTGTGAGTTGTGTGATTCCCCCTTCAAGGATTCCTCCTGTGCGACATTTGAGACCTGTTGGGGAGCTCCAGGACATCCCATATGGAATGACTCCAGAGCGCCGTTCGAGAATGGATGCCAGGAAAGGCAGCCTCTCATTCCAATTTCTCCTAGCAACAAGACAGTTGAGATCGGATAGCTCTGTGAGAGCAACCGGGGTGCCTGAATTAAAATGGACTTTCCTGAGGATGGGGCCTAATGTGTGTGTGTGTGTCCATGAGGGCCTTGGAATGGGGCGGTGGCACCAGGACACTGAAGTATTCTCCTAAGCTTTTGACATATCTCCCATGCACAAGTTTCCTTGTGGAGACGAGATTTGTTCTGATGGGTGGCTCAGAAAACCCACTATGCTGATATTGGAATCCAGGCTTTTGAGGAGACATGCCTGTAAACCAAAGCAATGGATCCGATTAAGGCCTAGGGTCCAGTCTGGTTCAATATTCTTCTCTGGGAACATCTATCTATGGTATGAGTGGAGGTAGATGCTCAGCTGGTGTCAGACCGCCCTTGTTTTTCCTGGAATCCTACACTATTGGGATGGCCTCGGGGACTTTGGAGTGTTGTCCAAATTTGTACGATTTTGGACAGTGGAATGGGCTGAATTCCCATGGATCGGGTAGGTACAGTCCTAATGTGTGGCTCCAGGGGCCCCAGCCTGGAGGGTGTGTGTCCCAGGACTTTGAGGACAGAATCTGAAAACACAAACTCAGTTTAGGTTTGGGGACGTAGGTAGGGCAGGCCCAATCTACAATCCATGAGAAGAACTCTTCAGGATATGAAGAAAGAGCGAGTTTGAGGTGCTTGCTCAGGCTTTTGTCTCTGGATTTTATATCAACGATGGCCGTGAACTGTGGGGAGGCCTCATGGGCCATGGACGAATCTTCCTCTGTGTGGATTTGGTCCGGTCCCAATTGTTTTTCGTCAAGCTGTGGGATGGGAGGTCTCCTTTCCGGTTTGTTAACTTAGGTGTCCCAAACAAAGAGGAATTCCAAATTGTCCTTGGGGAAGAGTGAAGGGACAACCCAAATTATAATTAAAAATTGGGGCCTAGTGGCATGGCAGGCCCAATATGCTCTCTCTTCATCTAGCCACTGAGAGGCCTTACTTGAGTACTGGGCTCAGGCTGAGGGTCAAAATGTGTGTTTGTGACCAATGTGGCCCGTGAGCATGGACGGGGCCTAATGGGCCGCACTGGTTTCAAATACACTGAACTTTGGACAACATTCCAAGCACAAACTCTCTTGCCATGGGAAAAGAGTTCTGATTTCTGCATCATTTTCAACCCTGGGCAGTGGTTGGAGATAAGGTCTAGGTTCTAAAGCCTGAAATCCGCAGTTGGGTATAGATGACGACATAAGGCCATGGCGGGTCTGATATGCTCACTGTGCAGTCAGCTGCCTGGGTGTTGGTCAGGAGGTTTGCGCTCAGGTTGTGTCAGAGAGTACATTAGTGGTCAGGGTAGACTATATAATTTGGGTACAGTCGAGTGCCGTGTAGGTTTATGCTCATTTGAGGTGCCTGGGCAGCTCATTAGGCAAGATATTTTTTTTTTTGAGGGCAGGCAGAGTGCTGCATTGTGGGTCCAGAATTGCCAAACTTGAGGACTTCTAGGTCAGGAGCGTGAGGACAGAAGTCTGAGAATACAAGCTAGACTTGGGCTTCAGGCCGACGGCATGGCAGTTACCCCCTGCAGATCTGAACTAATATCTCAAGTATCTGATGTATCAGCGAGGATCAGACGATGGCTCAGGTTGGAGTTTCTGTGCATGACTTCCCCTTCATGAACGGAGCAGAATCTCAAGGCCATGGAGGTTTTCCCACGTTGGGAGTTTTGGGATGCCCCCTTTAAGGATTCCTTCTGCGGGACAATTGAGACCTGTTGGGCACCTCCAGGATATCCAATATGGAATGACTCGAGAGCACCGTTCGAGGATGGATGCCAGGGAAGCCTGCCTCGCATTACAATTTTCTCCTAACAACAAGACAGTTGAGATCGGATAGCTCTGCGTGAGCAACCGGGGTGGCTGAGTTGAAATGGACTTTCCTGAGGATTGGGCCTAATGTGTGTTTGTGTCCATGAGGGCCTTGGAATGGGGTGGTGGCACCGGGACCCTGAATTATTCTCCTAAGCTTTTGACATAGCTCCCAAGCACAAGTTTCCTTGTGGAGTTGAGATTTGTTCTGATGGGTGCCTCAGGAAACCCCCTATGCTTGTATTGGAATCCAGGCTTTTGAGGAGACATGCCTGTAAACCAAAGCAATGGATCCGATTATGGCCTAGGTTCCTGTCTGGTTCAATCTTCTTCTCTGGGGACATCCATCTATGATATGAGTGGAGGTAGATGCTCAGCTGCTTTCAGACCGCCCTTGTTTGTCCCAGGAGACCTACAATATTGGGATGGCCTCCGGGACTTTGGAGGGATCTCCTGATTTGTACGATTCTGGACAATGGAATGGGCAGAATTCCCATGGATTGGGTAGGCACAGTCTAATGTGTGGCTCCAGGGGTTCCTGCCGGGAGGGTGTGCCCCAGGACTTTGAGGAAAGAAACCTGAAAATACAATCTCGGCTTAGGTTTGGGACGTAGAAATGGCAGGCCCAATTTAAAAACCCATGAGAAGAACTCTTCAGGGTATGAAGAAAGAGTCAGAGGCGCTTGCTCAGGATTTTGTCTATGGATTTTGAATCAACGATGGCCGTGGAAAGTGGGGAGGCCTCATGGGCCATGGACAAATCTTCCTCTCTGTGGATTTGGTCAGGTCAGAATTCTTTTTCATCAATCTCTGGGATGGGAGGTCTCCTTTCAGGTTTGTTACCTCAGGTGTCCCAACCAAAAAGGAATTCCAAAGCAGAGCCCTGGGGAACAGTGGAGGGACAACCCAAACTATGGTTAAAATTGTGGCTTGGGGCATGGCAGGACCTATATGCTGTCTCTTCATCCAGCCACTGAGAGGCCTTACTTGAGGACTGGGCTCAGGCTGAGGGTCACAATGTGTGTTTGTGACCATAGTGGCCCACGATCATGGGCGGGGTCTCATGGGCCACATTGGTTTCAACGACACTGAACTTTGGACAACATTCCAAGCACAAGCTCTCTTGCCATGGAGAAAGAGTTCTGATTTCTGCATCATTTTCAACCCAGGGCAGTGGTTGGCGATATGGTGTAGGTTCTGAAGCATGAAAACCGCAAATGGGAATAGATGACGACCTAAGGCCTTGGTGGGTCTGATGTGCTCACTGTGCGGTCAGCTGCCTGGGTGTTGGTCAGGAGGTTCGGGCTCAGGTTGTGTCAGAGAGTGCATTAGTGCTCAGGTTAGACTATATAATTTGGGTATAGTCGAGTGCCGTGTAGGTTTATCCTCATTTGAGGTACCTGGGCAGCTCATTAGGCAAAGTATTTTTTTCTAGAGGACAGACAGAGTGCTGCATTGTGGGTTTGGAATTGCCAAACGTGAGGTCTTCTGGGCCAGGAGTGTGAGGACAGAAGTCTGAGAACACAAGCTAGATTGGCCTTCGGCCAGGGCACGGCAGGTACTCCTGCAGATCTGAAACAATATCTCATGCATCTGAAGTCACGGCGAGGATCAGACGTTGGCTCAGATTGGAGTATCGGGTGCATGACTGCCCCTTCATGAACGGAGCGGAATCTCAAGGCCATGGAGGTTTTCCCACTTTGGGAGTTGTGGGATACCCCCTTCAAGTATTCCTTCTGTGGGACAATTGAGACATTTGGGCAGCTCCAGGACATCTGATATGGAACGAATCCAGAGCACCGTTCAAGGATGGATGCCAGGGAAGCCTGCATCGCATTCTAATTGTCTCCTAGCAACAAGACACTTGAGATCGATGGCTCTGCCGGAGCAACCGGGGTGGCTGAGTTGAAATGGACTTTCCTGAGGATGGGGCCTAAAGTTTGTTTGTGTCCATGAGGGCCTTGGAATAGGGCAGTGGCACCGGGACCATGAAGTGTTCTCCTAAGCTTTTGATATAGTTCCCATGCACAAGTTTCCTAGTGGAGACGAGATTTGTTCTGATGGGTGCCTCAGAAAAACCCCTAAGCTGGTCATGGAATCCAGACTTTTGAGGAGACATGCCTGTAAACCAAAGCAATGGATCCGTTTATGTCCTAGGGTCCTGTCTGGTTCAATCTTCTTCTCTGGGGACATCCATCTATGGTATGAGTGGAGGGAGATGCTCAGTGGTGTCAGACCACCCTTGTTTGTCCCCGGAGACCTACATTATTGGGATGGCCTCGAGGAATTTGGAGAGTTCTCCTAATTTGTACGATTTTTGAAAATGGAGTGGGCAGAATTCCTATGTATTTGGTAGGCAGAGACGTAATGTGTGGCTCCAGGGGCCCCAGCCTGGAGGTTGTGTGGCCCAGGACTTTGAGAACTGAAGTCAGAATACACAAACTCAGCTTAGGTTTGGGGACGTAGGTATGGCAGGCCCAATATACTAACCATGAGAAGAACTTTTCAGGAAATGAAGAAAGAGCGAGTCTTAGGCGCTTGCTCAGGATTTTGTCTCTGGATTTTGTATCAACGGTGGCCGTGGAATGTGGGGAGACCTCATGGGTCATGGATGAATCTTCCTCTCTGTGGATATGCCCCGGTCCCAATTGTTTTTCGTCAATCTGTGGGATGGGAGGTCTCCTTTCAGGTTTATTACCACAGGTGTCCCACAAAAAGAGGAATGCCAAAGCAGAGCCTTGGGGAAGAGTGAAGGGACAACCCAAACTAGGGTTAAAAATTGGGGCCTAGGGGCATGGCACGCCCAATATGCTGTCTCTTCATCCAGCCACTGAGAGGACTTACTTGAGGACTCGGCTCAGGCTGAGGGTCACAATGTGTGTTTATGACCAATGTGGCCCGCGAGCATGGGCGGGGCCTCATGGGCCACACTGATTTCAACTACACGGGACTTTGGACAACATGCCAATCACAGGTCTCTTTCCATGGGGAAGGTGTGATTTCTGCATCATTTTCAACCCTGGGCAGTGGTTGGAGATAAGGTCTAGGTTTTGAAGCCTGAAAACCGCAGTTGGGTAGAGATGATGACCTAAGCCCATGGCGGGTCTGATGTGCTCAGTGTGTGGTCAGCTGCCTGGATGTTGATCTGGAGGTTCAGGCTCAGGTTTTGTCAGAGAGTGCATTAGAGCTCAGGTTAGACTATATAATTTGGGTACAGTCGAGTGCCGTGTAGGTTTATCCAAATTTGAGGTGCCTGGGCAGCCTATTAGGAAAGATATTTTATCTAGAGTGCAGGCAGAGTGCTGCATTGTGGGTCCGGAATTGCCAAACTTGCGGTCTTCTCGGCCAGGAGTGTGAGGACAAAAGTTTGAGAACACAAGTTGACTTGGACATCAGGCCGAGGGCACGGCAGGTACCCCCTGCAGATCTGAACCAATATCTCATACATCTGAAGTCACGGCGAGGATCAGACGTTGGCTCAGGTTGGAGTTTCTGTGCATGACTGCCCCTTTTTAACGGAGCGGAATCTCAAGGCCATGGAGGTTTTCCCATGTTGGGAGTTGTGGGATGCCCCCTTCAAGGATTCCTTTTGGGGGACAATTGAGACATGCTGGGCAGCTCCAGGACATCCCATATGGATTAACTCCAGAGCACCGTTGGAAGATGGATGCCAGGGAAGCCAGCCTCGCATTCCAATTGTCTCCTAGCAACAATACAGTTGAGATCGGATGACTCTACGGGAGCAACCGGGGTGGCTTAGTTGAAATAGACTTTCCTGAGAATGGGGCCTAATGTGTGTTTGTGTCCATGAGGGCCTTGGAATGGGGCTGTGGCACCGGGACCCTGAAGTATTCTCCTAAGCTTTTGACATAGATCCCATGCACAAGTTTCCTTGTGGAGACGAGATTTGTTCTGATGGGTGCCTCAGCAAACCACTTATGCTTGTATTGGAATCCAGGATTTTGAGGAGACATGCCTGTAAACCAAAGCAATGGATCCGATTATGGCCTAGCATACTGTCTGGTTCAATCTTCTTCTCTGGGTATATCCATCTATGGTATGAGTGGAGGTAGGTGCTCAGCTGGTATCACACCGCCCTTGTTTTTCCCCGGAGACCTACACAATTGAGATGGCCTCGGAATTTGGAGGTTACTCCTAATTTGTACGATTTTGGAAAATGGAATGGGCAGAAGTCTCATGGATTGGGTAGGCACAGTCCTATTTGTGGCTCCAGGGGCCCCAGCCTGTAGGGGTGTGGCTCATGACTTTGAGGACAGAAGTCTGAAAACACAAACTCAGCTTAAGCATGGGGACGTAGGTATGGCAGGCCCAATCTACAAACCATGAGAAGAACTCTTCAAGAAATGAAGAAAGATAGAGTCTGAGGCCCTTGCTCAGGCTTTTGTCTCTGGATTTTGATTCAACGAATGCCGTGGTATGTGTGGAGGCCTCATGCGCCATGGATGAATCTTCCTCTCTGTGGATTTGGCCCGGTCCCATTTGTTTTCTGTCAATCTGTGGGATGGATGTCTCCTTTCGGGTTTGTTATCTAACGTGTCCCAAACAAAGAAGAATTCCAAAGCAGAGCCCTGGGGAAGAGTGAAGGGACAACCCAAACTATGGTTAAAAATTGGAGCCTAGGGGCATGTCAGGCCCAATAGCTTTCTCTTCATCCAGACACTGAGAGGCCTTACTTGAGGACTCGGCTCAGGCTGAGGGCCACAATGTGTGTTTGTGACCAATTTGGCCTGTGAGCATGGGCGGGGCCTCATGGGCCACACTGGTTTCAACTACACTGAACTTTGGACAACATGCCAATCACAAGGTCTCTTGCCATGGGGAAGGAGTTCTGATTTCTGCAACATTTTCAACCCTGGGCAGTGTTTCGAGATAAGGTCTAGTTCTGAAGCCTGAAAACCGCAATTGGGATGAGATGATGACCTAGGCCATGGCGGTCTGAAGTGCTCACTGTGCGGTCAGCTGGCTGGGTGTTGGTCAGGAGGTTTGGGCTCAGTTTGTGTCAGAGAGTGCATTAGAGCTCAGGTTAAACTATATAATTTGGGTACAGTCGAGTGCCGTGTATGATTATCCTCATTGAGGTGCCTGGGCAGCTCATTAGGCAAGATATTTTTTCTAGAGGGCAGGAAGAGTACTGTATTGTGGGTCCGGAATTGCCAAACTTGAGGGCTTCTGGGCCAGGAGGGTGAGGACAGAAGTCTGAGAACACAAGCTAGACTTGGGCTTCGGGCCGAGGGCACGGCAGGTACCCCTTGCAGATCTGAACCAATATCTCATGCATCTGAAGTCACGGCGAGGATTAGACGTTGGCTCAGGTTGGAGTTTGTGTGCAGGATTGCCCCTTCTTGAACGGAGCAAAATCTCAAGTCTATGAAGGTTTTCCCACGTTGGGAGTTGTGGGATGCCCCCTTCAAGGATTCCTTCTGCTGGACAATTGACACCTGTTGGGCAGGTCCAGGACATCCCATATGGAATGACTCCAGAGCACCCTTGGAGGATGGATGCCAGGGAAGCCGTCTTGCATTCCAATTGTCTCCTAGCAACAAGACAGTTGAGATCGGATGGCTATGTGGGAGCAACCGGGGTGGCTGAGTTGAAATGGACTTTCCTGAGGATGGGGCCTAATGTGTGTTTGTGTCCATGATGGCCTTGGAATGGGGCGGTTGATTCGGGACCCTGAAGTATTCTCCTAAGCTTTTACATAGCTCCCAAGCACAGGTTTCCTTGTGGAGACGGGATTTGTTCTGATGGGTGCCTCAGTAAACCCCCTATGCTGGTATTGGAATCCAGGCTTTGAGGAGACATGCCTGTAAACCAAAGCAATGGATGCGATTATGGCCTAGGGTCCTGTCTGGTTCAATCTTCTTCTCAGGGGATATCCATCTATGGAATGAGTGGAGGTAGATGCTCACCTGGTGTCAGACCGCACTTGTTTGTCCCCGGAGACCTACACTATTGGGATGGCCTCGGGGACTTTGGAGAGTTCTCCTAATATCTACGAATTTGGAAAATGGAGTAGGCAGAATTCCCATGTATTTGGTAGGCACAGTCCTAATGTGTGGCTCCAGGGGCCCCAGCCTGGAGGGTGTCTGGCCCAGGACATTGAGGACTGAAGTCAAAATACACAAACACAGCTTAGGTTTGGGGATGTAGTTATGGCAGGTCCAATATACAATCCATGAGAAAAACTTTTCAGGAAATGAAGAAAGATCGAGTCTTAGGCGCTTGCTCAGGATTTTGTCTCTGGATTTTTATCAACGGTAGCCATGGAATGTGGGGAGGCCTCATGGGCCATGGACGAATCTTCCTCTTTGTGGATTTGGCCCGGTCCCAATTGTTTTTCGTCAATCTGTGCGATGGAGGGTCTCCTTTTGGGTTTATTACATCAGGTATCCGAACAAAAGAGGAATTCCAAAGCAGAGCCCTGGGGAAGAGTGAAGGGACAACCCAAACTAGGGTTAAAAATTGGGGCCTAGGGGCATGGCACGCCCAATATGCTGTCTCTTCATCCAGCCACTGAGAGGCCTTACTTGAGGACTCGGCTCAGGCTGAGGGTCACAATGCGTGTTTGTGACCAATGTGGCCCGCGAGCATGGGCGGGGCCTCATGGGCCACACTAATTTCAACTACACGGGATTTGGACAACATGCCAATCACAAGGTCTCTTTCCATGGGTAAGGTGTGATTTCTGCGTCATTTTCAACCCTGGGCAGTGATTGGAGATAAGGACTAGGTTCTGAAGCCTGAAAACCACTGTTGGGTAGAGATGATGACCTAAGGCCATGGAGGCTCTGATGTGCTCAGTGTGTGGTCAGCTGCCTGGATGTTGATCTGGAGGTTCAGGATCAGGTTGTGTCAGAGAGTGCATTAGAGCTCAGGTTAGACTATATAATTTGGGTACAGTCGAGTGCCGTGTAGGTTTATCCACATTTGAGGTGCCTGGGCAGCTCATTAGGCAAGATATTTTTTCTAGAGTGCAGGCAGAGTGCTGCATTGTGGGTCAGGAATTGCCAAACTTGCGGTCTTCTCGGCCAGGAGTGTGAGGACAAAAGTTTGAGAACACAAGTTGACTTGGACATCAGGCCGAGGGCGCGGCAGGTACCCCCTGCAGATCTGAACCAATATCTCATACATCTGAAGTCACGGCGAGGATCAGACGTTGGCTCAGGTTGGAGTTTCTGTGCATGACTGCCCCTTCATGAACGGAGCGGAATCTCAAGGCCATGGAGTTTTTCCCATGTTGGGAGTTGTGGAATGCCCCCTTCAAGGATTCCTTCTGGGGACAATTGAGACATGTTGGGCAGCTCCAGGACATCCCATATGGATTAACTCCAGAGCACCGTTGGAAGATGGATGCCAGGGAAGCCCGCCTCGCATTCCAATTGTCTCCTAGCAACTATACATTTGAGATCGGATGACTCTGCGGGAGCAACCTGGGTGGCTTAGTTGAAATAGACTTTCCTGAGAATGGGGCCTAATGTGTGTTTGTGTCCATGAGGGCCTTGGAATGGGGCGGTGGCACAGGGACCCTGTAGTATTCTCCTAAGCTTTTGACATAGATCCCATGCACAAGTTTCCTTGTGGAGACGAGATTTGTTCTGATGGGTGCCTCAGCAAACCACTTATGCTTGTATTGGAATCCAGGCTTTTGAGGAGACATGCCTGTAAACCAAAGCAATGGATCCGATTATGGCCTAGCGTACTGTCTGGTTCAATCTTCTTCTCTGGGGACATCCATGTATGGTATGAGTGGAGGTAGATGCTCACCTGGTATCAGACCGCCCTTGTTTGTCCCCGGAAACCTACACTATTGGGATGGCCTCGGGGACTTTGGAGAGTTCTCCTAATTTGTACGATTTTGGACAATGGATGGGAAGAATTCCCATGGATTGAGTAGGCACAGTCCTAATGTGTGGCTCCAGGGGACCCAGCCTGGAGGGTGTGTGGCAAAGGACTTTGAGGACAGTATTCTAAAAACACAAACTCAGCTCAGGTTTGGGGACGTAGGTATGCAGGCCCAATCTACAAACCATGAGAAGAACTCTTCAGGATATGAAGAAAGAGCGAGTGTGAGGCACTTGATCAGGTTTTCCTCTGCCTTTTATATCAGCGATGGCCGTGGAATGTGGGGAGGCCTCATGGGCCATCGACGACTCTTCCTCTCTGTGGATTTGGCCCGGTCCCAATTGTTTTTCGTCAATCTGTGGGATGGGAGGTCTCCTTTCCTGTTTATTAACTCAGGTGTCCGAACAAAAGAGGAATTCCAAAGCAGAGCCTTGGGAAAGAGTGAAGGGACAACCCAAACTATGGTTAAAAATTGGGGACTAGGGGCATGGCAGGCCCAATATGCTGTCTCTTCATCCAGCCACTGAGAGGCCTGACTTGAGGACTGGGCTCATGCTGAGGGTCACAATGTGAGTTTGTGACCAATGTGGCCCGCGAGCATGGGCGGGGCCTCATGGGCCACACTGGTTTCAACTACACTGGACTTTGGACAACATGCCAATCACAAGGTCTCTTGCCATGGGGAAGGTGTTCTGATTTCTGCATCATTTTCAACCATGGGCAGTGGTTGGAGATAAGGTCTAGGATCTGAAGCCTGAAAAATCGCAGTTGGGAAGAGATGACGACCTAAGGCCATGGTGGGTCTCATACGCTCAGTGTGCATTCATCTGCCTGGGTTTTGGTCAGGAGGTTCTAGCTCAGGGTGTGTCAGACAGTGCATTAGTGACCAGGTTAGACTATATAATTTGGGTACATTCGAGTGCCGTGTAGGTTTATCCCCCTTTTAGGTTCCTGGGCAGCTCATTAGGCAAGATGTTTTTTCTAGAGGGCAGGCAGAGTGCTGCATTGTGGGTCCGGAATTGCCAAACTTGATAGCTTCTGGGCCAGGAGTGTGAGGACAGAAGTCTGAGAACACAAGCTAGACTTGGGCTTCAGGCCGAGGGCACGGCATGTACCCCCTGCAGATCGGAACCAATATCTCAAGCATCTGAAGCCAAGGCGAGGATCAGACGTTGGCTCAGGTTGGAGTTTCTGAGCATAACTGCCCCTTCATGAACGGAGAGGAATCTCAAGGCCATGGAGGTTTTCCCACGTTGGGAGTTTATGAATGCCCTCTTAAAGGATTCCTTCTGTGGGACAATTGAGACCTGTTGGGCAGCTCCAGGACATCCCATATGGAATGACTCCAGAGCACCGTTGGAGGATGGATGCCAGGGAAGCCCGCCTCGCATTACAAATGTCTCCTAGCAACAATAGAGTTGAGATCGGTGGCTCTGTGGGAGCAACCGAGGTGGCTGAATTGAAATGGATTTTCCTGAGGATGGGGCCTAATGTGTGTTGTGTCCATGACGGCCTTGGATTAGGGCGGTGGCACCGGGACCCTGAAGTATTCTAAGCTTTTGACATAGCTCCCATGCAAAAGTTTCCTTGTGGAGACGAGATTTTTTCTGATGGGTGCCTCAGGAAACCCCTTATGCTGGTATTGGAATCCAGGCTTATGAGGACACATGCCTGTAAACCAAAGCCTTGGACCCGATTATGGCCTAGGGTCCTGTCTGGTTCAATCTTCTTCTCTGGGGTTCTCCATCTATGGAATGAGTGGAGGTAGATGATCACCTGGTGTCAGACCGCCCTGTTTGTCCCCGGAGACATACACTATTGGGAGGGCCTCGGGGACTTTGGAGGGTTCTCCTAATTTGTACGATTTGGGACAATGGAATGGGCAGAATTCCCATGGATTGGGTAGGCACAGTACTAATGTGTGGCTCCTGGCGCCCCAGCCTGGAGGGTTTGTGGCCCAGGACTTTGAACAGAAGATTGAAAACAGAAACTCAGCTTAGGTTTGGGGACGTAGGTATGGCAGGCGTAATCTACAAACCATGAGAAGAACTCTTCAGGATATGAAGAAAGAGCGAGTCTGAGGTACTTGCTCAGGCTTTTGTCTTTGGATTTTGTATCAATGATGGCCGTGGAATTTGGGGAGGACTCGTGGCCCATGGACGAATCTTCCTCTCTGTGGATTTGGCCCAGTCCCAATTGTTTTTCATAAATCTGTGGAATGGGAGGTCTCCTTTCAGGTTTATTAACTCAGGTGTCTGAACATAAGCGGAATTCCAAAACAGAGTGCTGGGGAAGAGTGAAGGGACAACCCAAACTATGTTTAAAAATTGGGGCCTAGGGGCATGGCACGCCCAATATGCTGTCTCTTCATCCAGCCACTGAGAGGCCGTACTTGAGGACTGGGCTCAGGCTGAGGGTCACAATGTGTGTTTGTGACCAATGTGGTTTTGCGAGCATGGGCGGGGCCTCATGGGCCACACTGGTTTCAACTACACTGGACTTTGGACAACTTGCCAATCACAAGGTCTCTAACCATGGGAAGGGTGTTCTGATTTCTGCATCATTTTCAACCATGGGCCGTGGTTGGAGATAAGGCCTAGGTTCTGAAGCCCGAAAAACCGCTGTTGGGAAGAGATGACCACCTAAGGCCATGGCGGGTCTGATAGGCTCACTGTGTGTGGTCAGCTGCCTGGGTGTTGATCTGGAGGTTCAGGCTCAGGTTGTGTCAGAGAGTGCATTAGAGCTCAGGTTAGATTATATAATTTGGGTACAGTCGAGTGCCGTGTAGGTTTATCCACATTTGAGGTGCCTGGGCAGCTCATTAGGCAAGATATTTTTTCTAGAGTGCAGGCAGAGTGCTGCATTGTGGGTCCGGAATTGCCAAACTTGCGGTCTTCTCGGCCAGGAGTGTGAGGACAAAAGTTTGAGAACACAAGTTGACTTGTACATCAGGCCGAAGGCGCGGCAGGTACCCCCTGCAGATCTGAACCAATATCTCATACATCTGAAGTCACGGCGAGGATCAGACGTTGGCTCAGGTTGGAGTTTCTGTGCATGACTGCCCCTTCATGAACGGAGCGGAATCTCAAGGCCATGGAGTTTTTCCCATGTTGGGAGTTGTGGAATTCCCCCTTCAAGGATTCCTTCTGGGGACAATTGAGACATGTTGGGCAGCTCCAGGACATCCCATATGGATTAACTCCAGAGCACCGTTGGAAGATGGATGCCAGGGAAGCCCGCCTCGCATTCCAATTGTCTCCTAGCAACAATACATTTGAGATCGGATGACTCTGCGGGAGCAACCTGGGTGGCTTAGTTGAAATAGACTTTCCTGAGAATGGGGCCTAATGTGTGTTTGTGTCCATGAGGGCCTTGGAATGGGGCGGTGGCACCGGGACCCTGTAGTATTCTCCTAAGCTTTTGACATAGATCCCATGCACAAGTTTCCTTGTGGAGACGAGATTTGTTCTGAAGGGTGCCTCAGCAAACCACTTATGCTTGTATTGGAATCCAGGCTTTTGAGGAGACATGCCTGTAAACCAAAGCAATGGATCTGATTATGGCCTAGCGTACTGTCTGGTTCAATCTTCTTCTCTGGGGACATCAATGTATGGTATGCGTGGAGGTAGATGCTCACCTGGTGTCAGACCGCCTTTGTTTGTCCCCGGAAACCTACACTATTGGGATGGCCTCAGGGACTTTGGAGACTTCTCCTAATTTGTACGATTTTGGACAATGGATGGGAAGAATTCCCATGGATTGAGTGGGCACAGTCCTAATGGGTGGCTCCAGGGGACCCAGCCTGGAGGGTGTGTGGCAAAGGACTTTGAGGACAGTATTCTAAAAACACAAACTCAGCTCAGGTTTGGGGACGTAGGTATGCAGGCCCAATCTACAAATCATGAGAAGAACTCTTCAGGATATGAAGAAAGAGCGAGTCTGAGGCACTTGATCAGGTTTTGCCTCTGCCTTTTATATCAGCGATGGCCGTGGAATGTGGGGAGGCCTCATGGGCCATCGACGAATCTTCCTCTCTGTGGATTTGGCCCGGTCCCAATTGTTTTTCGTCAATCTGTGGGATGGGAGGTCTCCTTTCCTGTTTATTAACTCAGGTGTCCGAACAAAAGAGGAATTCCAAAGCAGAGCCTTGGGAAAGAGTGAAGGGATAACCCAAACTATGGTTAAAAATTGGGGACTAGGGGCATGGCAGGCCCAATATGCTGTCTCTTCATCCAGCCACTGAGAGGCCTGACTTGAGGACTGGGCTCATGCTGAGGGTCACAATGTGAGTTTGTGACCAATATGGACTGCGAGCATGGGCGGGGCCTTATGGGCCACACTGGTTTCAACTACACTGGATTTGGACAACATGCCAATCACAAGGTCTCTTGCCATGGGGAAGGTGTTCTGATTTCTGCATCATTTTCAACCCTGGGTAGTGGTTGGAGATAAGGTCTAGGTTCTGAAGCCTGAAAAATCGCAGTTGGGAAGAGATGACGACCTAAGGCCATGGTGGGTCTCATACGCTCAGTGTGCATTCATCTGCCTGGGTTTTGGTCAGGAGGTTCTAGCTCAGGGTGTGTCAGACAGTGCATTAGTGACCAGGTTAGACTATATAATTTGGGTACATTCGAGTGCCGTGTAGGTTTATCCCCCTTTTAGGTTCCTGGGCAGCTCATTAGGCAAGATGTTTTTTCTAGAGGGCAGGCAGAGTGCTGCATTGTGGGTCCGGAATTGCCAAACTTGATAGCTTCTGGGCCAGGAGTGTGAGGACAGAAGTCTGAGAACACAAGCTAGACTTGGGCTTCAGGCCGAGGGCACGGCATGTACCCCCTGCAGATCGGAACCAATATCTCAAGCATCTGAGGCAAGGCGAGGATCAGACTTTGGCTCAGGTTGGAGTTTCTGTGCATGCATGCCCCTTCATGAACGGAGAGGAATCTCAAGGCCATGGAGGTTTTCCCACGTTGGGAGTTTATGGATGCCCTCTTCAAGGATTCCTTCTGTGGGACAATTGAGACCTGTTGGGCAGCTCCAGGACATCCCATATGGAATGACTCCAGAGCAGCGTTGGAGGATGGATGCCAGGGAAGCCCGCCTCGCATTACAATTGTCTCCTAGCAACAATAGCGTTGAGATCGGTGGCTCTGTGAGAGCAACCGAGGTGGCTGAGTTGAAATGGATTTTCCTGAGGATGGGGCCTAATGTGTGTTGTGTCCATGAGGGCCTTGGATTAGGGCGGTGGCACCGGGACCCTGAAGTATTCTCCTAATCTTTTGACATAGCTCCCATGCAAAAGTTTCCGTGTGGAGACGAGATTTTTTCTGATGGGTGCCTCAGGAAACCCCTTATGCTGGTATTGGAATCCAGGCTTTTGAGGACACATGCCTGTAAACCAAAGCAATGGACCCGATTATGGCCTAGGGTCCTGTCTGGTTCAATCTTCTTCTCTGGGGTTCTCCATCTATGGAATGAGTGGAGGTAGATGATCACCTGGTGTCAGACCGCCCTGTTTGTCCCCGGAGACATACACTATTGGGAGGGCCTCGGGGACTTTGGAGGGTTCTCCTAATTTGTACGATTTGGGACAATGGAATGGGCAGAATTCCCATGGATTGGGTAGGCACAGTACTAATGTGTGGCTCTGGCGCCCCAGCCTGGAGGGTGTGTGGCCCAGGACTTTGAGGACAGAAGATTGAAAACAGAAACTCAGCTTAGGTTTGGGGACGTAGGTATGGCAGGCGTAATCTACAAACCATGAGAAGAACTCTTCAGGATATGAAGAAAGAGCGAGTCTGAGGTACTTGCTCAGGCTTTTGTCTTTGGATTTTGTATCAATGATGGCCGTGGAATTTGGGGAGGACTCGTGGCCCATGGACGAATCTTCCTCTCTGTGGATTTGGCCCAGTCCCAATTGTTTTTCATAAATCTGTGGAATGGGAGGTCTCCTTTCAGGTTTATTAACTCAGGTGTCTGAACATAAGCGGAATTCCAAAACAGAGTGCTGGGGAAGAGTGAAGGGACAACCCAAACTATGTTTAAAAATTGGGGCCTAGGGGCATGGCACGCCCAATATGCTGTCTCTTCATCCAGCCACTGAGAGGCCGTACTTGAGGACTGGGCTCAGGCTGAGGGTCACAATGTGTGTTTGTGACCAATGTGGTTTTGCGAGCATGGGCGGGGCCTCATGGGCCACACTGGTTTCAACTACACTGGACTTTGGACAACTTGCCAATCACAAGGTCTCTAACCATGGGAAGGGTGTTCTGATTTCTGCATCATTTTCAACCATGGGCCGTGGTTGGAGATAAGGCCTAGGTTCTGAAGCCCGAAAAACCGCTGTTGGGAAGAGATGACCACCTAAGGCCATGGCGGGTCTGATAGGCTCACTGTGTGTGGTCAGCTGCCTGGGTGTTGATCTGGAGGTTCAGGCTCAGGTTGTGTCAGAGAGTGCATTAGAGCTCAGGTTAGATTATATAATTTGGGTACAGTCGAGTGCCGTGTAGGTTTATCCACATTTGAGGTGCCTGGGCAGCTCATTAGGCAAGATATTTTTTCTAGAGTGCAGGCAGAGTGCTGCATTGTGGGTCCGGAATTGCCAAACTTGCGGTCTTCTCGGCCAGGAGTGTGAGGACAAAAGTTTGAGAACACAAGTTGACTTGTACATCAGGCCGAAGGCGCGGCAGGTACCCCCTGCAGATCTGAACCAATATCTCATACATCTGAAGTCACGGCGAGGATCAGACGTTGGCTCAGGTTGGAGTTTCTGTGCATGACTGCCCCTTCATGAACGGAGCGGAATCTCAAGGCCATGGAGTTTTTCCCATGTTGGGAGTTGTGGAATTCCCCCTTCAAGGATTCCTTCTGGGGACAATTGAGACATGTTGGGCAGCTCCAGGACATCCCATATGGATTAACTCCAGAGCACCGTTGGAAGATGGATGCCAGGGAAGCCCGCCTCGCATTCCAATTGTCTCCTAGCAACAATACATTTGAGATCGGATGACTCTGCGGGAGCAACCTGGGTGGCTTAGTTGAAATAGACTTTCCTGAGAATGGGGCCTAATGTGTGTTTGTGTCCATGAGGGCCTTGGAATGGGGCGGTGGCACCGGGACCCTGTAGTATTCTCCTAAGCTTTTGACATAGATCCCATGCACAAGTTTCCTTGTGGAGACGAGATTTGTTCTGAAGGGTGCCTCAGCAAACCACTTATGCTTGTATTGGAATCCAGGCTTTTGAGGAGACATGCCTGTAAACCAAAGCAATGGATCTGATTATGGCCTAGCGTACTGTCTGGTTCAATCTTCTTCTCTGGGGACATCAATGTATGGTATGCGTGGAGGTAGATGCTCACCTGGTGTCAGACCGCCTTTGTTTGTCCCCGGAAACCTACACTATTGGGATGGCCTCAGGGACTTTGGAGACTTCTCCTAATTTGTACGATTTTGGACAATGGATGGGAAGAATTCCCATGGATTGAGTGGGCACAGTCCTAATGGGTGGCTCCAGGGGACCCAGCCTGGAGGGTGTGTGGCAAAGGACTTTGAGGACAGTATTCTAAAAACACAAACTCAGCTCAGGTTTGGGGACGTAGGTATGCAGGCCCAATCTACAAATCATGAGAAGAACTCTTCAGGATATGAAGAAAGAGCGAGTCTGAGGCACTTGATCAGGTTTTGCCTCTGCCTTTTATATCAGCGATGGCCGTGGAATGTGGGGAGGCCTCATGGGCCATCGACGAATCTTCCTCTCTGTGGATTTGGCCCGGTCCCAATTGTTTTTCGTCAATCTGTGGGATGGGAGGTCTCCTTTCCTGTTTATTAACTCAGGTGTCCGAACAAAAGAGGAATTCCAAAGCAGAGCCTTGGGAAAGAGTGAAGGGATAACCCAAACTATGGTTAAAAATTGGGGACTAGGGGCATGGCAGGCCCAATATGCTGTCTCTTCATCCAGCCACTGAGAGGCCTGACTTGAGGACTGGGCTCATGCTGAGGGTCACAATGTGAGTTTGTGACCAATATGGACTGCGAGCATGGGCGGGGCCTTATGGGCCACACTGGTTTCAACTACACTGGATTTGGACAACATGCCAATCACAAGGTCTCTTGCCATGGGGAAGGTGTTCTGATTTCTGCATCATTTTCAACCCTGGGTAGTGGTTGGAGATAAGGTCTAGGTTCTGAAGCCTGAAAAATCGCAGTTGGGAAGAGATGACGACCTAAGGCCATGGTGGGTCTCATACGCTCAGTGTGCATTCATCTGCCTGGGTTTTGGTCAGGAGGTTCTAGCTCAGGGTGTGTCAGACAGTGCATTAGTGACCAGGTTAGACTATATAATTTGGGTACATTCGAGTGCCGTGTAGGTTTATCCCCCTTTTAGGTTCCTGGGCAGCTCATTAGGCAAGATGTTTTTTCTAGAGGGCAGGCAGAGTGCTGCATTGTGGGTCCGGAATTGCCAAACTTGATAGCTTCTGGGCCAGGAGTGTGAGGACAGAAGTCTGAGAACACAAGCTAGACTTGGGCTTCAGGCCGAGGGCACGGCATGTACCCCCTGCAGATCGGAACCAATATCTCAAGCATCTGAGGCAAGGCGAGGATCAGACTTTGGCTCAGGTTGGAGTTTCTGTGCATGCATGCCCCTTCATGAACGGAGAGGAATCTCAAGGCCATGGAGGTTTTCCCACGTTGGGAGTTTATGGATGCCCTCTTCAAGGATTCCTTCTGTGGGACAATTGAGACCTGTTGGGCAGCTCCAGGACATCCCATATGGAATGACTCCAGAGCAGCGTTGGAGGATGGATGCCAGGGAAGCCCGCCTCGCATTACAATTGTCTCCTAGCAACAATAGCGTTGAGATCGGTGGCTCTGTGAGAGCAACCGAGGTGGCTGAGTTGAAATGGATTTTCCTGAGGATGGGGCCTAATGTGTGTTGTGTCCATGAGGGCCTTGGATTAGGGCGGTGGCACCGGGACCCTGAAGTATTCTCCTAATCTTTTGACATAGCTCCCATGCAAAAGTTTCCGTGTGGAGACGAGATTTTTTCTGATGGGTGCCTCAGGAAACCCCTTATGCTGGTATTGGAATCCAGGCTTTTGAGGACACATGCCTGTAAACCAAAGCAATGGACCCGATTATGGCCTAGGGTCCTGTCTGGTTCAATCTTCTTCTCTGGGGTTCTCCATCTATGGAATGAGTGGAGGTAGATGATCACCTGGTGTCAGACCGCCCTGTTTGTCCCCGGAGACATACACTATTGGGAGGGCCTCGGGGACTTTGGAGGGTTCTCCTAATTTGTACGATTTGGGACAATGGAATGGGCAGAATTCCCATGGATTGGGTAGGCACAGTACTAATGTGTGGCTCTGGCGCCCCAGCCTGGAGGGTGTGTGGCCCAGGACTTTGAGGACAGAAGATTGAAAACAGAAACTCAGCTTAGGTTTGGGGACGTAGGTATGGCAGGCGTAATCTACAAACCATGAGAAGAACTCTTCAGGATATGAAGAAAGAGCGAGTCTGAGGTACTTGCTCAGGCTTTTGTCTTTGGATTTTGTATCAATGATGGCCGTGGAATTTGGGGAGGCCTCATGGCCCATGGACGAATCTTCCTCTCTGTGGATTTGGCCCAGTCCCAATTGTTTTTCATAAATCTGTGGAATGGGAGGTCTCCTTTCAGGTTTATTACCTCAGGTGTCCGAACATAAGAGGAATTCCAAAACAGAGCGCTGGGGAAGAGTGAAGGGACAACCCAAACTATGTTTAAAAATTGGGGCCTAGGGGCATGGCACGCCCAATATGCTGTCTCTTCATCCAGCCACTGAGAGGCCGTACTTGAGGACTGGGCTCAGGCTGAGGGTCACAATGTGTGTTTGTGACCAATGTGGTTTTGCGAGCATGGGCGGGGCCTCATGGGCCACACTGGTTTCAACTACACTGGACTTTGGACAACTTGCCAATCACAAGGTCTCTAACCATGGGAAGGGTGTTCTGATTTCTGCATCATTTTCAACCATGGGCCGTGGTTGGAGATAAGGCCTAGGTTCTGAAGCCCGAAAAACCGCTGTTGGGAAGAGATGACCACCTAAGGCCATGGCGGGTCTGATAGGCTCACTGTGTGTGGTCAGCTGCCTGGGTGTTGGTCAGGAGGTTCTGGCTCAGGTTGTGTCAGACAGTGCATTAGTGCCCAGGTTAGACTATATAATTTGGGTACATTCGAGTGCCTTGTAGGTTTATCCTCATTTGAGGTGTCCAGGCAGCTCATTAGGGAAGATATTTTTTCTAGAGGGCAGGCAGAGTGCTGCATTGTGGGTCCGGAATTGCCAAACTTGAGGGCTTCTGGGCCAGGAGTGTGAGGACAGAAGTCTGAGAACACAAGCTCGACTTGGGCTTCTGGCCGAGGGCACGGCAGGTACCCCCTGCAGATCTGAACCAATATCTCAAGCATCTGAAATCACGGCGAGTATCAGACGTGGGCTCAGGTTGGAGTTTCTGTGCATGACTATCCTTCATGAACGGAGCGGAATCTCAAGGGCCTGGAGGTTTTCCCACGTTGGGAGTTGTGGGATGCCCCCTTCAAGGATTCCTTCTGCGGGACAATTGAGACCTGTCGGGCAGCTCCAGGACATCCCATATGGAATGACTGCCGAGCACAGTTGGAGGATGGATGCCAGGGAAGCCTGCCTCGCATTCCAATTGTCTCCTAGCAACAAGACAGTTGAAATCGGATGGCTCTGCGGGAGCAACCGGGGTGGCTGAGTTGAAATGGACTTTCCTGAGGATGGGGCCTAATGTGTGTTTGTGTCCATTAGGGCCTTGGAATGGGGCGGTGGTTCCGGGACCCTAAGTATTCTCCTAAGCTTTTGATATAGCTCCCATGCACAAGTTTCCTTGTGGAGACTAGATTTGTTTTGATGGGTGCCTCCGGAAACCCCTTACGCTCGTATTGGATACCAGGCTTTTGAGGAGACATGCCTGCAAACCAAAGCAATGGATCCAATTATGGCCTAGGGTCCTGTCTGGTTCAATCTTCTTCTCTGGGGATATCCATCTATGGAATGAGTGGAGGTAGATGTTCACCTGTTGTCAGACCACCCTTGTTTGTCCCCGGAGTCCTACACTATTGGGATGGCCCCTGGGACTTTGGAGAGTTCTCCTAATTTGTACGATTTTGGACAATGGAATGGGCAGAATTCCCATAGATTGGGTAGGCACAGTCCTAATGTGTGGCTCCAGGGGCCCCAGCCTGGAGGGTGTTTGGCCCAGGACTTTGAGGACAGAAGTCTGAAACACAAACTCAGCTTAGGTTTGGGGACGTAGGAATGGCAGGCCCAATCTACAAACCATGAGAAGAACTCTTCAGGATATGAAGAAAGAGCGAGTCTGTGGCACTTGCTCAGGCTTTTGTATCTGTATTTTGTATCAACGATGGCCGTGGAATGTGGGGAGGCCTCATGGGCCATGGACGAATCTTCCTCTCTGTGGTTTTGGCCCGGTCCCAATTGTTTTTCGTCAATCTGTGGGATGGGAGGTCTCCTTTCAGGTTTATTACCTCAAGTGTCCGAACAAAAGAGGAATTCCAAAGCAGAGACCTGGGGAAGAGTGAAGGGACAACCCAAATTATGGTTAAAAATTGGGGCCTAGGAACATGGCACGCCCAATAAGCTGTCTCTTCATCCAGCCACTGAGAGGCCTTATGAGGACTCGGCTCAGGCTGAGGGTCACAATGTGTGTTTGTGACCAATGTGGCCCGCGAGCATGGGCGGGGCCTCATGGGCCACACTAATTTCAACTACACGGGACCTTGGACAACATGCCAATCACAAGGTCTCTTTCCATGGGGAAGGTGTGATTTCTGCATCATTTTCAACCCTGGGCAGTGATTGGAGATAAGGACTAGGTTCTGAAGCCTGAAAACCGCAGTTGGGTAGAGATGATGACCTAAGGCCATGGCGGCTCTGATGTGCTCAGTGTGTGGTCAGCTGCCTGGATGTTGATCTGGAGGTTCAGGCTCAGGTTGTGTCAGAGAGTGCATTAGAGCTCAGGTTAGACTATATAATTTGGGTACAGTCGAGTGCCGTGTAGGTTTATCCACATTTGAGGTGCCTGGGCAGCTCATTAGGCAAGATATTTTTTCTAGAGTGCAGGCAGAGTGCTGCATTGTGGGTCCGGAATTGCCAAACTTGCGGTCTTCTCGGCCAGGAGTGTGAGGACAAAAGTTTGAGAACACAAGTTGACTTGGACATCAGGCCGAGGGCGCGGCAGGTACCCCCTGCAGATCTGAACCAATATCTCATACATCTGAAGTCACGGCGAGGATCAGACGTTGGCTCAGGTTGGAGTTTCTGTGCATGACTGCCCCTTCATGAACGGAGCGGAATCTCAAGGCCATGGAGTTTTTCCCATGTTGGGAGTTATGGGATGCCCCCTTCAAGGATTCCTTCTGGGGACAATTGAGACATGTTGGGCAGCTCCAGGACATCCCATATGGATTAACTCCAGAGCACTGTTGGAAGATGGATGCCAGGGAAGCCCGCCTCGTATTCCAATTGTCTCCTAGCAACAATACATTTGAGATCGGATGACTCTGCGGGAGCAACCTGGGTGGCTTAGTTGAAATAGACTTTCCTGAGAATGGGGCCTAATGTGTGTTTGTGTCCATGAGGGCCTTGGAATGGGGCGGTGGCACCGGGACCCTGTAGTATTCTCCTAAGCTTTTGACATAGATCCCATGCACAAGTTTCCTTGTGGAGACGAGATTTGTTCTGATGGGTGCCTCAGCAAACCACTTATGCTTGTATTGGAATCCAGGCTTTTGAGGAGACATGCCTGTAAACCAAAGCAATGGATCTGATTATGGCCTACCGTAGTCTCTGGTTCAATCGTCTTCTCTGGGGACATCCATGTATGGTATGAGTGGAGGTAGATGCTCACCTGGTGTCAGACCGCCCTTGTTTGTCCCCGAAAACCTACACAATTGGGATGGCCTCGGGGACTTTGGAGAGTTCTCCTAATTTGTACGATTTTGGACAATGGATGGGAAGAATTCCCATGGATTGAGTAGGCACAGTCCTAATGGGTGGCTCCAGGGGACCCAGCCTGGAGGGTGTGTGGCAAAGGACTTTGAGGACAGTATTCTAAAAACACAAACTCAGCTCAGGTTTGGGGACGTAGGTATGCAGGCCCAATCTACAAACCATGAGAAGAACTCTTCAGGATATGAAGAAAGAGCGAGTCTGAGGCACTTGATCAGGTTTTGCCGCTGCAATTTATATCAACAATGGCCGTGGAATGTGGGGAGGCCTCATGGGTCTCGGACGAATCTTCCTCTCTGTGGATTTGGCCCCGTCCCAATTGTTTTTCGTCAATCTGTGGGATGGGAGGTCTCCTTTCCTGTTTATTAACTCAGGTGTCCGAACAAAAGAGGAATTCCAAAGCAGAGCCTTGGGAAAGAGTGAAGGGACAACCCAAACTATGGTTAAAAATTGGGGACTAGGGGCATGGCAGGCCCAATATGCTGTCTCTTCATCCAGCCACTGAGAGGCCTGACTTGAGGACTGGGCTCATGCTGAGGGTCACAATGTCAGTTTGTGACCAATATGGCCTGCGAGCATGGGCGGGGCCTTATGGGCCACACTGGTTTCAACTACACTGGATTTGGACAACATGCCAATCACAAGGTCTCTTGCCATGGGGAAGGTGTTCTGATTTCTGCATCATTTTCAACCCTGGGTAGTGGTTGGAGATAAGGTCTAGGATCTGAAGCCTGAAAAATCGCAGTTGGGAAGAGATGACGACCTAAGGCCATGGTGGGTCTCATACGCTCAGTGTGCATTCATCTGCCTGGGTTTTGGTCAGGAGGTTCTAGCTCAGGGTGTGTCAGACAGTGCATTAGTGACCAGGTTAGACTATATAATTTGGGGACAGTCGAGTGCCGTGTAGGTTTATCCCCCTTTTAGGTTCCTGGGCAGCTCATTAGGCAAGATGTTTTTTCTAGAGGGCAGGCAGAGTGCTGCATTGTGGGTCCGGAATTGCCAAACTTGAGAGCTTCTGGGCCAGGAGTGTGAAGACAGAAGTCTGAGAACACAAGCTAGACTTGTGCTTCAGGCCGAGGGCATGGCATGTACCCCCTGCAGATCGGAACCAATATCTCAAGCATCTGAGGCAAGGCGAGGATCAGACGTTGGCTCAGGTTGGAGTTTCTGTGCATGCCTGCCCCTTCATGAACGGAGCGGAATCTCAAGGCCATGGAGGTTTTCCCACGTTGGGAGTTTATGGATGCCCTCTTCAAGGATTCCTTCTGTGGGACAATTGAGACCTGTTGGGCAGCTCCAGGACATCCCATATGGAATGACTCCAGAGCACCGTTGGAGAATGGATGCCAGGGAAGCCCGCCTCGCATTACAATTGTCTCCTAGCAACAATAGCGTTGAGATCGGTGGCTCTGTGAGAGCAACCGAGGTGGCTGAGTTGAAATGGATTTTCCTGAGGATGGGGCCTAATGTGTGTTGTGTCCATGAGGGCCTTGGATTAGGGCGGTGGCACCGGGACCCTGAAGTATTCTCCTAAGCTTTTGACATAGCTCCCATGCAAAAGTTTCCGTGTGGAGACGAGATTTTTTCTGATGGGTGCCTCAGGAAACCCCTTATGCTGGTATTGGAATCCAGGCTTTTGAGGACACATGCCTGTAAACCAAAGCAATGGACCCGATTATGGCCTAGGGTCCTGTCTGGTTCAATCTTCTTCTCTGGGGTTCTCCATCTATGGAATGAGTGGAGGTAGATGATCACCTGGTGTCAGACCGCCCTGTATGTCTCCGGAGACATACACTATTGGGAGGGCCTCGGGGACTTTGGAGGGTTCTCCTAATTTGTACGATTTGGGACAATGGAATGGGCAGAATTCCCATGGATTGGGTAGGCACAGTACTAATGTGTGGCTCCTGGCGCCCCAGCCTGGAGGGTGTGTGGCCCAGTACTTTGAGGACAGAAGATTGAAAACAGAAAATCAGCTTAGGTTTGGGGACGTAGGTATGGCAGGCGTAATCTACAAACCATGTGAAGAACTCTTCAGGATATGAAGAAAGAGCGAGTCTGAGGTACTTGCTCAGGCTTTTGTCTTTGGATTTTGTATCAATGATGGCCGTGGAATTTGGGGAGGCCTCATGGCCCATGGACGAATCTTCCTCTCTGTGGATTTGGCCCAGTCCCAATTGTTTTTCATCAATCTGTGGAATGGGAGGTCTCCTTTCACGTTTATAAACTCAGGTTTCTGAACATAAGCGGAATTCCAAAACAGAGTGCTGGGGAAGAGTGAAGGGACAACCCAAACTATGTTTAAAAATTGGGGCCTAGGGGCATGGCACGCCCAATATGCTGTCTCTTCATCCAGCCACTGAGAGGCCGTACTTGAGGACTGGGCTCAGGCTGAGGGTCACAATGTGTGTTTGTGACCAATGTGGTTTTGCGAGCATGGGCGGGGCCTCATGGGCCACACTGGTTTCAACTACACTGGACTTTGGACAACTTGCCAATCACAAGGTCTCTAACCATGGGAAGGGTGTTCTGATTTCTGCATCATTTTCAACCATGGGCCGTGGTTGGAGATAAGGCCTAGGTTCTGAAGCCCGAAAAACCGCTGTTGGGAAGAGATGACCACCTAAGGCCATGGCGGGTCTGATAGGCTCACTGTGTTTGGTCAGCTGCCTGGGTGTTGGTCAGGAGGTTCTGGCTCAGGTTGTGTCAGACAGTGCATTAGTGCCCAGGTTAGACTATATAATTTGGGTACATTCGAGTGCCTTGTAGGTTTATCCTCATTTGAGGTGTCCAGGCAGCTCATTAGGGAAGATATTTTTTCTAGAGGGCAGGCAGAGAGCTGCATTGTGGGTCCGGAATTGCCAAACTTGAGGTCTTCTGGGCCAGGAGTGTGAGGACAGAAGTCTGAGAACACAAGCTCGACTTGGGCTTCTGGCCGAGGGCACTGCAGGTACCCCCTGCAGATCTGAACCAATATCTCAAGCATCTGAAATCACAGCGAGTATCAGACGTGGGCTCAGGTTGGAGTTTCTGTGCATGACTATCCTTCATGAACGGAGCGGAATCTCAAGGGCCTGGAGGTTTTCCCACGTTGGGAGTTGTGGGATGCCCCCTTCAAGGATTCCTTCTGCGGGACAATTGAGACCTGTCGGGCAGCTCCAGGACATCCCATATGGAATGACTGCCGAGCACAGTTGGAGGATGGATGCCAGGGAAGCCTGCCTCGCATTCCAATTGTCTCCTAGCAACAAGACAGTTGAAATCGGATGGCTCTGCGGGAGCAACCGGGGTGGCTGAGTTGAAATGGACTTTCCTGAGGATGGGGCCTAATGTGTGTTTTTGTCCATTAGGGCCTTGGAATGGGGCGGTGGTTCCGGGACACTAAGTATTCTCCTAAGCTTTTGATATACCTCCCATGCACAAGTTTCCTTGTGGAGACTAGATTTGTTTTGATGGGTGCCTCCGGAAACCCCTTATGCTCGTATTGGATACCAGTCTTTTGAGGAGACATGCCTGCAAACCAAAGCAATGGATCCAATTATGGCCTAGGGTCCTGTCTGGTTCAATCTTCTTCTCTGGGGATATCCATCTATGGAATGAGTGGAGGTAGATGTTCACCTGTTGTCAGACCACCCTTGTTTGTCCCCCGAGTCCTACACTATTGGGATGGCCCCTGGGACTTTGGAGAGTTCTCCTAATTTGTACGATTTTGGACAATGGAATGGGCAGAATTCCCATAGATTGGGTAGGCACAGTCCTAATGTGTGGCTCCAGGGGCCCCAGCCTGGAGGGTGTTTGGCCCAGGACTTTGAGGACAGAAGTCTGAAAACACAAACTCAGCTTAGGTTTGGGGACGTAGGAATGGCAGGCCCAATCTACAAACCATGAGAAGAACTCTTCAGGATATGAAGAAAGAGCGAGTCTGAGGCACTTGCTCAGGCTTTAGTATCTGTATTTTGTATCAACGATGGCCGTGGAATGTGGGGAGGCCTCATGGGCCATGGACGAATCTTCCTCTCTGTGGTTTTGGCCCGGTCCCAATTGTTTTTCGTCAATCTGTGGGATGGGAGGTCTCCTTTCAGGTTTATTACCTCAAGTGTCCGAACAAAAGAGGAATTCCAAAGCAGAGACCTGGGGAAGAGTGAAGGGACAAACTAAACTATGGTTAAAAATTGGGGCCTAGGGGCATGGCACGCCCAATATGCTGTCTCTTCATCCAGCCACTGAGTGCCCTTACTTGAGGACACGGCTCAGGCTGAGGGTCACAATGTGTGTTTGTGACCAATGTGGCCCGCGAGCATGGGCGGGGCCTCATGGGCCACACTAATTTCAACTACACGGGACTTTGGACAACATGAAAATCACAAGGTCTCTTTCCATGGGGAAGGTGTGATTTCTGCATCATTTTCAACCCTGGGCAGTGATTGGAGATAAGGACTAGGTTCTGAAGCCTGAAAACCGCAGTTGGGTAGAGATGATGACCTAAGGCCATGGCGGCTCTGATGTGCTCAGTGTGTGGTCAGCTGCCTGGATGTTGATCTGGAGGTTCAGGCTCAGTTTGTGTCAGAGAGTGCATTAGAGCTCAGGTTAGACTATATAATTTGGGTACAGTCGAGTGCCGTGTAGGTTTATCCACATTTGAGGTGCCTGGGCAGCTCATTAGGCAAGATATTTTTTCTAGAGTGCAGGCAGAGTGCTGCATTGTGGGTCCGGAATTGCGAAACTTGCGGTCTTCTCGGCCAGGAGTGTGAGGACAAAAGTTTGAGAACACAAGTTGACTTGGACATCAGGCCGAGGGCGCGGCAGGTACCCCCTGCAGATCTGAACCAATATCTCATACATCTGAAGTCACGGCGAGGATCAGATGTTGGCTCAGGTTGGAGTTTCTGTGCATGACTGCCCCTTCATGAACGGAGCGGAATCTCAAGGCCATGGAGTTTTTCCCATGTTGGGAGTTATGGGATGCCCCCTTCAAGGATTCCTTCTGGGGACAATTGAGACATGTTGGGCAGCTCCAGGACATCCCATATGGATTAACTCCAGAGCACCGTTGGAAGATGGATGCCAGGGAAGCCCGCCTCGCATTCCAATTGTCTCCTAGCAACTATACATTTGAGATCGGATGACTCTGCGTGAGCAACCTGGGTGGCTTAGTTGAAATAGACTTTCCTGAGAATGGGGCCTAATGTGTGTTTGTGTCCATGAGGGCCTTGGAATGGGGCGGTGGCACCGGGACCCTGTAGTATTCTCCTAAGCTTTTGACATAGATCCCATGCACAAGTTTCCTTGTGGAGACGAGATTTGTTCTGATGGGTGCTTCAGCAAACCACTTATGCTTGTATTGGAATCCAGGCTTTTGAGGAGACATGCCTGTAAACCAAAGCAATGGATCTGATTATGGCCTAGTGTACTCTCTGGTTCAATCTTCTTCTCTGGGGACATCCATGTATGTTATGAGTGGAGGTAGATGCTCACCTGGTGTCAGACCGCCCTTGTTTGTCCCCGAAACCTACACTATTGGGATGGCCTCGGGGACTTTGGAGAGTTCTCCTAATTTGTACGATTTTGGACAATGGATGGGAAGAATTCCCATGGATTGAGAGGGCACAGTCCTAATGGGTGGCTCCAGGGGACCCAGCCTGGAGGGTGTGTGGCAAAGGAATTTGAGGACAGTATTCCAAAAATACAAACTCAGCTCAGGTTTGGGGACGTAGGTATGCAGGCCCAATCTACAAACCATGAGAAGAACTCTTCAGGATATGAAGAAAGAGCGAGTCTGAGGCACTTGATCAGGTTTTGCCTCTGCATTTTATATCAATGATGGCCGTGGAATGTGGGGAGGCCTCATGGGCCATGGACGAATCTTCCTCTCTGTGGATTTGGCCCGGTCCCAATTGTTTTTCGTCAATCTGTGGGATGGGAGGTTTCCTTTCCTGTTTATTAACTCAGGTGTCCGAACAAAAGAGGAATTCCAAAGCAGAGCCTTGGGAAAGAGTGAAGGGACAACCCAAACTATGGTTAAAAATTGGGGACTAGGGGCATGGCAGGCCCAATATGCTGTCTCTTCATCCAGCCACTGAGAGGCCTGACTTGAGGACTGGGCTCATGCTGAGGGTCACAATGTGAGTTTGTGACCAATATGGCCTGCGAGCATGGGCGGGGCCTTATGGGCCACACTGGTTTCAACTACACTGGATTTGGACAACATGCCAATCACAAGGTCTCTTGCCATGGGGAAGGTGTTCTGATTTCTGCATCATTTTCAACCCTGGGCAGTGGTTGGAGATAAGGTCTAGGTTCTGAAGCCTGAAAAATCGCAGTTGGGAAGAGATGACGACCTAAGGCCATGGTGGGTCTCATACGCTCAGTGTGCATTCATCTGCCTGGGTTTTGGTCAGGAGGTTCTAGCTCAGGGTGTGTCAGACAGTGCATTAGTGACCAGGTTAGACTATATAATTTGGGTACAGTCGAGTGCCGTGTAGGTTTATCCCCCTTTTAGGTTCCTGGGCAGCTCATTAGGCAAGATGTTTTTTCTAGAGGGCAGGCAGAGTGCTGCATTGTGGGTCCAGAATTGCCAAACTTGATAGCTTCTGGGCCAGGAGTGTGAGGACAGAAGTCTGAGAACACAAGCTAGACTTGGGCTTCAGGCCGAGGGCACGGCATGTACACCCTGCAGATCGGAACCAATATCTCAAGCATCTGAAGCCAAGGCGAGGATCAGACGTTGGCTCAGGTTGGAGTTTCTGTGCATGCCTGCCCCTTCATGAACGGAGAGGAATCTCAAGGCCATGGAGGTTTTCCCACGTTGGGAGTTTATGGATGCCCTCTTCAAGGATTCCTTCTGTGGGACAATTGAGACCTGTTGGGCAGCTCCAGGACATCCCATATGGAATGACTCCAGAGCACCGTTGGAGGATGGATGCCAGGGAAGCCCGCCTCGCATTACAATTGTCTCCTAGCAACAATAGAGTTGAGATCGGTGGCTCTGTGGGAGCAACCGAGGTGGCTGAGTTGAAATGGATTTTCCTGAGGATGGGGCCTAATGTGTCTTGTGTCCATGAGGGCCTTGGATTAGGGCGGTGGCACCGGGACCCTGAAGTATTCTCCTAAGCTTTTGACATAGCTCCCATGCAAAAGTTTCCTTGTGGAGACGAGATTTTTTCTGATGGGTGCCTCAGGAAACCCCTTATGCTGGTATTGGAATCCAGGCTTTTGAGGACACATGCCTGTAAACCAAAGCAATGGACCCGATTATGGCCTAGGGTCCTGTCTGGTTCAATCTTCTTCTCTGGGGTTCTCCATCTATGGAATGAGTGGAGGTAGATGATCACCTGGTGTCAGACCGCCCTGTTTGTCCCCGGAGACATACACTATTGGGAGGGCCTCGGGGACTTTGGAGGGTTCTCCTAATTTGTACGATTTGGGACAATGGAATGGGCAGAATTCCCATGGATTGGGTAGGCACAGTACTAATGTGTGGCTCCTGGCGCCCCAGCCTGGAGGGTGTGTGGCCCAGGACTTTGAGGACAGAAGATTGAAAACAGAATCTCAGCTTAGGTTTGGGGACGTAGGTATGGCAGGCGTAATCTACAAACCATGAGAAGAACTCTTCAGGATATGAAGAAAGAGCGAGTCTGAGGTACTTGCTCAGGCTTTTGTCTTTGGATTTTGTATCAATGATGGCCGTGGAATTTGGGGAGGCCTCATGGCCCATGGACGAATCTTCCTCTCTGTGGATTTGGCCCAGTCCCAATTGTTTTTCATCAATCTGTGGAATGGGAGGTCTCCTTTCAGGTTTATTAACTCAGGTGTCTGAACATAAGCGGAATTCCAAAACAGAGTGCTGGGGAAGAGTGAAGGGACAACCCAAACTATGTTTAAAAATTGGGGACTAGGGGCATGGCACGCCCAATATGCTGTCTCTTCATCCAGCCACTGAGAGGCCTGACTTGAGGACTGGGCTCATGCTGAGGGTCACAATGTGAGTTTGTGACCAATATGGCCTGCGAGCATGGGCGGGGCCTATGGGCCACACTGGTTTCAACTACACTGGACTTTGGTCAACTTGCCAATCACATGGTCTCTAACCATGGAAAGGGTGTTCTGATTTCTGCATCATTTTCAACCATGGGCCGTGGTTGGAGATAAGGCCTAGGTTCTGAAGCCCGAAAAACCGCTGTTGGGAAGATATGACCACCTAAGGGCATGGCGGGTCTGATAGGCTCACTGTGTGGTCAGCTGCCTGGGTGTTGGTCAGGAGGTTCTGGCTCAGGTTGTGTCAGACAGTGCATTAGTGCCCAGGTTAGACTATATAATTTGGGTACATTCGAGTGCCTTGTAGGTTTATCCTCATTTGAGGTGTCCAGGCAGCTCATTAGGGAAGATATTTTTTCTAGAGGGCAGGCAGAGTGCTGCATTGTGGGTCCGGAATTGCCAAACTTGAGGGCTTCTGGGCCAGGAGTGTGAGGACAGAAGTCTGAGAACACAAGCTCGACTTGGGCTTCTGGCCGAGGGCACTGCAGGTACCCCCTGCAGATCTGAACCAATATCTCAAGCATCTGAAATCACGGCGAGTATCAGACGTTGGCTCAGGTTGGAGTTTCTGTGCATGACTATCCTTCATGAACGGAGCGGAATCTCAAGGGCCTGGAGGTTTTCCCACGTTGGGAGTTGTGGGATGCCCCCTTCAAGGATTCCTTCTGCGGGACAATTGAGACCTGTCGGGCAGCTCCAGGACATCCCATATGGAATGACTGCAGAGCACAGTTGGAGGATGGATGCCAGGGAAGCCTGCCTCGCATTCCAATTGTCTCCTAGCAACAAGACAGTTGAAATCGGATGGCTCTGCGGGAGCAACGGGGGTGGCTGAGTTGAAATGGACTTTCCTGAGGATGGGGCCTAATGTGTGTTGTGTCCATGAGGGCCTTGGATTAGGGCGGTGGCACCGGGACCCTGAAGTATTCTCCTAAGCTTTTGACATAGCTCCCATGCAAAAGTTTCCTTGTGGAGACGAGATTTTTTCTGATGGGTGCCTCAGGAAACCCCTTATGCTGGTATTGGAATCCAGGCTTTTGAGGACACATGCCTGTAAACCAAAGCAATGGACCCGATTATGGCCTAGGGTCCTGTCTGGTTCAATCTTCTTCTCTGGGGTTCTCCATCTATGGAATGAGTGGAGGTAGATGATCATCTGGTGTCAGACCGCCCTGTTTGTCCCCGGAGACATACACTATTGGGAGGGCCTCAGGGACTTTGGAGGGTTCTCCTAATTTGTACGATTTGGGACAATGGAATGGGTAGAATTCCCATGGATTGGGTAGGCACAGTACTAATGTGTGGCTCTGGCGCCCCAGCCTGGAGGGTGTGTGGCCCAGGACTTTGAGGACAGAAGATTGAAAACAGAAACTCAGCTTAGGTTTGGGGACGTAGGTATGGCAGGCGTAATCTACAAACCATGTGAAGAACTCTTCAGGATATGAAGAAAGAGCGAGTCTGAGGTACTTGCTCAGGCTTTTGTCTTTGGATTTTGTATCAATGATGGCCGTGGAATTTGGGGAGGTCTCATGGGCCATGGACGAATCTTCCTCTCTGTGGATTTGGCCCGATCCCAATTGTTTTTCGTCAATCTGTGGGATGGGAGGACTCCTTTCAGGTTTGTTACCTCAGGTGACCCACCAAAAGAGGAATTCCAAAACAGAGTTCCGGGGAAGAGTGAAGGGACACCCCGAACTATGGTTAAAAATTGGGGCCTAGGGGCATGGCAAGCCCTATATGCTGTCTCTTCATATAGGCCCTGAGAGGCCTTACCTGAGGACTGGGCTCAGGCTGAGGGTCACAGTGTGTGTTTGTGACCAATGTGGCCCGCAAGCATGGGCTGGGCCTCATGGGCCACGCTTGTTTCAACTACACTGAACGTTGGACAACATGCCAAGCACAAGGTTTCTTGCCATGGGGAAAGAGTTCTGATTTCTGCATCGTTTTCAACCCTGGGCAGTGGTTGGAAATAAGGTCTAGGTCCTGGAGCCTGAAAACCGCAGTTGGGAAGAGATGACGACCTAAGGCCATGGCGGGTCCGATATGCTCATTGTGCGGCCAGCTGTCTGGGTTGGACCAGGAGGTCCAGGCTCAGGCTGGGTCAGAAGGGGAAATAGTGCCCAGGTCAGCCTATATGTTTGGGGTACAGCCGATTGGCGTGCAGGTTGATCCTCATTTGGTGTTTCGGGGTAGCCCTGAGGGCAATGTTTTACTTCTGTAGGGCAGGCAGAGTGCGGCATTGTAGTTCTGGATTGCCAAACTGGAGGACTTGTGGGCCAGTAGTCTGAGGACGGAAGTCTGAGAACCCAAGCTAGGCCTAGGTTTCTGGGTGAGGATATGGCAGGCACAATCTACAGACCGCAATAGAGATCTCGTGCATCTGAAGTCAGGGCAAGGATCAGACGATCGCTCAGGTTGGACTTTCTGCCCTGATGGCCCTTTCTTGAAGGGGGTTGGATCACGAGGACATGGGGGTTTTCCCACGATGGGAGTTGTGAGAAGCTCCAAACTGCAAAGATTCTTCTGCAGGACAATTGAGACCTGTTCGTTGGCTCCAGGCCAAGGATTCCGAGCAGGGTTCTAAGGATGGATGGCTGGGTAGCCCACCTCGCATTCCAATTGTCTCCAAGCAACAAGACAGGTTAGATCTGCTGGATGTGGGGGGCAACCGAGGAGGCTGAGTTGAAATGGACTCTCCTGTGGATGTGTCCTAATATGTTTTTGTGTCTATGGAGACCTTGGAATGAAGCGGTGGCCCTGGGGCCCTGAAGGGTTCTCCTAAACAGAGGCTTTGACACAGCTCCAACGTGCATGTTTCCCATGTGTAGATGAGATTTGTTCTGATGGGTGAGTCAAGAAACAGCCATATGCTGGTATTGAACTCCAGGCCTCTGAGGAGAGATGCCTGGAAACCAAAGCAATGGATCCGATTAGTGCCTAGGGGCCTGTTCGTTCCTTTTTACCTCTGGGGACATCAGTCTACGGGTCTGAGTGCAGGTAGGTGCTCAGATGGGCTCAGATTGCCCCTGTTTGTCCTGGGAAGCCACAACTCTTGGGATGGCCTCAGGGACTTTGGAGGTTATCCTATTAGTAGGGTTGTGGCCATTGGAATGGGCACATACAATTCCCTTGGAGAGGGCAAGTACAGTCCTCAGGTTTGGCTCCAGGGCCCTGAGCCTGTAGGGTGTGTAGGCCAGAGCTGTTTGGACAGTTGTCTGAAAACACAAACTCGGCTTATGTTTTGGGTCATAGGTATGGCAGGACTGATCTACAGACCATGAGGAGAACACTTCGGGATATGAAAAAAGGGCGAGTGTGAGGCTCTTGCTCAAGTTTTTGTCTCTGGATATCGTGTCACTCATGGTCGTGAAAGTGCCGGGTGACTTCATGGGAAATGGACGAGTCTTACTCTCTGGGGGTTCGGTCCCGTCCAAAGAGTTTGCGGTCATTCTGGGGATGGAAGAAGTCCGTTTTTTTGTTGTTGTTGTCGATTTGTTTCATTTTGTTTTTCAACCTCAGATGTCCCACCAAATGAGGGATTCCAGAGTAGAGCCCTGGGGTGGGGCGACTGGACAACCAGAAATCTGGTTAAAAATTGGGGACTAGGAACATGTCAAGCCCATTATGACATCTAATGGTCCAGCCACTGAGAGGACTTACTAGAGGACAGGACTCACGCTGAGGTCACAATGCGTGTTTATGCTCTCGTCGCACTCAAGAATGGGCGGGGCCTCAGGGTGAATGCTGTTTTCTCCTACACTGAACTTTGGACAACATGCCAACCACAAGGTTTCTTGCCATGGGTCAGGAAGAGTTCTGATTTCTGCATCACAGTCACCCGTGGGCAGTGATTGGAGATAAGGTCTAGGTTCTGAAGCCTGAAAACTGAGGTAGGGAAGAGATGATGACCTAAGGCCAGGGCGGGTCTGATGTGCTCAGGGTGCGGTCAGCTGTCTGGGTGTTGGTCAGCCGGTCCGGGCTCAGGTTGTGTCAGACAGTGCATTAGTGCCCAGGTTAGACTATATAATTTGGGTACATTCGAGTGCCGTGTAGGTTTATCTTCATTTAAGCTGCCTGGTCAGCTCATTAGGCAATATATTTTTTCTAGAGGGCAGGCAGAGTGCTTCATTGTCGGTCCGGAATTGCCAAACATGAGGGCTTCGGGGCCAGGAGAGTGAGGACGGAAGTCTGAGAACACAAGCTAGACTTCGGATTCAGGGTGAGGGCACGGCAGGTACCCCCTGCAGATCTGAACCAATATCTCATGCATCTGAAGTCAGGGCGAGGATCCGACGTTGGCTCAGGTTGGAGTTTCTGTGCATGACGGCCCCTTCATGAAGGGAGCGGAATCTCGAGGCCATGGAGGTTTTCCACGTTGGGAGATGTGGGATGCCCCCTTCAAGGATTCCTTCTGCGGGACAATTGAGACCTGTTGGACAGCTCCAGGACATCCCATATGGAATGACTCCAGAGCACCGTTCGAGGATGGATGCCTGGGAAGTCCGCCTCGCCTTCCAATTGTCTCCTAGCAACAAGACAGTTTAGATCTAATGGATCTGCGGGAGCAACCGGGGTGGCTGAGTTGAAATGCACTTTCCAGAGGATGGGTCCGAATGTGTGTTTGTGTCCATGAGGGCCTTGGAATGGGGAGGTGGCACCGGGACCCTGAAGTATTCTCCTAAGCTTTGGCATAGCTCCCATGCACAAGTTTCCTTGTGGAGACGAGATTTGTTCTGATGGGTGCCTCAGGAAATCCCCTCTGCTGGTATTGGAATCCAGGCTTTGAGGAGACATGCCTGTAAACCAAAGCAATGGATCCGATAATGGCCTCGGGTCCTGTCTGGTTCAATCTTCTTGGTATGAGTGGAGGTAGATGAGTGGAGGAAGATGCTCAGCTGGTATCAACCGCCCTTTTTTGTCCCGGGCGACCTACACTATTGGGATGGCCTCAGGGATTTGGAGTGTTCTCCTAATTTGTACGATTTTTGACAATGGAATGGGCAGAATTCCCATGGATTGGGTGGGGGCAGTCCTAATGTGTGGCTCCAGGGGCCCCAGCCTGGAGGGAGTGTGGCCCAGGACTTTGAGGACAGAAGACTGAAAACACAAACTCAGCTTAAGTTTGGGGACGTAGGTATGGCACGCCCGATCTACAAACCATGAGAAGAACTCTTCAGGATATGAAGAATGAGCGAGTCTGAGGCGCTTGCTCAGGCTTTTGTCTCTGGATTTTGTTTCAGCGATGGCCGTGGAATGTTGGGGATGTCTCATGGGCCATGGACGAATCTTCCTCTCTGTGGATTTGGCCCGATCCCAATTGTTTTTCGTCAATCTGTGGGATGGGATGACTCCTTTCAGGTTTGTTACCTAAGGAGACCCACCAAAAGAGGAATTCCAAAGCAGAGCCCTGGGGAAGAGTGAAGGGACACCCCGAACTATGGTTAAAAATTGGGGCCTAGGGGCATGGCAAGCCCAATATGCTGTCTCTTCATATAGGCCCTGAGAGGCCTTACCTGAGGACTGGGCTCAGGCTGAGGGTCACAATGTGTGTTTGTGACCAATGTGGCCCGCAAGCATGGGCTGGGCCTCATGGGCCACGCTATTTTCAACTACACTGAACGTTGGACAACATGCCAAGCACAAGGTTTCTTGCCATGGGGAAAGAGTTCTGATTTCTGCATCGTTTTCAACCATGGGCAGTGGTTGGAGATAAGGTCTAGGTCCTGGAGCCTGAAAACCGCAGTTGGGAAGAGATGACGACCTAAGGCCATGGCGGGTCCGATGTGCTCAGTGTGCGGCCAGCTGTCTGGGTGGGACCAGGAGGTCCAGGCTCAGGCTGGGTCAGAAGGGGAAATAGTGCCCAGGTCAGCCTATATGTTTGGGGTACAGCCGATTGGCGTGCAGGTTGATCTTCATTTGGGGTTTCGGGGTAGCCCTGAGGGCAATGTTTTACTTCTGTAGGGCAGGCAGAGTGCGGCATTGTAGTTCTGGATTGCCAAACTGGAGGGCTTGTGGGCCAGTAGTCTGAGGACGGAAGTCTGAGAACCCAAGCTAGGCCTAGGTTTCTGGGTGAGGATATGGCAGGCACAATCTACAGACCTCAATAGAGATCTCGTGCATCTGAAGTCAGGGCAAGGATCAGACGATCGCTCAGGTTGGACTTTCTGCCCTGATGGCCCTTTCTTGAAGGGGGTTGGATCACGAGGACATGGGGGTTTTCCCACGATGGGAGTTGTGAGAAGCTCCAAACTGCAAAGATTCTTCTGCAGGACAATTGAGACCTGTTGGTTGGCTCCAGGCCAAGGATTCCGAGCAGGGTTCTAAGGATGGATGGCTGGGTAGCCCACCTCGCATTCCAATTGTCTCCAAGCAACAAGACAGGTTAGATCTGCTGGATGTGGGGGGCAACCGAGGAGGCTGAGTTGAAATGGACTCTCCTGTGGATGTGTCCTAATATGTTTTTGTGTCTATGGAGACCTTGGAATGAAGCGGTGGCCCTGGGGCCCTGAAGGGTTCTCCTAAACAGAGGCTTTGACACAGCTCCAACGTGCATGTTTCCCATGTGTAGATGAGATTTGTTCTGATGGGTGAGTCAAGAAACAGCCATATGCTGGTATTGAACTCCAGGCCTCTGAGGAGAGATGCCTGGAAACCAAATCAATGGATCCGATTAGTGCCTAGGGGCCTGTTCGTTCCTTTTTACCTCTGGGGACATCAGTCTACGGGTCTGAGTGCAGGTAGGTGCTCAGATGGGCTCAGATTGCCCCTGTTTGTCCTGGGAAGCCACAACTCTTGGGATGGCCTCAGGGACTTTGGAGGTTATCCTATTAGTAGGGTTGTGGCCATTGGAATGGGCACATACAATTCCCTTGGAGAGGGCAAGTACAGTCCTCAGGTTTGGCTCCAGGGCCCTGAGCCTGTAGGGTGTGTAGGCCAGAGCTGTTTGGACAGTTGTCTGAAAACACAAACTCGGCTTATGTTTTGGGTCATAGGTATGGCAGGACTGATCTACAGACCATGAGGAGAACACTTCGGGATATGAAAAAAGGGCGAGTGTGACTCTCTTGCTCAAGTTTTTGTCTCTGGATATCGTGTCACTCATGGTCGTGAAAGTGCCGGGTGACTTCATGGGAAATGGACGAGTCTTACTCTCTGGGGGTTCGGTCCCGTCCAAAGAGTTTGCGGTCATTCTGGGGATGGAAGAAGTCCGTTTTTTTGTTGTTGTTGTCGATTTGTTTCATTTTGTTTTTCAACCTCAGATGTCCCACCAAATGAGGGATTCCAGAGTAGAGCCCTGGGGTGGGGCGACTGGACAACCAGAAATCTGGTTAAAAATTGGGGACTAGGAACATGTCAAGCCCATTATGACATCTAATGGTCCAGCCACTGAGAGGACTTACTAGAGGACAGGACTCACGCTGAGGTCACAATGCGTGTTTATGCTCTCGTCGCACTCAAGAATGGGCGGGGCCTCAGGGTGAATGCTGTTTTCTCCTACACTGAACTTTGGACAACATGCCAACCACAAGGTTTCTTGCCATGGGTCAGGAAGAGTTCTGATTTCTGCATCACAGTCACCCGTGGGCAGTGATTGGAGATAAGGTCTAGGTTCTGAAGCCTGAAAACTGAGGTAGGGAAGAGATGATGACCTAAGGCCAGGGCGGGTCTGATGTGCTCAGGGTGCGGTCAGCTGTCTGGGTGTTGGTCAGCCGGTCCGGGCTCAGGTTGTGTCAGACAGTGCATTAGTGCCCAGGTTAGACTATATAATTTGGGTACATTCGAGTGCCGTGTAGGTTTATCTTCATTTAAGCTGCCTGGTCAGCTCATTAGGCAATATATTTTTTCTAGAGGGCAGGCAGAGTGCTTCATTGTCGGTCCGGAATTGCCAAACATGAGGGCTTCGGGGCCAGGAGAGTGAGGACGGAAGTCTGAGAACACAAGCTAGACTTCGGATTCAGGGTGAGGGCACGGCAGGTACCCCCTGCAGATCTGAACCAATATCTCATGCATCTGAAGTCAGGGCGAGGATCCGACGTTGGCTCAGGTTGGAGTTTCTGTGCATGACGGCCCCTTCATGAAGGGAGCGGAATCTCGAGGCCATGGAGGTTTTCCACGTTGGGAGATGTGGGATGCCCCCTTCAAGGATTCCTTCTGCGGGACAATTGAGACCTGTTGGACAGCTCCAGGACATCCCATATGGAATGACTCCAGAGCACCGTTCGAGGATGGATGCCTGGGAAGTCCGCCTCGCCTTCCAATTGTCTCCTAGCAACAAGACAGTTTAGATCTAATGGATCTGCGGGAGCAACCGGGGTGGCTGAGTTGAAATGCACTTTCCAGAGGATGGGTCCGAATGTGTGTTTGTGTCCATGAGGGCCTTGGAATGGGGAGGTGGCACCGGGACCCTGAAGTATTCTCCTAAGCTTTGGCATAGCTCCCATGCACAAGTTTCCTTGTGGAGACAAGATTTGTTCTGATGGGTGCCTCAGGAAATCCCCTCTGCTGGTATTGGAATCCAGGCTTTGAGGAGACATGCCTGTAAACCAAAGCAATGGATCCGATAATGGCCTCGGGTCCTGTCTGGTTCAATCTTCTTGGTATGAGTGGAGGTAGATGAGTGGAGGAAGATGCTCAGCTGGTATCAACCGCCCTTTTTTGTCCCGGGCGACCTACACTATTGGGATGGCCTCAGGGATTTGGAGTGTTCTCCTAATTTGTACGATTTTTGACAATGGAATGGGCAGAATTCCCATGGATTGGGTGGGGGCAGTCCTAATGTGTGGCTCCAGGGGCCCCAGCCTGGAGGGAGTGTGGCCCAGGACTTTGAGGACAGAAGACTGAAAACACAAACTCAGCTTAAGTTTGGGGACGTAGGTATGGCACGCCCGATCTACAAACCATGAGAAGAACTCTTCAGGATATGAAGAATGAGCGAGTCTGAGGCGCTTGCTCAGGCTTTTGTCTCTGGATTTTGTTTCAGCGATGGCCGTGGAATGTTGGGGATGTCTCATGGGCCATGGACGAATCTTCCTCTCTGTGGATTTGGCCCGATCCCAATTGTTTTTCGTCAATCTGTGGGATGGGATGACTCCTTTCAGGTTTGTTACCTAAGGAGACCCACCAAAAGAGGAATTCCAAAGCAGAGCCCTGGGGAAGAGTGAAGGGACACCCCGAACTATGGTTAAAAATTGGGGCCTAGGGGCATGGCAAGCCCAATATGCTGTCTCTTCATATAGGCCCTGAGAGGCCTTACCTGAGGACTGGGCTCAGGCTGAGGGTCACAATGTGTGTTTGTGACCAATGTGGCCCGCAAGCATGGGCTGGGCCTCATGGGCCACGCTATTTTCAACTACACTGAACGTTGGACAACATGCCAAGCACAAGGTTTCTTGCCATGGGGAAAGAGTTCTGATTTCTGCATCGTTTTCAACCCTGGGCAGTGGTTGGAGATAAGGTCTAGGTCCTGGAGCCTGAAAACCGCAGTTGGGAAGAGATGACGACCTAAGGCCATGGCGGGTCCGATGTGCTCAGTGTGCGGCCAGCTGTCTGGGTGGGACCAGGAGGTCCAGGCTCAGGCTGGGTCAGAAGGGGAAATAGTGCCCAGGTCAGCCTATATGTTTGGGGTACAGCCGATTGGCGTGCAGGTTGATCTTCATTTGGGGTTTCGGGGTAGCCCTGAGGGCAATGTTTTACTTCTGTAGGGCAGGCAGAGTGCGGCATTGTAGTTCTGGATTGCCAAACTGGAGGGCTTGTGGGCCAGTAGTCTGAGGACGGAAGTCTGAGAACCCAAGCTAGGCCTAGGTTTCTGGGTGAGGATATGGCAGGCACAATCTACAGACCTCAATAGAGATCTCGTGCATCTGAAGTCAGGGCAAGGATCAGACGATCGCTCAGGTTGGACTTTCTGCCCTGATGGCCCTTTCTTGAAGGGGGTTGAATCACGAGGACATGGGGGTTTTCCCACGATGGGAGTTGTGAGAAGCTCCAAACTGCAAAGATTCTTCTGCAGGACAATTGAGACCTGTTGGTTGGCTCCAGGCCAAGGATTCCGAGCAGGGTTCTAAGGATGGATGGCTGGGTAGCCCACCTCGCATTCCAATTGTCTCCAAGCAACAAGACAGGTTAGATCTGCTGGATGTGGGGGGCAACCGAGGAGGCTGAGTTGAAATGGACTCTCCTGTGGATGTGTCCTAATATGTTTTTGTGTCTATGGAGACCTTGGAATGAAGCGGTGGCCCTGGGGCCCTGAAGGGTTCTCCTAAACAGAGGCTTTGACACAGCTCCAACGTGCATGTTTCCCATGTGTAGATGAGATTTGTTCTGATGGGTGAGTCAAGAAACAGCCATATGCTGGTATTGAACTCCAGGCCTCTGAGGAGAGATGCCTGGAAACCAAAGCAATGGATCCGATTAGTGCCTAGGGGCCTGTTCGTTCCTTTTTACCTCTGGGGACATCAGTCTACGGGTCTGAGTGCAGGTAGGTGCTCAGATGGGCTCAGATTGCCCCTGTTTGTCCTGGGAAGCCACAACTCTTGGGATGGCCTCAGGGACTTTGGAGGTTATCCTATTAGTAGGGTTGTGGCCATTGGAATGGGCACATACAATTCCCTTGGAGAGGGCAAGTACAGTCCTCAGGTTTGGCTCCAGGGCCCTGAGCCTGTAGGGTGTGTAGGCCAGAGCTGTTTGGACAGTTGTCTGAAAACACAAACTCGGCTTATGTTTTGGGTCATAGGTATGGCAGGACTGATCTACAGACCATGAGGAGAACACTTCGGGATATGAAAAAAGGGCGAGTGTGAGGCTCTTGCTCAAGTTTTTGTCTCTGGATATCGTGTCACTCATGGTCGTGAAATTGCCGGGTGACTTCATGGGAAATGGACGAGTCTTACTCTCTGGGGGTTCGGTCCCATCCAAAGAGTTTGCGGTCATTCTGGGGATGGAAGAAGTCCGTTTTTTTGTTGTTGTTGTCGATTTGTTTCATTTTGTTTTTCAACCTCAGATGTCCCACCAAAGGAGGGATTCCAGAGTAGAGCCCTGGGGTGGGGCGACTGGACAACCACAAATCTGGTTAAAAATTGGGGACTAGGAACATGTCAAGCCCATTATGACATCTAATGGTCCAGCCACTGAGAAGACTTACTAGAGGACAGGACTCACGCTGAGGTCACAATGCGTGTTTATGCTCTCGTCGCACTCAAGAATGGGCGGGGCCTCAGGGTGAATGCTGTTTTCTCCTACACTGAACTTTGGACAACATGCCAACCACAAGGTTTCTTGCCATGGGTCAGGAAGAGTTCTGATTTCTGCATCACAGTCACCCGTGGGCAGTGATTGGAGATAAGGTCTAGGTTCTGAAGCCTGAAAACTGAGGTAGGGAAGAGATGATGACCTAAGGCCAGGGCGGGTCTGATGTGCTCAGGGTGCGGTCAGCTGTCTGGGTGTTGGTCAGCCGGTCCGGGCTCAGGTTGTGTCAGACAGTGCATTAGTGCCCAGGTTAGACTATATAATTTGGGTACATTCGAGTGCCGTGTAGGTTTATCTTCATTTAAGCTGCCTGGTCAGCTCATTAGGCAATATATTTTTTCTAGAGGGCAGGCAGAGTGCTTCATTGTCGGTCCGGAATTGCCAAACATGAGGGCTTCGGGGCCAGGAGAGTGAGGACGGAAGTCTGAGAACACAAGCTAGACTTCGGATTCAGGGTGAGGGCACGGCAGGTACCCCCTGCAGATCTGAACCAATATCTCATGCATCTGAAGTCAGGGCGAGGATCCGACGTTGGCTCAGGTTGGAGTTTCTGTGCATGACGGCCCCTTCATGATGGGAGCAGAATCTCGAGGCCATGGAGTTTTTCCACGTTGGGAGATGTGGGATGCCCCCTTCAAGGATTCCTTCTGCGGGACAATTGAGACCTGTTGGACAGCTCCAGGACATCCCATATGGAATGACTCCAGAGCACCGTTCGAGGATGGATGCCTGGGAAGTCCGCCTCGCCTTCCAATTGTCTCCTAGCAACAAGACAGTTTAGATCTAATGGATCTGCGGGAGCAACCGGGGTGGCTGAGTTGAAATGCACTTTCCAGAGGATGGGTCCGAATGTGTGTTTGTGTCCATGAGGGCCTTGGAATGGGGAGGTGGCACCGGGACCCTGAAGTATTCTCCTAAGCTTTGGCATAGCTCCCATGCACAAGTTTCCTTGTGGAGACGAGATTTTTTCTGATGGGTGCCTCAGGAAATCCCCTCTGCTGGTATTGGAATCCAGGCTTTTGAGGAGACATGCCTGTAAACCAAAGCAATGGATCCGATAATGGCCTTGGGTCCTGTCTGGTTCAATCTTCTTGGTATGAGTGGAGGTAGATGAGTGGAGGAAGATGCTCAGCTGGTATCAACCGCCCTTTTTTGTCCCGGGCAACCTACACTATTGGGATGGCCTCAGGGACTTTGGAGTGTTCTCCTAATTTGTACGATTTTTGACAATGGAATGGGCAGAATTCCCATGGATTGGGTGGGGGCAGTCCTAATGTGTGACTCCAGTGGCCCCAGCCTGGAGGGAGTGTGGCCAGGACTTTGAGGACAGAAGACTGAAAACACAAACTCAGCTTAAGTTTGGGGACGTAGGTATGGCACGCCCGATCTACAAACCATGAGAAGAACTCTTCAGGATATGAAGAATGAGCGAGTCTGAGGCGCTTGCTCAGGTTTTTGTCTCTGGATTTTGTTTCAGCGATGGCCGTGGAATGTTGGGGATGTCTCATGGGCCATGGACGAATCTTCCTCTCTGTGGATTTGGCCCGATCCCAATTGTTTTTCGTCAATCTGTGGGATGGGAGGACTCCTTTCAGGTTTGTTAGCTCAGGTGACCCACCAAAAGAGGAATTCCAAAGCAGAGCCCTGGGGAAGAGTGAAGGGACACCCCGAACTATGGTTAAAAATTGGGGCCTAGGGGCATGGCAAGCCCAATATGCTGTCTCTTCATATAGGCCCTGAGAGGCCTTACCTGAGGACTGGGCTCAGGCTGAGGGTCACAATGTGTGTTTGTGACCAATGTGGCCCGCAAGCATGGGCTGGGCCTCATGGGCCACGCTTGTTTCAACTACACTGAACGTTGGACAACATGCCAAGCACAAGGTTTCTTGCCATGGGGAAAGAGTTCTGATTTCTGCATCGTTTTCAACCCTGGGCAGTGGTTGGAGATAAGGTCTAGGTCCTGGAGCCTAAAAACCGCAGTTGGGAAGAGATGACGACCTAAGGCCATGGCGGGTCCGATGTGCTCAGTGTGCGGCCAGCTGTCTGGGTGGGACCAGGAGGTCCAGGCTCAGGCTGGGTAAGAAGGGGAAATAGTGCCCAGGTCAGCCTATATGTTTGGGGTACAGCCGATTGGCGTGCAGGTTGATCCTCATTTGGGGTTTCGGGGTAGCCCTGAGGGCAATGTTTTACTTCTGTAGGGCAGGCAGAGTGCGGCATTGTAGTTCTGGATTGCCAAACTGGAGGGCTTGTGGGCCAGTAGTCTGAGGACGGAAGTCTGAGAACCCAAGCTAGGCCTAGGTTTCTGGGTGAGGATATGGCAGGCACAATCTACAGACCTCAATAGAGATCTCGTGCATCTGAAGTCAGGGCAAGGATCAGACGATCGCTCAGGTTGGACTTTCTGCCCTGATGGCCCTTTCTTGAAGGGGGTTGGATCACGAGGACATGGGGGTTTTCCCACGAAGGGAGTTGTGAGAAGCTCCAAACTGCAAAGATTCTTCTGCAGGACAATTGAGACCTGTTGGTTGGCTCCAGGCCAAGGATTCCGAGCAGGGTTCTAAGGATGGATGGCTGGGTAGCCCACCTCGCATTCCAATTGTCTCCAAGCAACAAGACAGTTTAGATCTGCTGGATGTGGGGGGCAACCGAGGAGGCTGAGTTGAAATGGACTCTCCTGTGGATGTGTCCTAATATGTTTTTGTGTCTATGGAGACCTTGGAATGAAGCGGTGGCCCTGGGGCCCTGAAGGGTTCTCCTAAACAGAGGCTTTGACACAGCTCCAACGTGCATGTTTCCCATGTGTAGATGAGATTTGTTCTGATGGGTGAGTCAAGAAACAGCCATATGCTGGTATTGAACTCCAGGCCTCTGAGGAGAGATGCCTGGAAACCAAAGCAATGGATCCGATTAGTGCCTAGGGGCCTGTTCGTTCCTTTTTACCTCTGGGGACATCAGTCTACGGGTCTGAGTGCAGGTAGGTGCTCAGATGGGCTCAGATTGCCCCTGTTTGTCCTGGGAAGCCACAACTCTTGGGATGGCCTCAGGGACTTTGGAGGTTATCCTATTAGTAGTGTTGTGGCCATTGGAATGGGCACATACAATTCCCTTGGAGAGGGCAAGTACAGTCCTCAGGTTTGGCTCCAGGGCCCTGAGCCTGTAGGGTGTGTAGGCCAGAGCTGTTTGGACAGTTGTCTGAAAACACAAACTCGGCTTATGTTTTGGGTCATAGGTATGGCAGGACTGATCTACAGACCATGAGGAGAACACTTCGGGATATGAAAAAAGGGCGAGTGTGAGGCTCTTGCTCAAGTATTTGTCTCTGGATATCGTGTCACTCATGGTCGTGAAATTGCCGGGTGACTTCATGGGAAATGGACGAGTCTTACTCTCTGGGGGTTCGGTCCCGTCCAAAGAGTTTGCAGTCATTCTGGGGATGGAAGAAGTCCGTTTTTTTGTTGTTGTTGTCGATTTGTTTCATTTTGTTTTTCAACCTCAGATGTCCCACCAAATGAGGGATTCCAGAGTAGAGCCCTGGGGTGGGGCGACTGGACAACCAGAAATCTGGTTAAAAATTGGGGACTAGGAACATGTCAAGCTCATTATGACATCTAATGGTCCAGCCACTGAGAGGACTTACTAGAGGACAGGACTCACGCTGAGGTCACAATGCGTGTTTATGCTCTTGTCGCACTCAAGAATGGGCGGGGCCTCAGGGTGAATGCTGTTTTCTCCTACACTGAACGTTGGACAACATGCCAACCACAAGGTTTCTTGCCATGGGTCAGGAAGAGTTCTGATTTCTGCATCACAGTCACCCGTGGGCAGTGATTGGAGATAAGGACTAGGTTCTGAAGCCTGAAAACTGAGGTAGGGAAGAGATGATGACCTAAGGCCAGGGCGGGTCTGATGTGCTCAGGGTGCGGTCAGCTGTCTGGGTGTTGGTCAGCCGGTCCGGGCTCAGGTTGTGTCAGACAGTGCATTAGTGCCCAGGTTAGACTATATAATTTGGGTACATTCGAGTGCCGTGTAGGTTTATCTTCATTTAAGCTGCCTGGTCAGCTCATTAGGCAATATATTTTTTCTAGAGGGCAGGCAGAGTGCTTCATTGTCGGTCCGGAATTGCCAAACATGAGGGCTTCGGGGCCAGGAGAGTGAGGACGGAAGTCTGAGAACACAAGCTAGACTTCGGATTCAGGGTGAGGGCACGGCAGGTACCCCCTGCAAATCTGAACCAATATCTCATGCATCTGAAGTCAGGGCGAGGATCCGACGTTGGCTCAGGTTGGAATTTCTGTGCATGACGGCCCCTTCATGAAGGGAGCGGAATCTCGAGGCCATGGAGGTTTTCCACGTTGGGAGATGTGGGATGCCCCCTTCAAGGATTCCTTCTGCGGGACAATTGAGACCTGTTGGACAGCTCCAGGATATCCCATATGGAATGACTCCAGAGCACCGTTCGAGGATGGATGCCTGGGAAGTCCGCCTCGCCTTCCAATTGTCTCCTAGCAACAAGACAGTTTAGATCCAATGGATCTGCGGGAGCAACCGGGGTGGCTGAGTTGAAATGCACTTTCCAGAGGATGGGTCCGAATGTGTGTTTGTGTCCATGAGGGCCTTGGAATGGGGAGGTGGCACCGGGACCCTGAAGTATTCTCCTAAGCTTTGGCATAGCTCCCATGCACAATTTTCCTTGTGGAGACGAGATTTGTTCTGATGGGTGCCTCAGGAAATCCCCTCTGCTGGTATTGGAATCCAGGCTTTTGAGGAGACATGCCTGTAAACCAAAGCAATGGATCCGATAATGGCCTAGGGTCCTGTCTGGTTCAATCTTCTTGGTATGAGTGGAGGTAGATGAGTGGAGGAAGATGCTCAGCTAGTATCAACCGCCCTTTTTTGTCCCGGGCGACCTACACTATTGGGATGGCCTCAGGGACTTTGGAGGGTTCTCCTAATTTGTACGATTTTTGACAATGGAATGGGCAGAATTCCCATGGATTGGGTGGGGGCAGTCCTAATGTGTGGCTCCAGGGGCCCCAGCCTGGAGGGAGTGTGGCCCAGGACTTTGAGGACAGAAGACTGAAAACACAAACTCAGCTTAAGTTTGGGGACGTAGGTATGGCACGCCCGATCTACAAACCATGAGAAGAACTCTTCAGGATATGAAGAATGAGCGATTCTGAGGCGCTTGCTCAGGCTTTTTTCTCTGGATTTTGTTTCAGCGATGGCCGTGGAATGTTGGGGATGTCTCATGGGCCATGGACGAATCTTCCTCTCTGTGGATTTGGCCCGATCCCAATAGTTTTTCGTCAATCTGTGGGATGGGAGGACTCCTTTCAGGTTTGTTACCTCAGGTGACCCACCAAAAGAGGAATTCCAAAGCAGAGCCCTGGGGAAGAGTGAAGGGACACCCCGAACTATGGTTAAAAATTGGGGCCTAGGGGCATGGCAAGCCCAATATGCTGTCTCTTCATATAGGCCCTGAGAGGCCTTACCTGAGGACTGGGCTCAGGCTGAGGGTCAAAATGTGTGTTTGTGACCAATGTGGCCTGCAAGCATGGGCTGGGCCTCATGGGCCACGCTTGTTTCAACTACACTGAACGTTGGACAACATGCCAAGCACAAGGTTTCTTGCCATGGGGAAAGAGTTCTGATTTCTGCATCGTTTTCAACCCTGGGCAGTGGTTGGAGATAAGGTCTAGGTCCTGGAGCCTGAAAACCGCAGTTGGGAAGAGATGACGACCTAAGGCCATGGCGGGTCCGATGTGCTCAGTGTGCGGCCAGCTGTCTGGGTGGGACCAGGAGGTCCAGGCTCAGGCTGGGTAAGAAGGGGAAATAGTGCCCAGGTCAGCCTATATGTTTGGGGTACAGCCGATTGGCGTGCAGGTTGATCCTCATTTGGGGTTTCGGGGTAGCCCTGAGGGCAATGTTTTACTTCTGTAGGGCAGGCAGAGTGCGGCATTGGAGTTCTGGATTGCCAAACTGGAGGGCTTGTGGGCCAGTAGTCTGAGGACGGAAGTCTGAGAACCCAAGCTAGGCCTAGGTTTCTGGGTGAGGATATGGCAGGCACAATCTACAGACCTCAATAGAGATCTCGTGCATCTGAAGTCAGGGCAAGGATCAGACGATCGCTCAGGTTGGACTTTCTGCCCTGATGGCCCTTTCTTGAAGGGGGTTGGATCACGAGGACATGGGGGTTTTCCCACGATGGGAGTTGTGAGAAGCTCCAAACTGCAAAGATTCGTCTGCAGGACAATTGAGACCTGTTGGTTGGCTCCAGGCCAAGGATTCCGAGCAGGGTTCTAAGGATGGATGGCTGGGTAGCCCACCTCGCATTCCAATTGTCTCCAAGCAACAAGACAGGTTAGATCTGCTGGATGTGGGGGGCAACCGAGGAGGCTGAGTTGAAATGGACTCTCCTGTGGATGTGTCCTAATATATTTTTGTGTCTATGGAGTCCTTGGAGAGAAGCGGTGACCCTGGGGCCCTGAAGGGTTCTCCTAAAGAGAGGCTTTGACACAGCTCCAACGTGCATGTTTCCCATGTGTAGATGAGATTTGTTCTAATGGGTGAGTCAAGAAACAGCCATATGCTGGTATTGAACTCCAGGCCTCTGAGGAGAGATGCCTGGAAACCAAAGCAATGGATCCGATTAGTGCCTAGGGGCCTGTTCGTTCCTTTTTACCTCTGGGGACATCAGTCTACGGGACTGAGTGCAGGTAGGTGCTCAGATGGGCTCAGATTGCCCCTGTTTGTCCTGGGAAGCCACAACTCTTGGGATGGCCTCAGGGACTTTGGAGGTTATCCTATTAGTAGTGTTGTGGCCATTGGAATGGGCACATACAATTCCCTTGGAGAGGGCAAGTACAGTCCTCAGGTTTGGCTCCAGGGCCCTGAGCCTGTAGGGTGTGTAGGCCAGAGCTGTTTGGACAGTTGTCTGAAAACACAAACTCGGCTTATGTTTTGGGTCATAGGTATGGCAGGACTGATCTACAGACCATGAGGAGAACACTTCGGGATATGAAAAAAGGGCGAGTGTGAGGCTCTTGCTCAAGTTTTTGTCTCTGGATATCGTGTCACTCATGGTCGTGAAATTGCCGGGTGACTTCATGGGAAATGGACGAGTCTTACTCTCTGGGGGTTCGGTCCCGTCCAAAGAGTTTGCGGTCATTCTGGGGATGGAAGAAGTCCGTTTTATTGTTGTTGTTGTCGATTTGTTTCATTTTGTTTTTCAACCTCAGATGTCCCACCAAATGAGGGATTCCAGAGTAGAGCCCTGGGGTGGGGCGACTGGACAACCAGAAATCTGGTTAAAAATTGGGGACTAGGAACATGTCAAGCCCATTATGACATCTAATGGTCCAGCCACTGAGAGGACTTACTAGAGGACAGGACTCACGCTGAGGTCACAATGCGTGTTTATGCTCTCGTCGCACTCAAGAATGGGCGGGGCCTCAGGGTGAATGCTGTTTTCTCCTACACTGAACGTTGGACAACATGCCAACCACAAGGTTTCTTGCCATGGGTCAGGAAGAGTTCTGATTCCTGCATCACAGTCACCCGTGGGCAGTGATTGGAGATAAGGACTAGGTTCTGAAGCCTGAAAACTGAGGTAGGGAAGAGATGATGACCTAAGGCCAGGGCGGGTCTGATGTGCTCAGGGTGCGGTCAGCTGTCTGGGTGTTGGTCAGCCGGTCCGGGCTCAGGTTGTGTCAGACAGTGCATTAGTGCCCAGGTTAGACTATATAATTTGGGTACATTCGAGTGCCGTGTAGGTTTATCTTCATTTAAGCTGCCTGGTCAGCTCATTAGGCAATATATTTTTTCTAGAGGGCAGGCAGAGTGCTTCATTGTCGGTCCGGAATTGCCAAACATGAGGGCTTCGGGGCCAGGAGAGTGAGGACGGAAGTCTGAGAACACAAGCTAGACTTCGGATTCAGGGTGAGGGCACGGCAGGTACCCCCTGCAGATCTGAACCAATATCTCATGCATCTGAAGTCAGGGCGAGGATCCGACGTTGGCTCAGGTTGGAGTTTCTGTGCATGACGGCCCCTTCATGAAGGGAGCGGAATCTCGAGGCCATGGAGGTTTTCCAAGTTGGGAGATGTGGGATGCCCCCTTCAAGGATTCCTTCTGCGGGACAATTGAGACCTGTTGGACAGCTCCAGGACATCCCATATGGAATGACTCCAGAGCACCGTTCGAGGATGGATGCCTGGGAAGTCCGCCTCGCCTTCCAATTGTCTCCTAGCAACAAGACAGTTTAGATCTAATGGATCTGCGGGAGCAACCGGGGTGGCTGAGTTGAAATGCACTTTCCAGAGGATGGGTCCGAATGTGTGTTTGTGTCCATGAGGGCCTTGGAATGGGGAGGTGGCACCGGGACCCTGAAGTATTCTCCTAAGCTTTGGCATAGCTCCCATGCACAAGTTTCCACGTGGAGAAGAGATTTGTTCTGATGGGTGCCTCGGGAAATCCCCTCTGCTGGTATTGGAATCCAGGCTTTTGAGGAGACATGCCTGTAAACCAAAGCAATGGATCCGATAATGGCCTCGGGTCCTGTCTTGTTCAATCTTCTTGGTATGAGTGGAGGTAGATGAGTGGAGGAAGATGCTCAGCTGGTATCAACCGCCCTTTTTTGTCCCGGGCGACCTACACTATTGGGATGGCCTCAGGGACTTTGGAGTGTTCTCCTAATTTGTACGATTTTTGACAATGGAATGGGCAGAATAACCATGGATTGGGTGGGGGCAGTCCTAATGTGTGACTCCAGGGGCCCCAGCCTGGAGGGAGTTTGGCCAGGACTTTGAGGACAGAAGACTGAAAACACAAACTCAGCTTAAGTTTGGGGACGTAGGTATGGCACGCCCGATCTACAAACCATGAGAAGAACTCTTCAGGATATGAAGAATGAGCGAGTCTGAGTCGCTTGCTCAGGCTTTTGTCTCTGGATTTTGTTTCAGCGATGGCCGTGGAATGTTGGGGATGTCTCATGGGCCATGGACGAATCTTCCTCTCTGTGGATTTGGCCCGATCCCAATTGTTTTTCGTCAATCTGTGGGATGGGAGGACTCCTTTCAGGTTTGTTACCTCAGGTGACCCACCAAAAGAGGAATTCCAAAGCAGAGCCCTGGGGAAGAGTGAAGGGACACCCCGAACTATGGTTAAAAATTGGGGCCTAGGGGCATGGCAAGCCCAATATGCTGTCTCTTCATATAGGCCCTGAGAGGCCTTACCTGAGGATTGGGCTCAGGCTGAGGGTCACAATGTGTGTTTGTGACCAATGTGGCCCGCAAGCATGGGCTGGGCCTCATGGGCCACGCTTGTTTCAACTACACTGAACGTTGGACAACATGCCAAGCACAAGGTTTCTTGCCATGGGGAAAGAGTTCTGATTTCTGCATCGTTTTCAACCCTGGGCAGTGGTTGGAGATAAGGTCTGGGTCCTGGAGCCTGAAAACCGCAGTTGGGAAGAGATGACGACCTAAGGCCATGGCGGGTCCGATGTGCTCAGTGTGCGGCCAGCTGTCTGGGTGGGACCAGGAGGTCCAGGCTCAGGCTGGGTCAGAAGGGGAAATAGTGCCCAGGTCAGCCTATATGTTTGGGGTACAGCCGATTGGCGTGCAGGTTGATCCTCATTTGGGGTTTCGTGGTAGCCCTGAGGGCAATGTTTTACTTCTGTAGGGCAGGCAGAGTGCGGCATTGTAGTTCTGGATTGCCAAACTGGAGGGCTTGTGGGCCAGTAGTCTGAGGATGGAAGTCTGAGAACCCAAGCTAGGCCTAGGTTTCTGGGTGAGGATATGGCAGGCACAATCTACAGACCTCAATAGAGATCTCGTGCATCTGAAGTCAGGGCAAGGATCAGACGATCGCTCAGGTTGGACTTTCTTCCCTGATGGCCCTTTCTTGAAGGGGGTTGGATCACGAGGACATGGGGGTTTTCCCACGATGGGAGTTGTGAGAAGCTCCAAACTGCAAAGATTCTTCTGCAGGACAATTGAGACCTGTTGGTTGGCTCCAGGCCAAGGATTCCGAGCAGGGTTCTAAGGATGGATGGCTGGGTAGCCCACCTCGCATTCCAATTGTCTCCAAGCAACAAGACAGGTTAGATCTGCTGCATGTGGCGGGCAACCGAGGAGGCTGAATTGAAATGGACTCTCCTGTGGATGTGTCCTAATATGTTTTTGTGTCTATGGAGACCTTGGAATGAAGCGGTGGCCCTGGGGCCCTGAAGGGTTCTCCTAAACAGAGGCTTTGACACAGCTCCAACGTGCATGTTTCCCATGTGTAGATGAGATTTGTTCTGATGGGTGAGTCAAGAAACAGCCATATGCTGGTATTGAACTCCAGGCCTCTGAGGAGAGATGCCTGGAAACCAAAGCAATGGATCCGATTAGTGCCTAGGGGCCTGTTCGTTCCTTTTTACCTCTGGGGACATCAGTCTATGGGTCTGAGTGCAGGTAGGTGCTCAGATGGGCTCAGATTGCCCCTGTTTGTCCTGGGAAGCCACAACTCTTGGGAAAGCCTCAGGGACTTTGGAGGTTATCCTATTAGTAGGGTTGTGGCCATTGGAATGGGCACATACAATTCCCTTGGAGAGGGCAAGTACAGTCCTCAGGTTTGGCTCCAGGGCCCTGAGCCTGTAGGGTGTGTAGGCCAGAGCTGTTTGGACAGTTGTCTGAAAACACAAACTCGGCTTATGTTTTGGGTCATAGGTATGGCAGGACTGATCTACAGACCATGAGGAGAACACTTCGGGATATGAAAAAAGGGCGAGTGTGAGGCTCTTGCTCAAGTTTTTGTCTCTGGATATCGTGTCACTCATGGTCGTGAAATTGCCGGGTGACTTCATGGGAAATGGACGAGTCTTACTCTCTGGGGGTTCGGTCCCGTCCAAAGAGTTTGCGGTCATTCTGGGGATGGAAGAAGTCCGTTTTTTTGTTGTTGTTGACGATTTGTTTCATTTTGTTTTTCAACCTCAGATGTCCCACCAAATGAGGGATTCCAGAGTAGAGCCCTGGGGTGGGGCGACTGGACAACCAGAAATCTGGTTAAAAATTGGGGACTAGGGACATGTCAAGCCCATTATGACATCTAATGGTCCAGCCACTGAGAGGACTTACTAGAGGACAGGACTCACGCTGAGGTCACAATGCGTGTTTATGCTCTCGTCGCACTCAAGAATGGGCGGGGCCTCAGGGTGAATGCTGTTTTCTCCTACACTGAACGTTGGACAACATGCCAACCACAAGGTTTCTTGCCATGGGTCAGGAATAGTTCTGATTTCTGCATCACAGTCACCCGTGGGCAGTGATTGGAGATAAAGTCTAGGTTCTGAAGCCTGAAAACTGAGGTAGGGAAGAGATGATGACCTAAGGCCAGGGCGGGTCTGATGTGCTCAGGGTGCGGTCAGCTGTCTGGGTGTTGGTCAGCAGGTCCGGGCTCAGGTTGTGTCAGACAGTACATTAGTGCCCAGGTTAGACTATATAATTTGGGTACATTCGAGTGCCGTGTAGGTTTATCTTCATTTAAGCTGCCTGGTCAGCTCATTAGGCAATATATTTTTTCTAGAGGGCAGGCAGAGTGCTTTATTGTCGGTCCGGAATTGCCAAACATGAGGGCTTCGGGGCCAGGAGAGTGAGGACGGAAGTCTGAGAACACAAGCTAGACTTCGGATTCAGGGTGAGGGCACGGCAGGTACCCCCTGCAGATCTGAACCAATATCTCATGCATCTGAAGTCAGGTCGAGGATCCGAGGTTGGCTCAGGTTGGAGTTTCTGTGCATGACGGCCCCTTCATGAAGGGAGCGGAATCTCGAGGCCATGGAGGTTTTCCACGTTGGGAGATGTGGGATGCCCCCTTCAAGGATTCCTTCTGCGGAACAATTGAGACCTGTTGGACAGCTCCAGGACATCCCATATGGAATGACTCCAGAGCACCATTCGAGGATGGATGCCTGGGAAGTCCGCCTCGCCTTCCAATTGTCTCCTAGCAACAAGACAGTTTAGATCTAATGGATCTGCGGGAGCAACCGGGGTGGCTGAGTTGAAATGCACTTTCCAGAGGATGGGTCCGAATGTGTGTTTGTGTCCATGAGGGCCTTGGAATGGGGAGGTGGCACCGGGACCCTGAAGTATTCTCCTAAGCTTTGGCATAGCTCCCATGCACAAGTTTCCACGTGGAGACGAGATTTGTTCTGATGGGTGCCTCGGGAAATCCCCTCTGCTGGTATTGGAATCCAGGCTTTTGAGGAGACATGCCTGTAAACCAAAGCAATGGATCCGATAATGGCCTCGGGTCCTGTCTGGTTCAATCTTCTTGGTATGAGTGGAGGTAGATAAGTGGAGGAAGATGCTCAGCTGGTATCAACCGCCCTTTTTTGTCCCGGGCGATCTACCCTATTGGGATGGCCTCAGGGACTTTGGAGGGTTCTCCTAATTTGTACGATTTATTACAATGGAATGGGCAGAATTCCCATGGATTGGGTGGGGGCAGTCCTAATGTGTGGCTCCAGGGGCCACAGCCTGGAAGGATTGTGGCCCAGGACTTTGAGGACAGAAGACTGAAAACACAAACTCAGCTTAAGTTTGGGGACGTAGGTATGGCACGCCCGATCTACAAACCATGAGAAGAACTCTTCAGGATATGAAGAATGAGCGAGTCTGAGTCGCTTGCTCAGGCTTTTGTCTCTGGATTTTGTTTCAGCGATGGCCGTGGAATGTTGGGGAGGTCTCATGGGCCATGGACGAATCTTCCTCTCTGTGGTTTTGGCCCGATCCCAATTGTTTTTCGTCCATCTGTGGGATGGGAGGAATCCTTTCAGGTTTGTTACCTCTGGTGTCCCACCAAAAGAGGAATTCCAAAGCAGAGCCCTGGGGAAGAGTGAAGGGACACCCCGAACTATGGTTAAAATTTGGGCCTAGGGGCATGGCAAGCCCAATATGCTGTCTCTTCATATAGGCCCTGAGAGGCCTTACCTGAGGACTGGGCTCAGGCTGAGGGTCACAATGTGTGTTTGTGACCAATGTGGCCCGCAAGCATGGGCTGGGCCTCATGGTCCACGCTTGTTTCAACTACACTGAACGTTGGACAACATGCCAACCACAAGGTTTCTTGCCATGGGGAAAGAGTTCTCATTTCTGCATCATTTTCAACCCTGGGCAGTGGTTGGAGATAAGGTCTTGGTTCTGGAGCCTGTAAACCGCAGTTGGGAAGAGATGACGACCTAAGGCCATGGCGGGTCCGATGTGCTCAGTGTGCGGCCAGCTGTCTGGGTGGGACCAGGAGGTCCAGGCTCAGGCTGGGTCAGAAGGGGAAATAGTGCCCAGGTCAGCCTATATGTTTGGGGTACAGCCGAATGGCGTGCAGGTTGATCCTCATTTGGGGTTTCGGGGTAGCCCTGAGGGCAATGTTTTACTTCTGTAGTGCAGGCAGAGTGCGGCATTGTAGTTCTGGATTGCCAAACTGGAGGGCTTGTGGGCCAGTAGTCTGAGGACGGAGTCTGAGAACCCAAGCTAGGCCTAGGTTTCTGGGTGAGAATATGGCAGCCACAATCTACAGACCTCAATAGAGATCTCGTGCATCTGAAGTCAGGGCAAGGATCAGACGATTGCTCAGGTTGGACTTTCTGCCCTGATGGCCCTTTCTTGAAGGGGGTTGGATCACGAGGACATGGGGGTTTTCCCACGATGGGAGTTGTGAGAAGCTCCAAACTGCAAAGATTCTTCTGCAGGACAATTGAGACCTGTTGGTTGGCTCCAGTCCAACGATTTGAGCAGGGTTCTAAGGATGGATGGCTGGGTATCCCACCTCGCATTCCAATTGTCTCCAAGCAACAAGACAGGTTAGATCTGCTGCATGTGGCGGGCAACCGAGGAGGCTGAGTTGAAATGGACTCTCCTGTGGGTGTGTCCTAATATGTTTTTGTGTCTATGGAGACCTTGGAATGAAGCGGTGGCCCTGGGGCCCTGAAGGGTTCTCCTAAACAGAGGCTTTGACACAGCTCCAACGTGCATGTTTCCCATGTGTAGATGAGATTTGTTCTGATGGGTGAGTCAAGAAACAGCCATATGCTGGTATTGAAATCCAGGCCACTGAGGAGAGATGCCTGGAAACCAAAGCAATGGATCCGATTACTGCCTAGGGGCCTGTTCGTTCCTTTTTACCTCTGGGGACATCAGTCTACGGGTCTGAGTGCAGGTAGGTGCTCAGATGGGCTCAGATTACCCCCTGTTTGTCCTGAGAAGCCACAACTATTAGGATGGCCTCAGGGACTTTGGAGGTTATCCTATTAGTAGGGTTGTGGCCATTGGAATGGGCACATACAATTCCCTTGGAGAGGGCAAGTACAGTCCTCAGGTTTGGCTCCAGGGCCCTGAGCCTGTAGGGTGTGTAGGCCAGAGCTGTTTGGACAGTTGTCTGAAAACACAAACTCGGCTTATGTTTTGGGTCATAGGTATGGCAGGACTGATCTACAGACCATGAGGAGAACACTTCGGGATATGAAAAAAGGGCGAGTGTGAGGCTCTTGCTCAAGTTTTTGTCTCTGGATATCGTGTCACTCATGGTCGTGAAATTGCCGGGTGACTTCATGGGAAATGGACGAGTCTTACTCTCTGGGGGTTCGGTCCCGTCCAAAGAGTTTGCGGTCATTCTGGGGATGGAAGAAGTCCGTTTTTTTGTTGTTGTTGACGATTTGTTTCATTTTGTTTTTCAACCTCAGATGTCCCACCAAATGAGGGATTCCAGAGTAGAGCCCTGGGGTGGGGCGACTGGACAACCAGAAATCTGGTTAAAAATTGGGGACTAGGGACATGTCAAGCCCATTATGACATCTAATGGTCCAGCCACTGAGAGGACTTACTAGAGGACAGGACTCACGCTGAGGTCACAATGCGTGTTTATGCTCTCGTCGCACTCAAGAATGGGCGGGGCCTCAGGGTGAATGCTGTTTTCTCCTACACTGAACGTTGGACAACATGCCAACCACAAGGTTTCTTGCCATGGGTCAGGAAGAGTTCTGATTTCTGCATCACAGTCACCCGTGGGCAGTGATTGGAGATAAAGTCTAGGTTCTGAAGCCTGAAAACTGAGGTAGGGAAGAGATGATGACCTAAGGCCAGGGCGGGTCTGATGTGCTCAGGGTGCGGTCAGCTGTCTGGGTGTTGGTCAGCAGGTCCGGGCTCAGGTTGTGTCAGACAGTGCATTAGTGCCCAGGTTAGACTATATAATTTGGGTACATTCGAGTGCCGTGTAGGTTTATCTTCATTTAAGCTGCCTGGTCAGCTCATTAGGCAATATATTTTTTCTAGAGGGCAGGCAGAGTGCTTCATTGTCGGTCCGGAATTGCCAAACATGAGGGCTTCGGGGCCAGGAGAGTGAGGACGGAAGTCTGAGAACACAAGCTAGACTTCGGATTCAGGGTGAGGGCACGGCAGGTACCCCCTGCAGATCTGAACCAATATCTCATGCATCTGAAGTCAGGTCGAGGATCCGAGGTTGGCTCAGGTTGGAGTTTCTGTGCATGACGGCCCCTTCATGAAGGGAGCGGAATCTCGAGGCCATGGAGGTTTTCCTCGTTGGGAGATGTGGGATGCCCCCTTCAAGGATTCCTTCTGCGGAACAATTGAGACCTGTTGGACAGCTCCAGGACATCCCATATGGAATGACTCCAGAGCACCATTCGAGGATGGATGCCTGGGAAGTCCGCCTCGCCTTCCAATTGTCTCCTAGCAACAAGACAGTTTAGATCTAATGGATCTGCGGGAGCAACCGGGGTGGCTGAGTTGAAATGCACTTTCCAGAGGATGGGTCCTAATGTGTGTTTGTGTCCATGAGGGCCTTGGAATGGGGAGGTGGCACCGGGACCATGAAGTATTCTCCTAAGCTTTGGCATAGCTCCCATGCACAAGTTTCCACGTGGAGACGAGATTTGTTCTGATGGGTGCCTCGGGAAATCCCCTCTGCTGGTATTGGAATCCAGGCTTTTGAGGAGACATGCCTGTAAACCAAAGCAATGGATCCGATAATGGCCTCGGGTCCTGTCTGGTTCAATCTTCTTGGTATGAGTGGAGGTAGATAAGTGGAGGAAGATGCTCAGCTGGTATCAACCGCCCTTTTTTGTCCCGGGATATCTACCCTATTGGGATGGCCTCAGGGACTTTGGAGGGTTCTCCTAATTTGTACGATTTATTACAATGGAATGGGCAGAATTCCCATGGATTGGGTGGGGGCAGTCCTAATGTGTGGCTCCAGGGGCCACAGCCTGGAAGGATTGTGGCCCAGGACTTTGAGGACAGAAGACTGAAAACACAAACTCAGCTTAAGTTTGGGGACGTAGGTATGGCACGCCCGATCTACAAACCATGAGAAGAACTCTTCAGGATATGAAGAATGAGCGAGTCTGAGTCGCTTGCTCAGGCTTTTGTCTCTGGATTTTGTTTCAGCGATGGCCGTGGAATGTTGGGGAGGTCTCATGGGCCATGGACGAATCTTCCTCTCTGTGGTTTTGGCCCGATCCCAATTGTTTTTCGTCCATCTGTGGGATGGGAGGAATCCTTTCAGGTTTGTTACCTCTGGTGTCCCACCAAAAGAGGAATTCCAAAGCAGAGCCCTGGGGAAGAGTGAAGGGACACCCCGAACTATGGTTAAAATTTGGGCCTAGGGGCATGGCAAGCCCAATATGCTGTCTCTTCATATAGGCCCTGAGAGGCCTTACCTGAGGACTGGGCTCAGGCTGAGGGTCACAATGTGTGTTTGTGACCAATGTGGCCCGCAAGCATGGGCTGGGCCTCATGGTCCACGCTTGTTTCAACTACACTGAACGTTGGACAACATGCCAACCACAAGGTTTCTTGCCATGGGGAAAGAGTTCTCATTTCTGCATCATTTTCAACCCTGGGCAGTGGTTGGAGATAAGGTCTAGGTTCTGGAGCCTGTAAACCGCAGTTGGGAAGAGATGACAACCAAAGGCCATGGCGGGTCCGATGTGCTCAGTGTGCGGCCAGCTGTCTGGGTGGGACCAGGAGGTCCAGGCTCAGGCTGGGTCAGAAGGGGAAATAGTGCCCAGGTCAGCCTATATGTTTGGGGTACAGCCGAATGGCGTGCAGGTTGATCCTCATTTGGGGTTTCGGGGTAGCCCTGAGGGCAATGTTTTACTTCTGTAGTGCAGGCAGAGTGCGGCATTGTAGTTCTGGATTGCCAAACTGGAGGGCTTGTGGGCCAGTAGTCTGAGGACGGAGTCTGAGAACCCAAGCTAGGCCTAGGTTTCTGGGTGAGAATATGGCAGCCACAATCTAGAGACCTCAATCGAGATCTCGTGCATCTGAAGTCAGGGCAAGGATCAGACGATTGCTCAGGTTGGACTTTCTGCCCTGATGGCCCTTTCTTGAAGGGGGTTGGATCACGAGGACATGGGGGTTTTCCCACGATGGGAGTTGTGAGAAGCTCCAAACTGCAAAGATTCTTCTGCAGGACAATTGAGACCTGTTGGTTGGCTCCAGTCCAACGATTCTGAGCAGGGTTCTAAGGATGGATGGCTGGGTATCCCACCTCGCATTCCAATTGTCTCCAAGCAACAAGACAGGTTAGATCTGCTGCATGTGGCGGGCAACCGAGGAGGCTGAGTTGAAATGGACTCTCCTGTGGGTGTGTCCTAATATGTTTTTGTGTCTATGGAGACCTTGGAATGAAGCGGTGGCCCTGGGGCCCTGAAGGGTTCTCCTAAACAGAGGCTTTGACACAGCTCCAACGTGCATGTTTCCCATGTGTAGATGAGATTTGTTCTGATGGGTGAGTCAAGAAACAGCCATATGCTGGTATTGAAATCCAGGCCACTGAGGAGAGATGCCTGGAAACCAAAGCAATGGATCCGATTACTGCCTAGGGGCCTGTTCGTTCCTTTTTACCTCTGGGGACATCAGTCTACGGGTCTGAGTGCAGGTAGGTGCTCAGATGGGCTCAGATTACCCCCTGTTTGTCCTGAGAAGCCACAACTATTAGGATGGCCTCAGGGACTTTGGAGGTTATCCTATTAGTAGGGTTGTGGCCATTGGAATGGGCACATACAATTCCCTTGGAGAGGGCAAGTACAGTCCTCAGGTTTGGCTCCAGGGCCCTGAGCCTGTAGGGTGTGTAGGCCAGAGCTGTTTGGACAGTTGTCTGAAAACACAAACTCGGCTTATGTTTTGGGTCATAGGTATGTCAGGACTGATCTACAGACCATGAGGAGAACACTTCGGGATATGAAAAAAGGGCGAGTGTGAGGCTCTTGCTCAAGTTTTTGTCTCTGGATATCGTGTCACTCATGGTCGTGAAATTGCCGGGTGACTTCATGGGAAATGGACGAGTCTTACTCTCTGGGGGTTCGGTCCCGTCCAAAGAGTTTGCGGTCATTCTGGGGACGGAAGAAGTCCGTTTTTTTGTTGTTGTTGACGATTTGTTTCATTTGGTTTTCAACCTCAGATGTCCCACCAAATGAGGGATTCCAGAGTAGAGCCCTGGGGTGGGGCGACTGGACAACCAGAAATCTGGTTAAAAATTGGGGACTAGGGACATGTCAAGCCCATTATGACATCTAATGGTCCAGCCACTGAGAGGACTTACTAGAGGACAGGACTCACGCTGAGGTCACAATGCGTGTTTATGCTCTCGTCGCACTCAAGAATGGGCGGGGCCTCAGGGTGAATGCTGTTTTCTCCTACACTGAACGTTGGACAACATGCCAACCACAAGGTTTCTTGCCATGGGTCAGGAAGAGTTCTGATTTCTGCATCACAGTCACCCGTGGGCAGTGATTGGAGATAAAGTCTAGGTTCTGAAGCCTGAAAACTGAGGTAGGGAAGAGATGATGACCTAAGGCCAGGGCGGGTCTGATGTGCTCAGGGTGCGGTCAGCTGTCTGGGTGTTGGTCAGCAGGTCCGGGCTCAGGTTGTGTCAGACAGTGCATTAGTGCCCAGGTTAGACTATATAATTTGGGTACATTCGAGTGCCGTGTAGGTTTATCTTCATTTAAGCTGCCTGGTCAGCTCATTAGGCAATATATTTTTTTCTAGAGGGCAGGCAGAGTGCTTCATTGTCGGTCCGGAATTGCCAAACATGAGGGCTTCGGGGCCAGGAGAGTGAGGACGGAAGTCTGAGAACACAAGCTAGACTTCGGATTCAGGGTGAGGGCACGGCAGGTACCCCCTGCAGATCTGAACCAATATCTCATGCATCTGAAGTCAGGGCGAGGATCCAACGTTGGCTCAGGTTGGAGTATCTGTGCATGAAGGCCCCTTCATGAAGGGAGCGGAATCTCGAGGCCTTGGAGGTTTTCCACGTTGGGAGATGTGGGATGCCCCCTTCAAGGATTCCTTCTGCGGGACAATTGAGACCTGTTGGACAGCTCCAGGACATCCCATATGGAATGACTCCAGAGCACCGTTCGAGGATGGATGCCTGGGAATTCCGCCTCGCCTTCCAATTGCTCCTAGCAACAAGACAGTTTAGATCTAATGGATCTGCGGGAGCAACCGGGGTGGCTGAGTTGAAATGCACTTTCCAGAGGATGGGTCCTAATGTGTGTTTGTGTCCATGAGGGCCTTGGAATGGGGAGGTGGCACCGGGACCCTGAAGTATTCTCCTAAGCTTTGGCATAGCTCCCATGCACAAGTTTCCACGTGGAGACGAGATTTGTTCTGATGGGTGCCTCGGGAAATCCCCTCTGCTGGTATTGGAATCCAGGCTTTTGAGGAGACATGCCTGTAAACCAAAGCAATGGATCCGATAATGGCCTCGGGTCCTGTCTGGTTCAATCTTCTTGGTATGAGTGGAGGTAGATAAGTGGAGGAAGATGCTCAGCTGGTATCAACCGCCCTTTTTTGTCCCGGGCGATCTACCCTATTGGGATGGCCTCAGGGACTTTGGAGGGTTCTCCTAATTTGTACGATTTTTGACAATGGAATGGGCAGAATTCCCATGGATTGTGTGGGGGCAGTCCTAATGTGTGGCTCCAGGGGCCACAGCCTGGAAGGATTGTGGCCCAGGACTTTGAGGACAGAAGACTGAAAACACAAACTCAGCTTAAGTTTGGGGACGTAGGTATGGCACGCCCGATCTACAAACCATGAGAAGAACTCTTCAGGATATGAAGAATGAGCGAGTCTGAGTCGCTTGCTCAGGCTTTTGTCTCTGGATTTTGTTTCAGCGATGGCCGTGGAATGTTGGGGAGGTCTCATGGGCCATGGACGAATCTTCCTCTCTGTGGTTTTGGCCCGATCCCAATTGTTTTTCGTCCATCTGTGGGATGGGAGGAATCCTTTCAGGTTTGTTACCTCTGGTGTCCCACCAAAAGAGGAATTCCAAAGCAGAGCCCTGGGGAAGAGTGAAGGGACACCCCGAACTATGGTTAAAATTTGGGCCTAGGGGCATGGCAAGCCCAATATGCTGTCTCTTCATATAGGCCCTGAGAGGCCTTACCTGAGGACTGGGCTCAGGCTGAGGGTCACAATGTGTGTTTGTGACCAATGTGGCCCGCAAGCATGGGCTGGGCCTCATGGTCCACGCTTGTTTCAACTACACTGAACGTTGGACAACATGCCAACCACAAGGTTTCTTGCCATGGGGAAAGAGTTCTCATTTCTGCATCATTTTCAACCCTGGGCAGTGGTTGGAGATAAGGTCTAGGTTCTGGAGCCTGTAAACCGCAGTTGGGAAGAGATGACGACCTAAGGCCATGGCGGGTCCGATGTGCTCAGAGTGCGGCCAGCTGTCTGGGTGGGACCAGGAGGTCCAGGCTCAGGCTGGGTCAGAAGGGGAAATAGTGCCCAGGTCAGCCTATATGTTTGGGGTACAGCCGAATGGCGTGCAGGTTGATCCTCATTTGGGGTTTCGGGGTAGCCCTGAGGGCAATGTTTTACTTCTGTAGTGCAGGCAGAGTGCGGCATTGTAGTTCTGGATTGCCAAACTGGAGGGCTTGTGGGCCAGTAGTCTGAGGACGGAGTCTGAGAACCCAAGCTAGGCCTAGGTTTCTGGGTGAGAATATGGCAGCCACAATCTAGAGACCTCAATCGAGATCTCGTGCATCTGAAGTCAGGGCAAGGATCAGACGATTGCTCAGGTTGGACTTTCTGCCCTGATGGCCCTTTCTTGAAGGGGGTTGGATCACGAGGACATGGGGGTTTTCCCACGATGGGAGTTGTGAGAAGCTCCAAACTGCAAAGATTCTTCTGCAGGACAATTGAGACCTGTTGGTTGGCTCCAGTCCAACGATTCTGAGCAGGGTTCTAAGGATGGATGGCTGGGTATCCCACCTCGCATTCCAATTGTCTCCAAGCAACAAGACAGGTTAGATCTGCTGCATGTGGCGGGCAACCGAGGAGGCTGAGTTGAAATGGACTCTCCTGTGGGTGTGTCCTAATATGTTTTTGTGTCTATGGAGACCTTGGAATGAAGCGGTGGCCCTGGGGCCCTGAAGGGTTCTCCTAAACAGAGGCTTTGACACAGCTCCAACGTGCATGTTTCCCATGTGTAGATGAGATTTGTTCTGATGGGTGAGTCAAGAAACAGCCATATGCTGGTATTGAAATCCAGGCCACTGAGGAGAGATGCCTGGAAACCAAAGCAATGGATCCGATTACTGCCTAGGGGCCTGTTCGTTCCTTTTTACCTCTGGGGACATCAGTCTACGGGTCTGAGTGCAGGTAGGTGCTCAGATGGGCTCAGATTGCCCCTGTTTGTCCTGGGAAGCCACAACTATTGGGATGGTCTCAGGGACTTTGGAGGTTATCCTACTAGTAGGGTTGTGGCCATTGGAATGGGCACATACAATTCCCTTGGAGAGGGCAAATACAGTCCTCAGGTTTGGCTCCAGGGCCCTGAGCCTGTAGGGTGTGTAGGCCAGAGCTGTTTGGACAGTTGTCTGAAAATACAAACTCGGCTTATGTTTTGGGTCATAGGTATGGCAAGACTGATCTACAGACCATGAGGAGAACACTTCGGGATATGAAAAAAGGGCGAGTGTGAGGCTCTTGCTCAAGTTTTTGTCTCTGGATATCGTGTCACTCATGGTCGTGAAATTGCCGGGTGACTTCATGGGAAATGGACGAGTCTTACTCTCTGGGGGTTCGGTCCCGTCCAAAGAGTTTGCGGTCATTCTGGGGATGGAAGAAGTCCGTTTTTTTGTTGTTGTTGTCGATTTGTTTCATTTTGTTTTTCAACCTCAGATGTCCCACCAAATGAGGGATTCCAGAGTAGAGCCCTGGGGTGGGGCGACTGGACTACCAGAAATCTGGTTAAAAATTGGGGACTAGGGACATGTCAAGCCCATTATGACATCTAATGGTCCAGCCACTGAGAGGACTTACTAGAGGACAGGACTCACGCTGTGGTCACAATGCGTGTTTATGCTCTTGTCGCACTCAAGAATGGGCGGGGCCTCAGGGTGAATGCTGTTTTCTCCTACACTGAACGTTGGACAACATGCCAACCACAAGGTTTCTCGCCATGGGTCAGGAAGAGTTCTGATTTCTGCATCACAGTCACCCGTGGGCAGTGATTGGAGATAAGGTCTAGGTTCTGAAGCCTGAAAACTGAGGTAGGGAAGAGATGATGACCTAAGGCCAGGGCGGGTCTGATGTGCTCAGGGTGCGGTCAGCTGTCTGGGTGTTGGTCAGCAGGTCCGGGCTCAGGTTGTGTCAGACAGTGCATTAGTGCCCAGGTTAGACTATATAATTTGGGTACATTCGAGTGCCGTGTAGGTTTATCTTCATTTAAGCTGCCTGGTCAGCTCATTAGGCAATATATTTTTTCTAGAGGACATGGCAGAGTGCTTCATTGTCGGTCCGGAATTGCCAAACATGAGGGCTTCGGGGCCAGGAGAGTGAGGACGGAAGTCTGAGAACACAAGCTAGACTTCGGATTCAGGGTGAGGGCACGGCAGGTACCCCCTGCAGATCTGAACCAATATCTCATGCATCTGAAGTCAGGGCGAGGATCCGAAGTTGGCTCAGGTTGGAGTTTCTGTGCATGACGGCCCCTTCATGAAGGGAGCGGAATCTCGAGGCCATGGAGGTTTTCCACGTTGGGAGATGTGGGATGCCCCCTTCAAGGATTCCTTCTGCGGGACAATTGAGACCTGTTGGACAGCTCCAGGACATCCCATATGGAATGACTCCAGGGCACCGTTCCAGGATGGATGCCTGGGAAGTCCGCCTCGCCTTCCAATTGTCTCCTAGCAACAAGACAGTTTAGATCTAATGGATCTGCGGGAGCACCCGGGGTGGCTGAGTTGAAATGCACTTTCCAGAGGATGGGTCCTAACGTGTGTTTGTGTCCATGAGGGCCTTGGAATGGGGAGGTGGCACCGGGACCCTGAAGTATTCTCCTAAGCTTTGGCATAGCTCCCATGCACAAGTTTCCTTGTGGAGACGATATTTGTTCTGATGGGTGCCTCAGGAAATCCCCTCTGCTGGTATTGGAATCCAGGCTTTTGAGGAGACATGCCTGTAAACCAAAGCAATGGATCCGATAATGGCCTCGGGTCCTGTCTGGTTCAATCTTCTTGGTATGAGTGGAGGTAGATGAGTGGAGGTAGATGCTCAGCCGGTATTACCCGCCCTTTTTTTTCCCGGGCGAACTACACTATTGGGATGGCCTCAGGGACTTTGGAGGGTTCTCCTAATTTGTACGATTTTTGACAATGGAATGGGCAGAATTCCCATGGATTGGGTGGGGGCAGTCCTAATGTGTGGCTCCAGGGGCCCCAGCCTGGAGGGAGTGTGGCCCAGGACTTTGAGGACAGAAGACTGAAAACACAAACTCAGCTTAAGTTTGGGGACGTAGGTATGGCACTCCCGATCTACAAACCATGAGAAGAACTCTTCAGGATATGAAGAATGAGCGAGTCTGAGGCGCTTTCTCAGGCTTTTGTCTCTGGATTTTGTTTCAGCGATGGCCGTGGAATGTTGGGGAGGTCTCATGGGCCATGGACGAATCTTCTTCTCTGTGGATTTGGCCCGATCCCAATTGTTTTTCGTCAATCTGTGGGATGGGAGGACTCCTTTCAGGTTTGTTACCTCTGGTGTCCCACCAAAAGAGGAATTCCAAAGCAGAGCCCAGGGGAAGAGTGAAGGGACACCCCGAACTATGGTTAAAAATTGGGGCCTAGGGTCATGGCAAGCCCAATATGCTGTCTCTTCATATAGGCCCTGAGAGGCCTTACCTGAGGACTGGACTCAGGCTGAGGGTCACAATGCGTGTTTATGCTCTCCTCGCACTCAAGAATGGGCGGGGCCTCAGGGAGAATGCTTGTTTCTCCTACACTGAACGTTGGACAACATGCCAACCACAAGGTTTCTTGCCATGGGTCAGGAAGAGTTCTGATTTCTGCATCATTTTCAACCCTGGGCAGTGGTTGGAGATAAGGTCTAGGTTCTGGAGCCTGAAAACCGAAGTTGGGAAGAGATGACGACCTAAGGCCATGGCAGGTCCGATGTGCTCAATGTGCGGCCAGCTGTCTGGGTGGGACCAGGAGGTCCAGGCTCAGGCTGGGTCAGAAGGGGAAATAGTGCCCAGGTCAGCCTATATGTTTGGGGTACAGCCGATTGGCGTGCAGGTTGATCCTCATTTGGGGTTTCGGGGTAGCCCTGAGGGCAATGTTTTACTTCTGTAGGGCAGGCAGAGTGCGGCATTGTAGTTCTGGATTGCCAAACTGGAGGGCTTGTGGGCCAGTAGTCTGAGGACGGAGTCTGAGAACCCAAGCTAGGCCTAGGTTTCTGGGTGAGGATATGGCAGGCACAATCTACAGACCTCAATAGAGATCTCGTGCATCTGAAGTCAGGGCAAGGATCAGACGATCGCTCAGGTTGGACTTTCTGCCCTGATGGCCCTTTCTTGAAGGGGGTTGGATCACGAGGACATGGGGGTTTTCCCACGATGGGAGTTGTGAGAAGCTCCAAACTGCAAAGATTCTTCTGCAGGACAATTGAGACCTGTTGGTTGGCTCCAGGCCAACGATTCCGAGCAGGGTTCTAAGGATGGATGGCTGGGTAGCCCACCTCGCATTCCAATTGTCTCCAAGCAACAAGACAGGTTAGATCTGCTGGATGTGGGGGGCAACCGAGGAGGCTGAGTTGAAATGGACTCTCCTGTGGATGTGTCCTAATATGTTTTTGTGTCTATGGAGACCTTGGAATGAAGCGGTGGCCATGGGGCCCTGAAGGGTTCTCCTAAACAGAGGCTTTGACACAGCTCCAACGTGCATGTTTCCCATGTGTAGATGAGATTTGTTCTGATGGGTGAGTCAAGAAACAGCCATATGCTGGTATTGAAATCCAGGCCTCTGAGGAGAGTTTCCTGGAAACCAAAGCAATGGATCCGATAGTGCCTAGGGGCCTGTTCGTTCCTTTTTACCTCTGGGGACATCAGTCTACGGGTCTGAGTGCAGGTAGGTGCTCAGATGGGCTCAGATTGCCCCTGTTTGTCCTGGGAAGCCACAACTATTGGGATGGCCTCAGGGACTTTGGAGGTTATCCTACTAGTAGGGTTGTGGCCATTGGAATGGGCACATACAATTCCCTTGGAGAGGGCAAATACAGTCCTCAGGTTTGGCTCCAGGGCCCTGAGCCTGTAGGGTGTGTAGGCCAGAGCTGTTTGGACAGTTGTCTGAAAATACAAACTCGGCTTATGTTTTGGGTCATAGGTATGGCAGGACTGATCTACAGACCATGAGGAGAACACTTCGGGATATGAAAAAAGGGCGAGTGTGAGGCTCTTGCTCAAGTTTTTGTCTCTGGATATCGTGTCACTCATGGTCGTGAAATTGCCGGGTGACTTCATGGGAAATGGACGAGTCTTACTCTCTGGGGGTTCGGTCCCGTCCAAAGAGTTTGCGGTCATTCTGGGGATGGAAGAAGTCCGTTTTTTTGTTGTTGTTGTCGATTTGTTTCATTTTGTTTTTCAACCTCAAATGTCCCACCAAATGAGGGATTCCAGAGGAGAGCCCTGGGGTGGGGCGACTGGACAACCAGAAATCTGGTTAAAAATTGAGGACTAGGGACATGTCAAGCCCATTATGACATCTAATGGTCCAGCCACTGAGAGGACTTACTAGAGGACAGGACTCACGCTGAGGTCACAATGCGTGTTTATGCCCTTGTTGCACGCAAGAATGGGCGGGGCCTCAGGGTGAATGCTGATTTCTCCTACAATGAAGGTTGGACAACATGCCAACCACAAGTTTTCTTGCCAAGGGTCAGGAAGAGTTCTGATTTCTTCATTACAGTCACCCGTGGGCAGTGATTGGAGATAAGGTCTAGGTTCTGAAGCCTGAAAACTGAGGTAGGGAAGAGATGATGACCTAAGGCCATGGCGGGTCTGATGTGCTCAGCGTGCGGTCAGCTGTCTGGGTGTTGGTCAGCAGGTCCGGGCTCAGGTTGTGTCAGACAGTGCATTAGTGCCCAGGTTAGACTATATAATTTGGGTACATTCGAGTGCCGTGTAGGTTTATCCTCATTTAAGCTGCCTGGGCTGCTCATTAGGCAATATATATTTTCTAGAGGGCAGGCAGAGTGCTTCCTTGTCGGTCCGGAATTGCCAAACTTGAGGGCTTCGGGGCCAGGAGAGTGAGGACGGAAGTCTGAGAACACAAGCTAGACTTCGGATTCAGGGTGAGGGCACGGCAGGTACCCCCTGCAGATCTGAACCAATATCTCATGCATCTGAAGTCAGGGCGAGGATCCGACGTTGGCTCAGGTTGGAGTTTCTGTGCATGACGGCCCCTTCATGAAGGGAGCGGAATCTCGAGGCCATGGAGGTTTTCCACGTTGGGAGATGTTGGATGCCCCCTTCAAGGATTCCTTCTGCGGGACAATTGAGACCTGTTGGACAGCTCCAGGACATCCCATATGGAATGACTCCAGAGCACCGTTCGAGGATGGATGCCTGGGAAGTCCGCCTCGCCTTCCAATTGTCTCCTAGCAACAATACAGTTTAGATCTAATGGATCTGCGGGAGCAACCTGGGTGGCTGAGTTGAAATGCACTTTCAAGAGGATGTGTCCTAACGTGTGTTTGTGTCCATGAGGGCCTTGGAATGGGGAGGTGGCACCGGGACCCTGAAGTATTCTCCTAAGCTTTGGCATAGCTCCCATGCACAAGTTTCCTTGTGGAGACGAGATTTGATCTGATGGGTGCCTCAGGAAATCCCCTCTGCTGGTATTGGAATCCAGGCTTTTGAGGAGACATGCCTGTAAACCAAAGCAATGGATCCGATAATGGCCTCGGGTCCTGTCTGGTTCAATCTTCTTGGTATGAGTGGAGGTAGATGAGTGGAGGTAGATGCTCAGCCGGTATTACCCGCCCTTTTTTGTCCCGGGCGACCTACACTATTGGGATGGCCTCAGGGACTTTGGAGGGTTCTCCTAATTTGTACGATTTTTGACAATGGAATGGGCAGAATTCCCATGGATTGGGTGGGGGCAGTCCTAATGTGTGGCTCCAGGGGCCCCAGCCTGGAGGGAGTGTGGCCCAGGACTTTGAGGACAGAAGACTGAAAACACAAACTCAGCTTAAGTTTGGGGACGTAGGTATGGCACGCCCGATCTACAAACCATGAGAAGAACTCTTCAGGATATGAAGAATGAGCGAGTCTGAGTCGCTTGCTCAGGCTTTTGTCTCTGGATTTTGTTTCAGCGATGGCCGTGGAATGTTGGGGAGGTCTCATGGGCCATGGACGAATCTTCCTCTCTGTGGATTTGGCCCGAACCCAATTGTTTTTCGTCAATCTGTGGGATGGGAGGACTCCTTTCAGGTTTGTTACCTCAGGTGTCCCACCAAAAAAGGAATTCCAAAGCAGAGCCCTGGGCAAGAGTGAAGGGACACCCCGAACTATGGTTAAAAATTGGGGCCTAGGGGCATGGCAAGCCCAATATGCTGTCTCTTCATATAGGCCCTGAGAGGCCTTACCTGAGGACTGGGCTCAGGCTGAGGGTCACAATGTGTGTTTGTGACCAATGTGGCCCGCAAGCATGGGCTGGGCCTCATGAGCCACGCTTGTTTCAACTACACTGAACGTTGGACAACATGCCAAGCACAAGGTTTCTTGCCATGGGGAAAGAGTTCTGATTTCTGCATCATTTTCAACCCTGGGCAGTGGTTGGAGATAAGGTCTAGGTTCTGGAGCCTGAAAACCACAGTTGGGAAGAGATGACGACCTAAGGCCATGGCGGTTCCAATGTGCTCAGTGTGCGGCCAGCTGTCTGGGTGGGACCAGAGGTCCAGGCTCAGGCTGGGTCAAAGGGGAAATAGTGCCCAGGTCAGCCTATATGTTTGGGGTACAGCCGATTGGCGTGCAGGTTGATCCTCATTTGGGATTCGGGGTAGCCCTGAGGGCAATGTTTTACTTCTGTAGGGCAGGCAGAGTGTGGCATTGTAGTTCTGGATTGCCAAACTGGAGGGCTTGTGGGCCAGTAGTCTGAGGACGGAGTCTGAGAACCCAAGCTAGGCCTAGGTTTCTGGGTGAGGATATGGCAGGCACAATCTACAGACCTCAATAGAGATTTCGTGCATCTGAAGTCAGGGCAAGGATCAGATGATCACTCAGGTTGGACTTTCTGCCCTGATGGCCCTTTCTTGAAGGGGGTTGCATCACGAGGACATGGGGTTTTCCCACGATGGGAGTTGTGAGAAGCTCCAAACTGCAAAGATTCTTCTGCAGGACAATTGAGACCTGTTGGTTGGCTCCATGCCAACGATTCCGAGCAGGGTTCTAGAGATGGATGGCTGGGTAGCCCACCTCGCATTCCAATTGTCTTCAAGCAACAAGACAGGTTAGATCTGCTGGATGTGGGGGGCAACCGACGAGGCTGAGTTGAAATGGACTCTCCTGTGTATGTGTCCTAATATGTTTTTGTGTCTATGGAGACCTTGGAAAGAAGCGGTGGCCCTGGGGCCCTGAAGGGTTCTCCTAAACAGAGGCTTTGACACAGCTCCAACGTGCATGTTTCCCATGTGTAGATGAGATTTGTTCTGATGGGTGAGTCAAGAAACAGCCATATGCTGGTACTGAAATCCAGGCCTCTGAGGAGAGATGCCTGGAAACCAAAGCAATGGATCCGATTAGTGCCTAGGGGCCTGTTCGTTCCTTTTTACCTCTGGGGACACCAGTCTACGGGTCTGAGTGCAGGTAGGTGCTCAGATGGGCTCAGATTACCCCTGTTTGTCCTGGGAAGCCACAACTCTTGGGATGGCCTCAGGGACTTTGGAGGTTATCCTACTAGTAGGGTTGTGGCCATTGGAATGGGCACATACAATTCCCTTGGAGAGGGCAAGTACAGTCCTCAGTTTTGGCTCAAGGGCCCTGAGCCTGTAGGGTGTGTAGGCCAGAGCTGTTTGGACAGTTGTCTGAAAACACAAACTCGGCTTATGTTTTGGGTCATAGGTATGGCAGGACTGATCTACAGACCATGAGGAGAACACTTCGGGATATGAAAAAAGGGCGAGTGTGAGGCTCTTGCTCAAGTTTTTGTCTCTGGATATCGTGTCACTCATGGTCGTGAAATTGCCGGGTGACTTCATGGGAAATGGACGAGTCTTACTCTCTGGGGGTTCGGTCCCGTCCAAAGAGTTTGGGGTCATTCTGGGGATGGAAGAAGTCCGTTTTTTTGTTGTTGTTGATTTGTTTCATTTTGTTTTTCAACCTCAGATGTCCCACCAAATGAGGGATTCCAGAGTAGAGCCCTGGGGTGGGGCGACTGGACAACCAGAAATCTGGTTAAAAATTGGGGACTAGGGACATGTCAAGCCCATTATGACATCTAATGGTCTAGCCACTGAGAGGACTTACTAGAGGACAGGACTCACGCTGAGGTCACAATGCGTGTTTATGCTCTCGTCGCACTCAGGAATGGGCGGGGCCTCAGGGTGAATGCTGGTTTCTCCTACACTGAACGTTGGACAACATGCCAACCACAAGGTTTCTTGCCATGGGTCAGAAAGAGTTCTGATTTCTGCATCACAGTCACCCGTGGGCAGTGAATGGAGATAAGGTCTAGGTTCTGAAGCCTGAAAACTGAGGTAGGGAAGAGATGATGACCTAAGGCCAGGGCGGGTCTGATGTGCTCAGGGTGCGGTCAGCTGTCTGGGTGTTGGTCAGCAGGTCCGGGCTCAGGTTGTGTCAGACAGTGCATTAGTGCCCAGGTTAGACTATATAATTTGGGTACATTCGAGTGCCGTGTAGGTTTATCTTCATTTAAGCTGCCTGGGCAGCTCATTAGGCAATATATTTTTTCAAGAGGGCAGGCAGAGTGCTTCATTGTCCGTCCAGAATTGCCAAACTTGAGGGCTTCGGGGCCAGGAGAGTGAGGACGGAAGTCTGAGAACACAAGCTAGTCTTCGGATTCAGGGTGAGGTCACGGCAGGTACCCCCTGCAGATCTGAACCAATATCTCATGCATCTGAAGTCAGGGCGAGGATCCGACGTTGGCTCAGGTTGGAGTTTCTGTGCATGACGGCCCCTTCATGAAGGGAGCGGAATCTCGAGGCCATGGAGGTTTTCCACGTTGGGAGATGTGGGATGCCCCCTTCAAAGATTCCTTCTGCGGGACAATTGAGACCTGTTGGACAGCTCCAGGACATCCCATATGGAATGACTCCAGGGCACCGTTCCAGGATGGATGCCTGGGAAGTCCGCCTCGCCTTCCAATTGTCTCCTAGCAACAAGACAGTTTAGATATAATGGATCTGCGGGAGCAACCGGGGTGGCTGAGTTGAAATGCACTTTCCAGAGGATGGGTCCTAACGTGTGTTTGTGTCCATGAGGGCCTTGGAATGGGGAGGTGGCACCGGGACCCTGAAGTATTCTCCTAAGCTTTGGCATAGCTCCCATGCACAAGTTTCCTTGTGGAGACGATATTTGTTCTGATGGGTGCCTCAGGAAATCCCCTCTGCTGGTATTGGAATCCAGGCTTTTGAGGAGACATGCCTGTAAACCAAAGCAATGGATCCGATAATGGCCTCGGGTCCTGTCTGGTTCAATCTTCTTGGTATGAGTGGAGGTAGATGAGTGGAGGTAGATGCTCAGCCGGTATTACCCGCCCTTTTTTGTCCCGGGCGACCTACACTATTGGGATGGCCTCAGGGACTTTGGAGGGTTCTCCTAATTTGTACGATTTTTGACAATGGAATGGGCAGAATTCCCATGGATTGGGTGGGGGCAGTCCTAATGTGTGGCTCCAGGGTCCCAGCCTGGAGGGAGTGTGGCCCAGGACTTTGAGGACAGAAGACTGAAAACACAAACTCAGCTTAAGTTTGGGGACGTAGGTATGGCACGCCCGATCTACAAACCATGAGAAGAACTCTTCAGGATATGAAGAATGAGCGAGTCTGAGTCGCTTGCTCAGGCTTTTGTCTCTGGATTTTGTTTCAGCGATGGCCGTGGAATGTTGGGGAGGTCTCATGGGCCATGGACGAATCTTCCTCTCTGTGGATTTGGCCCGAACCCAATTGTTTTTCGTCAATCTGTGGGATGGGAGGACTCCTTTCAGGTTTGTTACCTCAGGTGTCCCACCAAAAAAGGAATTCCAAAGCAGAGCCCTGGGCAAGAGTGAAGGGACACCCCGAACTATGGTTAAAAATTGGGGCCTAGGGGCATGGCAAGCCCAATATGCTGTCTCTTCATATAGGCCCTGAGAGGCCTTACCTGAGGACTGGGCTCAGGCTGAGGGTCACAATGTGTGTTTGTGACCAATGTGGCCCGCAAGCATGGGCTGGGCCTCATGAGCCACGCTTGTTTCAACTACACTGAACGTTGGACAACATGCCAAGCACAAGGTTTCTTGCCATGGGGAAAGAGTTCTGATTTCTGCATCATTTTCAACCCTGGGCAGTGGTTGGAGATAAGGTCTAGGTTCTGGAGCCTGAAAACCACAGTTGGGAAGAGATGACGACCTAAGGCCATGGCGGTTCCAATGTGCTCAGTGTGCGGCCAGCTGTCTGGGTGGGACCAGAGGTCCAGGCTCAGGCTGGGTCAAAGGGGAAATAGTGCCCAGGTCAGCCTATATGTTTGGGGTACAGCCGATTGGCGTGCAGGTTGATCCTCATTTGGGATTCGGGGTAGCCCTGAGGGCAATGTTTTACTTCTGTAGGGCAGGCAGAATGCGGCATTGTAGTTCTGGATTGCCAAACTGGAGGGCTTGTGGGCCAGTAGTCTGAGGACGGAGTCTGAGAACCCAAGCTAGGCCTAGGTTTCTGGGTGAGGATATGGCAGGCACAATCTACAGACCTCAATCGAGATCTCGTGCATCTGAAGTCAGGGCAAGGATCAGACGATCGCTCAGGTTGGACTTTCTGCCCTGATGGCCCTTTCTTGAAGGGGGTTGGATCACGAGGACATGGAGGTTTTCCCACGATGGGAGTTGTGAGAAGCTCCAAACTGCAAAGATTCTTCTGCAGGACAATTGAGACCTGATGGTTGGCTCCAGGCCAACGATTCCGAGCAGGGTTCTAGAGATGGATGGCTGGGTAGCCCACCTCGCATTCCAATTGTCTCCAAGCAACAAGACAGGTTAGATCTGCTGGATGTGGGGGGCAACCGAGGAGGCTGAGTTGAAATGGACTCTCCTGTGGATGTGTCCTAATATGTTTTTGTGTCTATGGAGACCTTGGAATGAAGCGGTGGCCCTGGGGCCCTGAAGGGTTCTCCTAAACAGAGGCTTTGACACAGCTCCAACGTGCATGTTTCCCATGTGTAGATGAGATTTGTTCTGATGGGTGAGTCAAGAAACAGCCATATGCTGGTATTGAAATCCAGGCCTCTGAGGAGAGATGCCTGGAAACCAAAGCAATGGATCCGATTAGTGCCTAGGGGCCTGTTCGTTCCTTTTTACCTCTGGGGACACCAGTCTACGGGTCTGAGTGCAGATAGGTGCTCAGATGGGCTCAGATTGCCCCTGTTTGTCCTGGGAAGCCACAAATCTTGGGATGGCCTCAGGGACTTTGGAGGTTATCCTACTAGTAGGGTTGTGGCATTGGAATGGGCACATACAATTCCCTTGGAGAGGGCAAGTACAGTCCTCAGGTTTGGCTCCAGGGCCCTGAGCCTGTAGGGTGTGTAGGCCAGAGCTGTTTGGACAGTTGTCTGAAAACACAAACTCGGCTTTTGTTTTGGGTCATAGGTATGGCAGGACTAATCTACAGACCATGAGGAGAATACTTCGGGATATGAAAAAAGGGCGAGTGTGAGGCTCTTGCTCAAGTTTTTGTCTCTGGATATCGTGTCACTCATGGTCGTGAAATTGCCGGGTGACTTCATGGGAAATGGACGAGTCTTACTCTCTGGGGGTTCGGTCCCGTCCAAAGAGTTTGCGGTCATTCTGGGGATGGAAGAAGTCCTTTTTTTGTTGTTGTTGTCGATTTGTTTCATTTTGTTTTTCAACCTCAGATGTCCCACCAATTGAGGGATTCCAGAGTAGAGCCCTGGGGTGGGGCGACTGGACAACCAGAAATCTGGTTAAAAATTGGGGACTAGGGACATGTCAAGCCCATTATGACATCTAATGGTCCAGCGACTGAGAGGACTTACTAGAGGACAGGACTCACGCTGAGGTCACAATGCGTGTTTATGCTCTCGTCGCACTCAGGAATGGGCGGGGCCTCAGGGTGAATGCTGGTTTCTCCTACACTGAACGTTGGACAACATGCCAACCACAAGGTTTCTTGCCATGGGTCAGAAAGAGTTCTGATTTCTGCATCACAGTCACCCGTGGGCAGTGAATGGAGATAAGGTCTAGGTTCTGAAGCCTGAAAACTGAGGTAGGGAAGAGATGATGACCTAAGGCCAGGGCGGGTCTGATGTGCTCAGGGTGCGGTCAGCTGTCTGGGTGTTGGTCAGCAGGTCCGGGCTCAGGTTGTGTCAGACAGTGCATTAGTGCCCAGGTTAGACTATATAATTTGGGTACATTCGAGTGCCGTGTAGGTTTATCTTCATTTAAGCTGCCTGGGCAGCTCATTAGGCAATATATTTTTTCAAGAGGGCAGGCAGAGTGCTTCATTGTCCGTCCAGAATTGCCAAACTTGAGGGCTTCGGGGCCAGGAGAGTGAGGACGGAAGTCTGAGAACACAAGCTAGTCTTCGGATTCAGGGTGAGGTCACGGCAGGTACCCCCTGCAGATCTGAACCAATATCTCATGCATCTGAAGTCAGGGCGAGGATCCGACGTTGGCTCAGGTTGGAGTTTCTGTGCATGACGGCCCCTTCATGAAGGGAGCGGAATCTCGAGGCCATGGAGGTTTTCCACGTTGGGAGATGTGGGATGCCCCCTTCAAAGATTCCTTCTGCGGGACAATTGAGACCTGTTGGACAGCTCCAGGACATCCCATATGGAATGACTCCAGGGCACCGTTCCAGGATGGATGCCTGGGAAGTCCGCCTCGCCTTCCAATTGTCTCCTAGCAACAAGACAGTTTAGATATAATGGATCTGCGGGAGCAACCGGGGTGGCTGAGTTGAAATGCACTTTCCAGAGGATGGGTCCTAACGTGTGTTTGTGTCCATGAGGGCCTTGGAATGGGGAGGTGGCACCGGGACCCTGAAGTATTCTCCTAAGCTTTGGCATAGCTCCCATGCACAAGTTTCCTTGTGGAGACGATATTTGTTCTGATGGGTGCCTCAGGAAATCCCCTCTGCTGGTATTGGAATCCAGGCTTTTGAGGAGACATGCCTGTAAACCAAAGCAATGGATCCGATAATGGCCTCGGGTCCTGTCTGGTTCAATCTTCTTGGTATGAGTGGAGGTAGATGAGTGGAGGTAGATGCTCAGCCGGTATTACCCGCCCTTTTTTGTCCCGGGCGACCTACACTATTGGGATGGCCTCAGGGACTTTGGAGGGTTCTCCTAATTTGTACGATTTTTGACAATGGAATGGGCAGAATTCCCATGGATTGGGTGGGGGCAGTCCTAATGTGTGGCTCCAGGGGCCCCAGCCTGGAGGGAGTGTGGCCCAGGACTTTGAGGACAGAAGACTGAAAACACAAACTCAGCTTAAGTTTGGGGACGTAGGTATGGCACGCCCGATCTACAAACCATGAGAAGAACTCTTCAGGATATGAAGAATGAGCGAGTCTGAGTCGCTTGCTCAGGCTTTTGTCTCTGGATTTTGTTTCAGCGATGGCCGTGGAATGTTGGGGAGGTCTCATGGGCCATGGACGAATCTTCCTCTCTGTGGATTTGGCCCGAACCCAATTGTTTTTCGTCAATCTGTGGGATGGGAGGACTCCTTTCAGGTTTGTTACCTCAGGTGTCCCACCAAAAAAGGAATTCCAAAGCAGAGCCCTGGGCAAGAGTGAAGGGACACCCCGAACTATGGTTAAAAATTGGGGCCTAGGGGCATGGCAAGCCCAATATGCTGTCTCTTCATATAGGCCCTGAGAGGCCTTACCTGAGGACTGGGCTCAGGCTGAGGGTCACAATGTGTGTTTGTGACCAATGTGGCCCGCAAGCATGGGCTGGGCCTCATGAGCCACGCTTGTTTCAACTACACTGAACGTTGGACAACATGCCAAGCACAAGGTTTCTTGCCATGGGGAAAGAGTTCTGATTTCTGCATCATTTTCAACCCTGGGCAGTGGTTGGAGATAAGGTCTAGGTTCTGGAGCCTGAAAACCACAGTTGGGAAGAGATGACGACCTAAGGCCATGGCGGTTCCAATGTGCTCAGTGTGCGGCCAGCTGTCTGGGTGGGACCAGAGGTCCAGGCTCAGGCTGGGTCAAAGGGGAAATAGTGCCCAGGTCAGCCTATATGTTTGGGGTACAGCCGATTGGCGTGCAGGTTGATCCTCATTTGGGATTCGGGGTAGCCCTGAGGGCAATGTTTTACTTCTGTAGGGCAGGCAGAATGCGGCATTGTAGTTCTGGATTGCCAAACTGGAGGGCTTGTGGGCCAGTAGTCTGAGGACGGAGTCTGAGAACCCAAGCTAGGCCTAGGTTTCTGGGTGAGGATATGGCAGGCACAATCTACAGACCTCAATCGAGATCTCGTGCATCTGAAGTCAGGGCAAGGATCAGACGATCGCTCAGGTTGGACTTTCTGCCCTGATGGCCCTTTCTTGAAGGGGGTTGGATCACGAGGACATGGAGGTTTTCCCACGATGGGAGTTGTGAGAAGCTCCAAACTGCAAAGATTCTTCTGCAGGACAATTGAGACCTGATGGTTGGCTCCAGGCCAACGATTCCGAGCAGGGTTCTAGAGATGGATGGCTGGGTAGCCCACCTCGCATTCCAATTGTCTCCAAGCAACAAGACAGGTTAGATCTGCTGGATGTGGGGGGCAACCGAGGAGGCTGAGTTGAAATGGACTCTCCTGTGGATGTGTCCTAATATGTTTTTGTGTCTATGGAGACCTTGGAATGAAGCGGTGGCCCTGGGGCCCTGAAGGGTTCTCCTAAAAAGAGGCTTTGACACAGCTCCAACGTGCATGTTTCCCATGTGTAGATGAGATTTGTTCTGATGGGTGAGTCAAGAAACAGCCATATGCTGGTATTGAAATCCAGGCCTCTGAGGAGAGATGCCTGGAAACCAAAGCAATGGATCCGATTAGTGCCTAGGGGCCTGTTCGTTCCTTTTTACCTCTGGGGACACCAGTCTACGGGTCTGAGTGCAGATAGGTGCTCAGATGGGCTCAGATTGCCCCTGTTTGTCCTGGGAAGCCACAAATCTTGGGATGGCCTCAGGGACTTTGGAGGTTATCCTACTAGTAGGGTTGTGGCATTGGAATGGGCACATACAATTCCCTTGGAGAGGGCAAGTACAGTCCTCAGGTTTGGCTCCAGGGCCCTGAGCCTGTAGGGTGTGTAGGCCAGAGCTGTTTGGACAGTTGTCTGAAAACACAAACTCGGCTTTTGTTTTGGGTCATAGGTATGGCAGGACTAATCTACAGACCATGAGGAGAATACTTCGGGATATGAAAAAAGGGCGAGTGTGAGGCTCTTGCTCAAGTTTTTGTCTCTGGATATCGTGTCACTCATGGTCGTGAAATTGCCGGGTGACTTCATGGGAAATGGACGAGTCTTACTCTCTGGGGGTTCGGTCCCGTCCAAAGAGTTTGCGGTCATTCTGGGGATGGAAGAAGTCCTTTTTTTGTTGTTGTTGTCGATTTGTTTCATTTTGTTTTTCAACCTCAGATGTCCCACCAAATGAGGGATTCCAGAGTAGAGCCCTGGGGTGGGGCGACTGGACAACCAGAAATCTGGTTAAAAATTGGGGACTAGGGACATGTCAAGCCCATTATGACATCTAATGGTCCAGCGACTGAGAGGACTTACTAGAGGACAGGACTCACGCTGAGGTCACAATGCGTGTTTATGCTCTCGTCGCACTCAAGAATGGGCGGGGCCTCAGGGTGAATGCTGGTTTATCCTACACTGAACGTTGGACAACATGCCAACCACAAGGTTTCTTGCCATGGGTCAGGAAGAGTTCTGATTTCTGCATCACAGTCACCCGTGGGCAGTGAATGGAGATAAGGTCTAGGTTTTGAAGCCTGAAAACTGAGGTAGGGAAGAGATGATGACCTAAGGCCAGGGCGGGTCTGATGTGCTCAGCGTGCGGTCAGCTGTCTGGGTGTTGGTCAGCAGGTCCGGACTCAGGTTGTGTCAGACAGTGCATTAGTGCCCAGGTTAGACTATATAATTTGGGTACATTCGAGTGCCGTGTAGGTTTATCCTCATTTAAGCTGCCTGGGCTGCTCATTAGGCAATATATATTTTCTAGAGGGCAGGCAGAGTGCTTCCTTGTCGGTCCGGAATTGCCAAACTTGAGGGATTCGGGGCCAGGAGAGTGAGGACGGAAGTCTGAGAACACAAGCTAGACTTCGGATTCAGGGTGAGGGCACGGCAGGTACCCCCTGCAGATCTGAACCAATATCTCATGCATCTGAAGTCAGGGCGAGGATCCGACGTTGGCTCAGGTTGGAGTTTCTGTGCATGACGGCCCCTTCATGAAGGGAGCGGAATCTCGAGGCTATGGAGGTTTTCCACGTTGGGAGATGTTGGATGCCCCCTTCAAGGATTCCTTCTGCGGGACAATTGAGACCTGTTGGACAGCTCCAGGACATCCCATATGGAATGACTCCAGAGCACCGTTCGTGGATGGATGCCTGGGAAGTCCGCCTCGCCTTCCAATTGTCTCCTAGCAACAAGACAGTTTAGATCTAATGGATCTGCGGGAGCAACCGGGGTGGCTGAGTTGAAATGCACTTTCAAGAGGATGTGTCCTAACGTGTGTTTGTGTCCATGAGGGCCTTGGAATGGGGTGGTGGCACCGGGACCCTGACGTATTCTCCTAAGCTTTGGCATAGCTCCCATGCACAAGTTTCCTTGTGGAGACGAGTTTTGTTCTGATGGGTGCCTCAGGAAATCCCCTCTGCTGGTATTGGAATCCAGGCTTTTGAGAAGACATGCCTGTAAACCAAAGCAATGGATCCGATAATGGCCTCGGGTCCTGTCTGGTTCAATCTTCTTGGTATGAGTGGAGGTAGATGAGTGGAGGTAGATGCTCAGCCGGTATTACCCGCCCTTTTTTGTCCCGGGCGACCTACACTATTGGGATGGCCTCAGGGATTTTGGAGGGTTCTCCTAATTTGTACGATTTTTGACAATGGAATGGGCAGAATTCCCATGGATTGGGTGGGGGCAGTCCTAATGTGTGGCTCCAGGGGCCCCAGCCTGGAGGGAGTGTGGCCCAGGACTTTGAGGACAGAAGACTGAAAACACAAACTCAGCTTAAGTTTGGGGACATAGGTATGGCACGCCCGATCTAAAAACCATGAGAAGAACTCTTCAGGATATGAAGAATGAGCGAGTCTGAGTCGCTTGCTCAGGCTTTTGTCTCTGGATTTTGTTTCAGCGATGGCCGTGGAATGTTGGGGAGGTCTCATGGGCCATGGACGAATCTTCCTCTCTGTGGATTTGGCCCGATCCCAATTGTTTTTCGTCAATCTGTGGGATGGGAGGACTCCTTTCAGGTTTGTTACCTCAGGTGTCCCACCAAAAGAGGAATTCCAAAGCAGAGCCCTGGGGAAGAGTGAAGGGACACCCCGAACTATGGTTAAAAATTGGGGCCTAGGAGCATGGCAAGCCCAATATGCTGTCTCTTCATATAGGCCCTGAGAGGCCTTACCTGAGGACTGGCTCAGGCTGAGGGTCACAATGTGTGTTTGTGACCAATGTGGCCCGCAAGCATGGGCTGGACCTCATGGGCCACGCTTGTTTCAACTACACTGAACGTTGGACAACATGCCAAGCACAAGGTTTCTTGCCATGGGTAAAGAGTTCTGATTTCTGCATCATTTTCAACCCTGGGCAGTGGTTGGAGATAAGGTCTAGGTTCTGGAGCCTGAAAACCGCAATTGGGAAGAGATGACGACCTAAGGCCATGGCGGTTCCGATGTGCTCAGTGTGCGGCCAGCTGTCTGGGTGGGACCAGAGGTCCAGACTCAGGCTGGGTCAGAAGGGGAAATAGTGCCCAGGTCAGCCTATATGTTTGGGGTACAGCCGATTGGCGTGCAGGTTGATCCTCATTTGGGATTTCGGGGTAGCCCTGAGGGCAATGTTTTACTTCTGTAGGGCAGGCAGAGTGCGGCATTGTAGTTCTGGATTGCCAAACTGGAGGGCTTGTGGGCCATTAGTCTGAGGACGGAGTCTGAGATCCCAAGCTAGGCCTAGGTTTCTGGGTGAGGATATGGCAGGCACAATCTACAGACCTCAATCGAGATCTCGTGCATCTGAAGTCAGGGCAAGGATCAGACGATCGCTCAGGTTGGACTTTCTGCCCTGATGGCCCTTTCTTGAAGGGGGTTGGATCACGAGGACATGGAGGTTTTCCCACGATGGGAGTTGTGAGAAGCTCCAAACTGCAAAGATTCTTCTGCAGGACAATTGAGACCTGTTGGTTGGCTCCAGGCCAACGATTCCGAGCAGGGTTCTAAGGATGGATGGCTGGGTAGCCCACCTCGCATTCCAATTGTCTCCAAGCAACAAGACAGTTTAGATCTGCTGGATGTGGGGGGCAACCGAGGAGGCTGAGTTGAAATGGACTCTCCTGTGGATGTGTCCTAATATGTTTTTGTGTCTATGGAGACCTTGGAATGAAGCGGTGGCCATGGGGCCCTGAAGGGTTCTCCTAAACAGAGGCTTTGACACAGCTCCAACGTGCATGTTTCCCAAGTGTAGATGAGATTTGTTCTGATGGGTGAGTCAAGAAACAGCCATATGCTGGTATTGAAATCCAGGCCTCTGAGGAGAGTTTCCTGGAAACCAAAGCAATGGATCCGATTAGTGCCTAGAAGCCTGTTTGTTCCTTTTTACCTCTGGGGACATCAGTCTACGGTTCTGAGTGCAGGTAGGTGCTCAGATGGGCTCAGATTGCCCCTGTTTGTCCTGGGAAGCCACAACAATTGGGATGGCCAGGGACTTTGGAGGTTATCCTATTAGTAGGGTTGTGGCCATTGGAATGGGCACATACAATTCCCTTGGAGAGGGCAAGTACAGTCCTCAGGTTTGGCTCCAGGGCCCTGAGCCTGTACGGTGAGTAGGCCAGAGCTGTTTGGACAGTTGTCTGAAAATACAAACTCGGCTTATGTTTTGGGTCATAGGTATGGCAGGACGGATCTACAGACCATGAGGAGAACACTTCGGGATATGAAAAAAGGGCGAGTGTGAGGCTCTTGCTCAAGTTTTTGTCTCTGGATATCGTGTCACTCATGGTCGTGAAATTGCCGGGTGACATCATGGAAATGGACGAGTCTTACTCTCTGGGGGTTCGGTCCCGTCCAAAGAGTTTGTGGTCATTCTGGTGATGGAAGAAGTCCGTTTTTTTGTTGTTGTTGTCGATTTGTTTCATTTTGTTTTTCAACCTCAGATGTCCCACCAAATGAGGGATTCCAGAGTAGAGCCCTGGGGTGGGGCGACTGGACAACCAGAAATCTGGTTAAAAATTGGGGACTAGGGACATGTCAAGCCCATTATGACATCTAATGGTCCAGCCACTGAGAGTACTTACTAGAGGACATGACTCACGCTGAGGTCACAATGCGTCTTTATGCTCTCGTCGCACTCAAGAATGGGCGGGGCCTCAGGGTGAATGCTGTTTTCTCCTACACTGAACGTTGGACAACATGCCAACCACAAGGTTTCTTGCCATGGGTCAGGAAGACTTCTGATTTCTGCATCAAATTCACCCGTGGGCAGTGATTGGAGATAAGGTCTAGGTTCTGAAGCCTGAAAACTGAGGTAGGGAAGAGATGATGACCTAAGGCCAGGGCGGGTCTGATGTGCTCAGGGTGCGGTCAGCTGTCTGGGTGTTAGTCAGCAGGTCCGGGCTCAGGTTGTGTCAGACAGTGCATTAGTGCCCAGGTTAGACTATATAATTTGGGTACATTCGAGTGCCGTGTAGGTTTATCTTCATTTAAGCTGCCTGGTCAGCTCATTAGGCAATATATTTTTTCTAGAGGTAGGCAGAGTGCTTCATTGTCGGTCCGGAATTGCCAAACATGAGGGCTTCGGGGCCAGGAGAGTGAGGACGGAAGTCTGAGAACACAAGCTAGACTTCGGATTCAGGGTGAGGGCACGGCAGGTACCCCCTGCAGATCTGAACCAATATCTCATGCATCTGAAGTCAGGGCGAGGATCCGACGTTGGCTCAGGTTGGAGTTTCTGTGCATGACGGCTTCTTCATGAAGGGAGCGGAATCTCGTGGCCATGGAGGTTTTCCACGTTGGGAGATGTGGGATGCCCCCTTCAAGGATTCCTTCTGCGGGACAATTGAGACCTGTTGGACAGCTCCAGGACATCCCATATGGAATGACTCCAGAGCACCATTCGAGGATGGATGCCTGGGAAGTCCGCCTCGCCTTCCAATTGTCTCCTAGCAACAAGACAGTTTAGATCTAATGGATCTGCGGGAGCAACCGGGGTGGCTGAGTTGAAATGCACTTTCCAGAGGATGGGTCCTAATGTGTGTTTTTGTCCATGAGGGCCTTGGAATGGGGAGGTGGCACCGGGACCCTGAAGTATTCTCCTAAGCTTTGGCATAGCTCCCATGCACAAGTTTCCTTGTGGAGACGAGATTTGTTCTGATGGGTGCCTCAGGAAATCCCCTCTGCTGGTATTGGAATCCAGGCTTTTGAGGAGACATGCCTGTAAACCAAAGCAATGGATCCGATAATGGCCTCGGGTCCTGTCTGGTTCAATCTTCTTGGTATGAGTGGAGGTAGATGAGTGGAGGAATATGCTCAGCTGGTATCAACCGCCCTTTTTTGTCCCGGGCGACCTACACTATTGGGATGGCCTCAGGGACTTTGGAGGGTTCTCCTAATTTGTACGATTTTTGACAATGGAATGGGCAGAATTCCCATGGATTGGGTGGGGGCAGTCCTAATGTGTGGCTCCAAGGGCCCCAGCCTGGAGGGAGTGTGGCCCAGGACTTTGAGGACAGAAGACTGAAAACACAAACTCAGCTTAAGTTTGGGGACGTAGGTATGGCACGCCCGATCTACAAACCATGAGAAGAACTCTTCAGGATATGAAGAATGAGCGAGTCTGAAGCGCTAGCTCAGGCTTTTGTCTCTGGATTTTGTTTCAGCGATGGCCGTGGAATGTTGGGGAGGTCTCATGGGCCATGGACGAATCTTCCTCCCTGTGGATTTGGCCCGATCCCAATTGTTCTTCGACAATCTGTGGGATGGGAGGACTCCTTTCAGGTTTGTTACCTCTGGTGTCCCCCCAGAAGAGGAATTCCAAAGCAGAGCCCTGGGGAAGAGTGAAGGGACACCCCGAACATGGTTAAAAATTGGTGCCTGGGGGCATGGCAAGCCCAATATGCTGTCTCTTCATATAGGCCCTGAGAGGCCTTACCTGAGGACTGGGCTCAGGCTCAGGGTCACAATGTGTGTTTGTGACCAATGTGGCCCGCAAGCATGGGCTGGGCCTCATGGGCCACGCTTGTTTCAACTACACTGAACGTTGGACAACATGCCAAGCACAAGGTTTCTTGCCATGGGGAAAGCGTTCTGATTTCTGCATCATTTTCAACCCTGGGCAGTGGTTGGAGATAAGGTCTAGGTTCTGGAGCCTGAAAACCGCAGTTGGGAAGAGATGACGACCTAAGGCCATGGCGGGTCTGATATGCTCAGTGTGCGGCCAGCTGTCTGGGTGGGACCAGGAGGTCCAGGCTCAGGCTGGGTCAGAAGGGGAAATAGTGCCCAGGTCAGCCTATATGTTTGGGGTACAGCCGATTGGCATGCAGGTTGATCCTCATTTGGGGTTTCGAGGTAGCCCTGAGGGCAATGTTTTACTTCTGTAGGGCAGGCAGAGTGCGGCATTGTAGTTCTGGATTGCCCAACTGGAGGGCTTGTGGGCCAGTAGTATGAGGACGGAGTCTGAGAACCCAAGCTAGGCCTAGGTTTCTGGGTGAGGATATGGCAGGCAAAATCTACAGACCTCAATAGAGATCTCGTGCATCTGAAGTCAGGGCAAGGATCAGACGATCGCTCAGGTTGGACTTTCTGCCCTGATGACCCTTACTTGAAGGGGGTTGGATCACGAGGACATGGGGGTTTTCCCACGATGGGAGTTGTGAGAAGCTCCAAACTGCAAAGATTCTTCTGCAGGACAATTGAGACCTGTTGGTGGCTCCAGGCCAACGATTCCGAGCAGGGTTCTAAGGATGGATGGCTGGGTAGCCCACCTCGCATTCCAATTGTCTCCAAGCAACAAGACAGGTTAGATCTGCTGGATGTGGCGGGCAACCGAGGAGGCTGAGTTGAAATGGACTCTCTTGTGGATGTGTCCTAATATGTTTTTGTGTCTATGGAGACCTTGGAAAGAAGCGGTGGCCCTGGGGCAATGAAGGGTTCTCCTAAACAGAGGCTTTGACACAGCTCCAACGTGCATGTTTCCCATGTGTAGATGAGATTTGTTCTGATGGGTGAGGCAAGAAACAGCCATATGCTGGTATTGAAATCCAGGCCTCTAAGGAGAGTTTCCTGGAAACCAAAGCAATGGATCCGATTAGTGCCTAGGGTCCTGTTCGTTCCTTTTTACCTCTGGGGACATCAGTCTACGGGTCTGAGTGCAGGTAGGTGCTCAGATGGGCTCAGATTGCCCCCTGTTTGTCCTGGGAAGCCACAACTATTGGGATGGCCTCAGGGACTTTGGAGGTTATCCTATTAGTAGGGTTGTGGCCATTGGAATGGGCACATACAATTCCTTTGGAGAGGGCAAGTACAGTCCTCAGGTTTGGCTCCAGGGCCCTGAGCCTGTAGGGTGTGTAGGCCAGAGCTGTTTGGACAGTTGTCTGAAAAAACAAACTCGGCTTATGTTTTGGGTCATAGGTATGGCAGGACTGATCTACAGACCATGAGGAGAACACTTCGGGATATGAAAAAAGGGCTAGTGTGAGGCTCTTGCTCAAGTTTTTGTCTCTGGATATCGTGTCACTCATGGTCGTGAAATTGCCGGGTGACATCATGGGAAATGGACGAGTCTTACTCTCTGGGGGTTCGGGCCCGTCCAAAGAGTTTGCGGTCATTCTGGGGATGGAAGCAGTCCGTTTTTTTGTTGTTGTTGTCGATTTGTTTCATTTTGTTTTTCAACCTCAGATGTCCCACCAAATGAGGGATTCCAGAGTAGAGCCCTGGGGTGGGGCGACTGGACAACCAGAAATCTGGTTAAAAATTGGGGACTAGGGACATGTCAAGCCCATTATGACATCTAATGGTCCAGCCACTGAGAGGACTTACTAGAGGACAGGACTCACGCTGAGATCACAATGCGTGTTTATGCTCTCGTCGCACTCAAGAATGGGCGGGGCCTCAGGGTGAATGCTGTTTTCTCCTACACTGAACGTTGGACAACATGCCAACCACAAGGTTTCTTGCCATGGGTCAGGAAGAGTTCTGATTTCTGCATCACAGTCACCCGTGGGCAGTGATTGGAGATAAGGTCTAGGTTCTGAAGCCTGAAAACTGAGGTAGGGAAGAGATGATGACCTAAGGCCATGGCGGGTCTGATGTGCTCAGGGTGCGGTCAGCTGTCTGGGTGTTGGTCAGCAGGTCCGGGCTCAGGTTGTGTCAGACAAGGCATTAGTGCCCAGTTTAGACTATATAATATGGGTACATTCGAGTGCCGTGTAGGTTTATCTTCATTTAAGCTGCCTGGTCAGCTCATTAGGCAATATATTTTTTCTAGAGGGCAGGCAGAGTGCTTCATTGTCGGTCGGAATTGCCAAACATGAGGGCTTCGGGGCCAGGAGAGTGAGGACGGAAGTCTGAGAACACAAGCTAGACTTCGGATTCAGTGTGAGGGCATGGCAGGTACCCCCTGCAGATCTGAACCAATATCTCATGCATCTGAAGTCATGGCGAGGATCCGACGTTGGCTCAGGTTGGAGTTTCTGTGCATGACGGCCCCTTCATGAAGGGAGCGGAATCTCGAGGCCATGGAGGTTTTCCACGTTGGGAGATGTGGGATGCCCCCTTCAAGGATTCCTTCTGCGGGACAATTGAGACCTGTTGGACAGCTCCAGGACATCCCATATGGAATGACTCCAGAGCACCGTTCGAGGATGGATGGCTGGGAAGTCCGCCTCGCCTTCCAATTGTCTCCTAGCAACAAGACAGTTAGATCTAATGGATCTGCGGGAGCAACCGGGGTGGCTGAGTTGAAATGCACTTTCCAGATTGGGTCCTAATGTGTGTTTGTGTCCATGAGGGCCTTGGAATGGGGAGGTGGCAACGGGACCCTGAAGTATTCTCCTAAGCTTTGGCATAGCTCCCATGCACAAGTTTCCTTGTGGAGACGAGATTTGTTCTGATGGGTGCCTCAGGAAATCCCCTCTGCTGGTATTGGAATCCAGGCTTTTGAGGAGACATGCCTGTAAACCAAAGCAATGGATCCGATAATGGCCTCGGGTCCTGTCTGGTTCAATCTTCTTGGTATGAGTGGAGGTAGATGAGTGGAGGAAGATGCTCAGCTGGTATCAACCGCCCTTTTTTGTCCCGGGCGACCTACACTATTGGGATGGCCTCAGGGACTTTGGAGGGTTCTCCTAATTTGTACGATTTTTGACAATGGAATGGGCAGAATTCCCATGGATTGGGTGGGGGCAGTCCTAATGTGTGGCTCCAGGGGCCCCAGCCTGGAGGGAGTGTGGCCCAGGACTTTGAGGACAGAAGACTGAAAACACAAACTCAGCTTAAGTTTGGGGACGTAGGTATGGCACGCCCGATCTACAAACCATGAGAAGAACTCTTCAGGATATGAAGAATGAGCGAGTCTGAGGCGCTTGCTCAGGCTTTTGTCTCTGGATTTTGTTTCAGCGATGGCCGTGGAATGTTGGGGAGGTCTCATGGGCCATGGACGAATCTTCCTCTCTGTGGATTTGGCCCGATCCCAATGGTTTTTCGTCAATCTGTGGGATGGGAGGAGTCCTTTCAGGTTTGTTACCTCTGGTGTCCCACCAAAAGAGGAATTCCAAAGCAGAGCCCTGGGGAAGAGTGAAGGGACACCAAGAACTATGGTTAAAAATCCAGGCCTAGGGGCATGGCAAGCCCAATATGCTGTCTCTTCATATAGGTCCTGAGAGGCCTTACCTGAGGACTGGGCTCAGGCTGAGGGTCACAATGTGTGTTTGTGACCAATGTGGCCCGCAAGCATGGGCTGGGCCTCATGGGCCACGCTTGTTTCAACTACACTGAACGTTGGACAACATGCCAACCACAAGGTTTCTTGCCATGGGGAAAGAGTTCTGATTTCTGCATCATTTTCAACCCTGGGCAGTGGTTGGAGATAAGGTCTAGGTTCTGGAGCCTGAAAACCGCAGTTGGGAAGAGATGACGTCCTAAGGCCATGGCGGGTCCGATGTGCTCAGTGTGCGGCCAGCTGTCTGGTGGGACCAGGAGGTCCAGGCTCAGGCTGGGTCAGAAGGGGAAATAGTGCCCATGTCAGCCTATATGTTTGGGGTACAGCCGATTGGCATGCAGGTTGATCCTCATTTGGGGTTTCGGGGTAGCCTTGAGGGCAATGTTTTACTTCTGTAGGGCAGGCAGAGTGCGGCATTGTAGTTCTGGATTGCCAAACTGGAGGGCTTGTGGGCCAGTAGTCTGAGGACGGAGTCTGAGAACCCAAGCTAGGCCTAGGTTTCTGGGTGAGGATATGGCAGGCACAATCTACAGACCTCAATAGAGATTTCGTGCATCTGAAGTCAGGGCAAGGATCAGACGATCACTGAGGTTGGACTTTCTGCACTGATGGCCCTTTCTTGAAGGGGGTTGAATCACGAGGACATGGGGTTTTCCCACGATGGGAGTTGTGAGAAGCTCCAAACTGCAAAGATTCTTCTGCAGGACAATTGTGACCTGTTTGTCCTGGGAAGCCACAACTATTGGGATGGCCTCAGGGACTTTGGAGGATATCCTATTAGTAGGGTTTTGGCCATTGGAATGGGCACATACAATTCCCTTGGAGAGGGCAAGTACAGTCCTCAGGTTTGGCTCCAGGGCCCTGAGCCTGTAGGTTGTGTAGGCCAGAGCTGTTTGGACAGTTGTCTGAAAACACAAACTCAGCTTATGTTTTGGGTCATAGGTATGGCAGGACTGATCTACAGACCATGAGGAGAACACTTCAGGATATGAAAAAAGGGCGAGTGAGAGGCTCTCGCTCAAGTTTTTGTCTCTGGATATTGTGTCACTCATGGTCGTGAAATTGCCGGGTGACATCATGGGAAATGGACGAGTCTTATCCTCTGGGGGTTCGGTCCTGTCCAAAGAGTTTGTGGTCATTCTGGGGATGGAAGAAGTCCGTTTTTTTGTTGTTGTTGTCGATTTGTTTCATTTTGTTTTTCAACCCCAGATGTCCCACCAAATGAGGGATTCCAGAGTAGAGCCCTGTGGTGGGGCGACTGGACAACCAGAAATCTGGTTAAAAATTGGGGACTAGGGACATGTCAAGCCCATTATGACATCTAATGGTCTAGCCACTGAGAGGACTTACTAGAGGACAGGACTCACGCTGAGGTCACAATGCGTGTTTATGCTCTCGTCGCACTGAAGAATGGGCGGGGCCTCAGGGTGAATGCTGGTTTCTCCTACACTGAACGTTGGACAACATGCCAACCACAAGGTTTCTTGCCATGGGTCAGGAAGACTTCTGATTTCTGCATCAAAGTCACCCGTGGGCAGTGATTGGAGATAAGGTCTAGGTTCTGAAGCCTGAAAACTGAGGTAGGGAAGAGATGATGACCTAAGGCCATGGCGGGTTTAATGTGCTCAGTGTGCGGTCAGCTGTCTGGGTGTTGGTCAGCAGGTCCGGGCTCAGGTTGTGTCAGACAAGGCATTAGTGCCCAGGTTAGACTATATAATTTGGGTACATTCGAGTGCCGTGTAGGTTTATCTTCATTTAAGCTGCCTGGGCAGCTCATTAGGCAATATATTTTTTCTAGAGGGCAGGCAGAGTGCTTCATTGTCCGTCCAGAATTGCCAAACTTGAGGGCTTCGGGGCCAGGAGAGTGAGGACGGAAATCTGAGAACACAAGCTAGTCTTCGGATTCAGGGTGAGGGCACGGCAGGTACCCCCTGCAGATCTGAACCAATATCTCATGCATCTTAAGTCAGGGCGAGGATCCGACGTTGGCTCAGGTTGGAGTTTCTGTGCATGTCGGCCCCTTCATGAAGGGAGCGGAATCTCGAGGCCATGGAGGTTTTCCACGTTGGGAGATGTGGGATGCCCCCTTCAAGGATTCCTTCTGCGGGACAATTGAGACCTGTTGGACAGCTCCAGGACATCCCATATGGAATGACTCCAGGGCACCGTTCCAGGATGGATGCCTGGGAAGTCCGCCTCGCCTTCCAATTTTCTCCTAGCAACAAGACAGTTTAGATCTAATGGATCTGCGGGAGCAACCGGGGTGGCTGAGTTGAAATGCACTTTCCAGAGGATGGGTCCTAACGTGTGTTTGTGTCCATGAGGGCCTTGGAATGGGGAGGTGGCACCGGGACCCTGAAGTATTCTCCTAAGCTTTGGCATAGCTCCCATGCACAAGTTTCCTTGTGGAGACGAGATTTGTTCTGATGGGTGCCTCAGGAAATCCCCTCTGCTGGTATTGGAATCCAGGCTTTTGAGGAGACATGCCTGTAAACCAAAGCAATGGATCCGATAATGGCCTCGGGTCCTGTCTGGTTCAATCTTCTTGGTATGAGTGGAGGTAGATGAGTGGAGGTAGATGCTCAGCCGGTATTACCCGCCCTTTTTTGTCCCGGGCGAACTACACTATTGGGATGGCCTCAGGGACTTTGGAAGGTTCTCCTAATTTGTACGATTTTTGACAATGGAATGGGCAGAATTCCCATGGATTGGGTGGGGGCAGTCCTAATGTGTGGCTCCAAGGGCCCCAGCCTGGAGGGAGTGTGGCCCAGGACTTTGAGGACAGAAGACTGAAAACACAAACTCAGCTTAAGTTTGGGGACGTAGGTATGGCACGCCCGATCTACAAACCATGAGAAGAACTCTTCAGGATATGAAGAATGAGCGAGTCTGAAGCGCTAGCTCAGGCTTTTGTCTCTGGATTTTGTTTCAGCGATGGCCGTGGAATGTTGGGGAGGTCTCATGGGCCATGGACGAATCTTCCTCCCTGTGGATTTGGCCCGATCCCAATTGTTCTTCGACAATCTGTGGGATGGGAGGACTCCTTTCAGGTTTGTTACCTCTGGTGTCCCCCCAGAAGAGGAATTCCAAAGCAGAGCCCTGGGGAAGAGTGAAGGGACACCCCGAACATGGTTAAAAATTGGTGCCTGGGGGCATGGCAAGCCCAATATGCTGTCTCTTCATATAGGCCCTGAGAGGCCTTACCTGAGGACTGGGCTCAGGCTCAGGGTCACAATGTGTGTTTGTGACCAATGTGGCCCGCAAGCATGGGCTGGGCCTCATGGGCCACGCTTGTTTCAACTACACTGAACGTTGGACAACATGCCAAGCACAAGGTTTCTTGCCATGGGGAAAGCGTTCTGATTTCTGCATCATTTTCAACCCTGGGCAGTGGTTGGAGATAAGGTCTAGGTTCTGGAGCCTGAAAACCGCAGTTGGGAAGAGATGACGACCTAAGGCCATGGCGGGTCTGATATGCTCAGTGTGCGGCCAGCTGTCTGGGTGGGACCAGGAGGTCCAGGCTCAGGCTGGGTCAGAAGGGGAAATAGTGCCCAGGTCAGCCTATATGTTTGGGGTACAGCCGATTGGCATGCAGGTTGATCCTCATTTGGGGTTTCGAGGTAGCCCTGAGGGCAATGTTTTACTTCTGTAGGGCAGGCAGAGTGCGGCATTGTAGTTCTGGATTGCCCAACTGGAGGGCTTGTGGGCCAGTAGTATGAGGACGGAGTCTGAGAACCCAAGCTAGGCCTAGGTTTCTGGGTGAGGATATGGCAGGCAAAATCTACAGACCTCAATAGAGATCTCGTGCATCTGAAGTCAGGGCAAGGATCAGACGATCGCTCAGGTTGGACTTTCTGCCCTGATGACCCTTACTTGAAGGGGGTTGGATCACGAGGACATGGGGGTTTTCCCACGATGGGAGTTGTGAGAAGCTCCAAACTGCAAAGATTCTTCTGCAGGACAATTGAGACCTGTTGGTGGCTCCAGGCCAACGATTCCGAGCAGGGTTCTAAGGATGGATGGCTGGGTAGCCCACCTCGCATTCCAATTGTCTCCAAGCAACAAGACAGGTTAGATCTGCTGGATGTGGCGGGCAACCGAGGAGGCTGAGTTGAAATGGACTCTCTTGTGGATGTGTCCTAATATGTTTTTGTGTCTATGGAGACCTTGGAAAGAAGCGGTGGCCCTGGGGCAATGAAGGGTTCTCCTAAACAGAGGCTTTGACACAGCTCCAACGTGCATGTTTCCCATGTGTAGATGAGATTTGTTCTGATGGGTGAGGCAAGAAACAGCCATATGCTGGTATTGAAATCCAGGCCTCTAAGGAGAGTTTCCTGGAAACCAAAGCAATGGATCCGATTAGTGCCTAGGGTCCTGTTCGTTCCTTTTTACCTCTGGGGACATCAGTCTACGGGTCTGAGTGCAGGTAGGTGCTCAGATGGGCTCAGATTGCCCCCTGTTTGTCCTGGGAAGCCACAACTATTGGGATGGCCTCAGGGACTTTGGAGGTTATCCTATTAGTAGGGTTGTGGCCATTGGAATGGGCACATACAATTCCTTTGGAGAGGGCAAGTACAGTCCTCAGGTTTGGCTCCAGGGCCCTGAGCCTGTAGGGTGTGTAGGCCAGAGCTGTTTGGACAGTTGTCTGAAAAAACAAACTCGGCTTATGTTTTGGGTCATAGGTATGGCAGGACTGATCTACAGACCATGAGGAGAACACTTCGGGATATGAAAAAAGGGCTAGTGTGAGGCTCTTGCTCAAGTTTTTGTCTCTGGATATCGTGTCACTCATGGTCGTGAAATTGCCGGGTGACATCATGGGAAATGGACGAGTCTTACTCTCTGGGGGTTCGGGCCCGTCCAAAGAGTTTGCGGTCATTCTGGGGATGGAAGCAGTCCGTTTTTTTGTTGTTGTTGTCGATTTGTTTCATTTTGTTTTTCAACCTCAGATGTCCCACCAAATGAGGGATTCCAGAGTAGAGCCCTGGGGTGGGGCGACTGGACAACCAGAAATCTGGTTAAAAATTGGGGACTAGGGACATGTCAAGCCCATTATGACATCTAATGGTCCAGCCACTGAGAGGACTTACTAGAGGACAGGACTCACGCTGAGATCACAATGCGTGTTTATGCTCTCGTCGCACTCAAGAATGGGCGGGGCCTCAGGGTGAATGCTGTTTTCTCCTACACTGAACGTTGGACAACATGCCAACCACAAGGTTTCTTGCCATGGGTCAGGAAGAGTTCTGATTTCTGCATCACAGTCACCCGTGGGCAGTGATTGGAGATAAGGTCTAGGTTCTGAAGCCTGAAAACTGAGGTAGGGAAGAGATGATGACCTAAGGCCATGGCGGGTCTGATGTGCTCAGGGTGCGGTCAGCTGTCTGGGTGTTGGTCAGCAGGTCCGGGCTCAGGTTGTGTCAGACAAGGCATTAGTGCCCAGTTTAGACTATATAATATGGGTACATTCGAGTGCCGTGTAGGTTTATCTTCATTTAAGCTGCCTGGTCAGCTCATTAGGCAATATATTTTTTCTAGCGGGCAGGCAGAGTGCTTCATTGTCGGTCGGAATTGCCAAACATGAGGGCTTCGGGGCCAGGAGAGTGAGGACGGAAGTCTGAGAACACAAGCTAGACTTCGGATTCAGTGTGAGGGCATGGCAGGTACCCCCTGCAGATCTGAACCAATATCTCATGCATCTGAAGTCATGGCGAGGATCCGACGTTGGCTCAGGTTGGAGTTTCTGTGCATGACGGCCCCTTCATGAAGGGAGCGGAATCTCGAGGCCATGGAGGTTTTCCACGTTGGGAGATGTGGGATGCCCCCTTCAAGGATTCCTTCTGCGGGACAATTGAGACCTGTTGGACAGCTCCAGGACATCCCATATGGAATGACTCCAGAGCACCGTTCGAGGATGGATGGCTGGGAAGTCCGCCTCGCCTTCCAATTGTCTCCTAGCAACAAGACAGTTTAGATCTAATGGATCTGCGGGAGCAACCGGGGTGGCTGAGTTGAAATGCACTTTCCAGATTGGGTCCTAATGTGTGTTTGTGTCCATGAGGGCCTTGGAATGGGGAGGTGGCAACGGGACCCTGAAGTATTCTCCTAAGCTTTGGCATAGCTCCCATGCACAAGTTTCCTTGTGGAGACGAGATTTGTTCTGATGGGTGCCTCAGGAAATCCCCTCTGCTGGTATTGGAATCCAGGCTTTTGAGGAGACATGCCTGTAAACCAAAGCAATGGATCCGATAATGGCCTCGGGTCCTGTCTGGTTCAATCTTCTTGGTATGAGTGGAGGTAGATGAGTGGAGGAAGATGCTCAGCTGGTATCAACCGCCCTTTTTTGTCCCGGGCGACCTACACTATTGGGATGGCCTCAGGGACTTTGGAGGGTTCTCCTAATTTGTACGATTTTTGACAATGGAATGGGCAGAATTCCCATGGATTGGGTGGGGGCAGTCCTAATGTGTGGCTCCAGGGGCCCCAGCCTGGAGGGAGTGTGGCCCAGGACTTTGAGGACAGAAGACTGAAAACACAAACTCAGCTTAAGTTTGGGGACGTAGGTATGGCACGCCCGATCTACAAACCATGAGAAGAACTCTTCAGGATATGAAGAATGAGCGAGTCTGAGGCGCTTGCTCAGGCTTTTGTCTCTGGATTTTGTTTCAGCGATGGCCGTGGAATGTTGGGGAGGTCTCATGGGCCATGGACGAATCTTCCTCTCTGTGGATTTGGCCCGATCCCAATGGTTTTTCGTCAATCTGTGGGATGGGAGGAGTCCTTTCAGGTTTGTTACCTCTGGTGTCCCACCAAAAGAGGAATTCCAAAGCAGAGCCCTGGGGAAGAGTGAAGGGACACCAAGAACTATGGTTAAAAATCCAGGCCTAGGGGCATGGCAAGCCCAATATGCTGTCTCTTCATATAGGTCCTGAGAGGCCTTACCTGAGGACTGGGCTCAGGCTGAGGGTCACAATGTGTGTTTGTGACCAATGTGGCCCGCAAGCATGGGCTGGGCCTCATGGGCCACGCTTGTTTCAACTACACTGAACGTTGGACAACATGCCAACCACAAGGTTTCTTGCCATGGGGAAAGAGTTCTGATTTCTGCATCATTTTCAACCCTGGGCAGTGGTTGGAGATAAGGTCTAGGTTCTAGAGCCTGAAAACCGCAGTTGGGAAGAGATGACTTCCTAAGGCCATGGCGGGTCCGATGTGCTCAGTGTGCGTCCAGCTGACTGTGTGGGACCAGGAGTTCCATGCTCAGGCTGGGTCAGAAGGGGAAATAGTGCCCAGGTCAGCCTATATGTTTGGGGTACAGCCGAATGGCGTGTAGGTTGATCCTCATTTGGGGTTTCGGGGTAGCCCTGAGGGCAATGTTTTACTTCTGTAGGGCAGGCAGAGTGCGGCATTGTAGTTCTGGATTGCCCAACTGGAGGGCTTGTGGGCCAGTAGTCTGAGGACGGAGTCTGAGAACCCAAGCTAGGCCTAGGTTTCTGGGTGAGGATATGGCAGGCACAATCTACAGACCTCAATAGAGATCTCGTGCATCTGAAGTCAGGGCAAGGATAAGACGATCGCTCAGGTTGGACTTTCTGCCCTGATGGCCCTTTCTTGAAGAGGGTTGGATCACGAGGACATGGGGGTTTTCCCACGATGGGAGTTGTGAGAAGCTCCAAACTGCAAAGATTCTTCTGCAGGACAATTGAGACCTGTTGGTTGGCTCCAGGCCAACGATTCCGAGCAGGGTTCTAAGGATGGATGGCTGGGTAGCCCACCTCGCATTCCAATTGTCTCCAAGCAACAAGACAGGTTAGATCTGCTGGATGTGGGGGGCAACCGAGGAGGCTGAGTTGAAATGGACTCTCCTGTGGATGTGTCCTAATATGTTTTTGTGTCTATGGAGACCTTGGAATGAAGCGGTGGCCCTGGGACCCTGAAGGGTTCTCCTAAACAGAGGCTTTGACACAGCTCCAACGGGCATGTTTCCCATGTGTAGATGAGATTTGTTCCGAAGGGTGAGTCAAGAAACAGCCATATGCTGGTATTGAAATCCAGGCTTCTGAGGAGAGATGCCTGGAAACCAGAGCAATGGATCCGATTAGTGCCTAGGGGCCTGTTCGTTCCTTTTTACCTCTGGGGACATCAGTCTACGGGTCTGAGTGCAGGTAGGTGCTCAGATGGGCTCAGATTGCCCCTGTTTGTCCTGGGAAGCCACAACTTTTGGGATGGCCTCAGGGACTTTGGAGGTTATCCTACTAGTAGGGTTGTGGCCATTGGAATGGGCACATACAATTCCCTTGGAGAGGGCAAGTACAGTCCTCAGGTTTGGCTCCAGGGCCCTGAGCCTGTAGGGTGTGTAGGCCAGAGCTGTTTGGACAGTTGTCTGAAAACACAAACTCGGCTTATGTTTTGGGTCATAGGTATGGCAGGACTGATCTACAGACCATGAGGAGAACACTTCGGGATATGAAAAAAGGGCGAGTGTGAGGCTCTTGCTCAAGTTTTTGTCTCTGGATATCGTGTCACTCATGGTCGTGAAATTGCCGGGTGACTACATGGGAAATGGACGAGTCTTACTCTCTGGGGGTTCGGTCCCGTCCAAAGAGTTTGGGGTCATTCTGGGGATGGAAGAAGTCCGTTTTTTTTTGTTGTTGTTGATTTGTTTCATTTTGTTTTTCAACCTCAGATGTCCCACCAAATGAGGGATTCCAGAGTAGAGCCCTGGGGTGGGGCGACTGGACAACCAGAAATCTGGTTAAAAATTGGGGACTAGGGACATGTCAAGCCCATTATGACATCTAATGGTTCAGCCACTGAGAGGACTTACTAGAGGACAGGACTCACGCTGAGGTCACAATGCGTGTTTATGCTCTCGTCGCACTCAAGAATGGGCGGGGCCACAGGGTGAATGCTGGATTCTCCTACACTGAACGTTGGACAACATGCCAACCACAAGGTTTCTTGCCATGGGTCAGGAAGAGTTCTGATTTCTGCATCACAGTCACCCGTGGGCAGTGATTGGAGATAAGGTCTAGGTTCTGAAGCCTGAAAACTGAGGTAGGGAAGAGATGATGACCTAAGGCCATGGCGGGTCTGATGTGCTCAGCGTGCGGTCAGCTGTCTGGGTGTTGGTCAGCAGGTCCGGGCTCAGGTTGTGTCAGACAGTGCATTAGTGCCCAGGTTATACTATATAATTTGGGTACATTCGAGTGCCTTGTAGGTTTATCTTCATTTAAGCTGCCTGGTCAGCTCATTAGGCAATATATTTCTTCTAGAGGGCAGGCAGAGTGCTTCATTGTCGGTCCGGAATTGCCAAACATGAGGGCTTCGCGGCCAGGAGAGTGAGGACGGAAGTCTGAGAACACAAGCTAGACTTCGGATTCAGGGTGAGGGCACGGCAGGTACCCCCTGCAGATCTGAACCAATATCTCATGCATCTGAAGTCAGGGCGAGGATCCGACGTTGGCTCAGGTTGGAGTTTCTGTGCATGACGGCCCCTTCATGAAGGGAGCGGAATCTCGAGGCCATGGAGGTTTTCCACGTCGGTAGATGTGGGATGCCCCCTTCAAGGATTCCTTCTGCGGGACAATTGAGACCTGTTGGACAGCACCAGGACATCCCATATGGAATGACTCCAGAGCACTGTTCCAGGATGGATGCCTGGGAAGTCTGCCTCGCCTTCCAATTCTCTCCTAGCAACAAGTCAGTTTAGATCTAATGGATCTGCGGGAGCAACCGGGGTGGCTGAGTTGAAATGCACTTTCCAGAGGATGGGTCCTAACGTGTGTTTGTGTCCATGAGGGCCTTGGAATGGGGAGGTGGCACCGGGACCCTGAAGTATTCTCCTAAGCTTTGGCATAGCTCCCATGCACAAGTTTCCTTGTGGAGACGAGATTTGTTCTGATGGGTGCCTCAGGAAATCCCCTCTGCTGGTATTGGAATCCAGGCTTTTGAGGAGACATGCCTGTAAACCAAAGCAATGGATCCGATAATGGCCTTGGGTCCTGTCTGGTTCAATCTTCTTGGTATGAGTGGAGGTAGATGAGTGGAGGTAGATGCTCAGCCGGTATCACCCGCCCTTTTTTGTCCCGGGCGACCTACACTATTGGGATGGCCTCAGGGACTTTAGAGGGTTCTCCTAATTTGTACGATTTTTGACAATGGAATGGGCAGAATTCCCATTGATTGGGTGGGGGCAGTCCTAATGTGTGGCTCCAGGGGCCCCAGCCTGGAGGGAGTGTGGCCCAGGACTTTGAGGACAGAAGACTGAAAACACAAACTCAGCTTAAGTTTGGGGACGTAGGTATGGCACGCCCGATCTACAAACCATGAGAAGAACTCTTCAGGATATGAAGAATGAGCGAGTCTGAGGCGCTTGCTAAGGCTTTTGTCTCTGGATTTTGTTTCAGCGATGGCCGTGGAATGTTGGGGAGGTCTCATGGGCCATGGACGAATCTTCCTCTCTGTGGATTTGGCCCGATCCCAATTGTTTTTCGTCAATCTGTGGGATGGGAGGACTCCTTTCAGGTTTGTTAACTCAGGTGTCCCACCAAAAGAGGAATTCCAAAGCAGAGCCCTGGGGAAGAGTGAAGGGACAACCCGAACTATGGTTAAAAATTGGGGCCTAGGGGCATGGCAAGCCCAATATGCTGTCTCTTCATATAGGCCCTGAGAGGCCTTACCTGAGGACTAGGCTCAGGCTGAGGGTCACAATGTGTGTTTGTGACCAATGTGGCCCGCAAGCATGGGCTGGGCCTCATGGGCCACGCTTGTTTCAACTACACTGAACGTTGGACAACATGCCAACCACAAGGTTTCTTGCCATGGGGAAAGAGTTCTGATTTCTGCATCATTTTCAACCCTGGGCAGTGGTTGGAGATAAGGTCTAGGTTCTAGAGCCTGAAAACCGCAGTTGGGAAGAGATGACTTCCTAAGGCCATGGCGGGTCCGATGTGCTCAGTGTGCGTCCAGCTGACTGTGTGGGACCAGGAGGTCCAGGCTCAGGCTGGGTGAGAAGGGGAAATAGTGCCCAGGTCAGCCTATATGTTTGGGGTACAGCCGAATGGCGTGCAGGTTGATACTCATTTGGGGTTTCGGTGTAGCCCTGAGGGCAATGTTTTACTTCTGTAGGGCAGGAAGAGTGCGGCATTGTAGTTCTGGATTGCCAACCTGGAGGGCTTGTGGGCCAGTAGTCTGAGGACGGAGTCTGAGAACCCAAGCTAGGCCTAGGTTTCTGGGTGAGGATATGGCAGTCACAATCTACAGACCTCAATAGAGATCTCGTGCATCTGAAGTCAGGGCAAGGATCAGACGATCGCTCAGGTTGGACTTTCTGCCCTGATGGCCCTTTCTTGAAGGGGATTGGATCACGAGGACATGGGGGTTTTCCCACGATGGGAGTTGTGAGAAGCTCCAAACTGCAAAGATTCTTCTGCAGGACAATTGAGACATGTTGGTTGGCTCCAGGCCAACGATTCCGAGCAGGGTTCTAAGGATGGATGGCTGGGTAGCCCACCTCGCATTCCAATTGTCTCCGAGCAACAAGACAGGTTAGATCTGCTGGATGTGGGGGGCAACCGAGGAGGCTGAGTTGAAATGGACTCTCCTGTGGATGTGTCCTAATATGTTTTTGTGTCTATGGAGACCTTGGAATGAAGCGGTGGCCCTGGGGCCCTGAAGGGTTCTCCTAAACAGAGGCTTTGACACAGCTCCAACGTGCATGTTTCCCATGTGTAGATGAGATTTGTTCTGATGGGTGAGTCAAGAAACAGCCATATGCTGGTATTGAAATCCAGGCCTCTGAGGAGAGATGCCTGGAAACCAAAGCAATGGATCCGATTAGTGCCTAGGGGCCTGTTCGTTCCTTTTTACCTCTGGGGACATCAGTGTACGGGTCTGATTGCAGGTAGGTGCTCAGATGGGCTCCGTTTGTTCCTGTTTGTCCTGGGAAGCCACAACTCTTGGGATGGCCTCAGGGACTTTGGAGGTTATCCTATTAGTAGGGTTGTGGCCATTGGAATGGGCACATACAATTCCCTTGCAGAGGGCAAGTACAGTCCTCAGGTTTGGCTCCAGGGCCCTGAGCCTGTAGGGTGTGTAGGCCAGAGCTGTTTGGACAGTTGTCTGAAAACACAAACTCGGCTTATGTTTTGGGTCATAGGTATGGCAGGACTGATCTACAGACCATGAGGAGAACTCTTCGGGATATGAAAAAAGGGCGAGTGTGAGGCTATTGCTCAAGTTTTTGTCTCTGGATATCGTGTCACTCATGGTCGTGAAATTGCCGGATGACTTCATGGGAAATGGACGAGTCTTACTCTCGGGGGTTCGGTCCCGTCCAAAGAGTTTGGGGTCATTCTGGGGATGGAAGAAGTCCGTTTTTTTGTTGTTGTTGATTTGTTTCATTTTGTTTTTCAACCTCAGATGTCCCACCAAATGAGGGATTCCAGAGTAGAGCCCTGGGGTGGGGCGACTGGACAACCAGAAATCTGGTTAAAAATTGGGGACTAGGGACATGTCAAGCCCATTATGACATCTAATTACCAGCCACTGAGAGGACTTACTAGAGGACAGGACTCACGCTGAGGTCACAATGCGTGTTTATGCTCTCGTCGCACTCAAGAATGGGCGGGGCCTCAGGGTGAATGCTGGTTTCTCCTACACTGAACGTTGGACAACATGCCAACCACAAGGTTTCTTGCCATGGGTCAGGAAGAGTTCTGATTTCTGCATCACAGTCACCCGTGGGCAGTGATTGGAGATAAGGTCTAGGTTCTGAAGCCTGAAAAGTGAGGTAGGGAAGAGATGATGACCTAAGGCCATGGCGGGTCTGATGTGCTCAGGGTGCGGTCAGCTGTCTGGGTGTTGGTGAGCAGGTCCGGGCTCAGGTTGTGACAGACAGTGCATTAGTGCCCAGGTTAGACTATATAATTTGGGTACATTCGAGTGCCGTGTAGGTTTATCTTCATTTAAGCTGCCTGGGCAGCTCATTAGGCTATATATTTTTTCTAGAGGGAAGGCAGAGTGCTTCATTGTCGGTCCGGAATTGCCAAACATGAGGGCTTCGGGGCCAGGAGAGTGAGGACGGAAGTCTGAGAACACAAGCTAGACTTCGGATTCAGGGTGAGGGCACGGCAGGTACCCCCTGCAGATCTGAACCAATATCTCATGCATCTGAAGTCAGGGCGAGGATCCGACGTTGGCTCAGGTTGGAGTTTCTGTGCATGACGGCCCCTTCATGAAGGGAGCGGAATCTCGAGGCCATGGAGGTTTTCCACGTCGGTAGATGTGGGATGCCCCCTTCAAGGATTCCTTCTGCGGGACAATTGAGACATGTTGGACAGCTCCAGGACATCCCATATGGAATGACTCCAGAGCACCGTTCGTGGATGGATGCCTGGGAAGTCTGCCTCGCTTTCCAATTGTCTCCTAGCAACAAGACAGTTTAGATCAAATGAATCTGCTGGAGCAACCGGGGTGGCTGAGTTGAAATGCACTTTCCAGAGGATGGTTCCTAACGTGTGTTTGTGTCCATGAGGGCCTTGGAATGGGGAGGTTGCACTGGGACCCTGAAGTATTCTCCTAAGCTTTGGCATAGCTCCCATGCACAAGTTTCCTTGTGGAGACGAGATTTGTTCTGATGGGTGCCTCAGGAAATCCCCTCTGCTGGTATTGGAATCCAGGCTTTTGAGGAGACATGCCTGTAAACCAAAGCAATGGATCCGATAATGGCCTCGGGTCCTGTCTGGTTCAATCTTCTTGGTATGAGTGGAGGTAGATGAGTGGAGGTAAATGCTCAGCCGGTATCAACCGCCCTTTTTTGTCCCGGGCGACCCACACTATTGGGATGGCCTCAGGGACTTTGGAGGTTTCTCCTAATTTGTACGATTTTTGACAATGGAATGGGCAGAATTCCCATGGATTGGGTGGGGGCATTCCTAATGTGTGGCTCCAGGGGCCCCAGCCTGGAGGGAGTGTGGCCCAGGACTTTGAGGACAGAAGACTGAAAACACAAACTCAGCTTAAGTTTGGGGACGTAGGTATGGCACGTCCGATCTACAAACCATGAGAAGAACTCTTCAGGATATGAAGAATGAGCGAGTCTGAGGCGCTTGCTCAGGCTTTTGTCTCTGGATTTTGTTTCAGTGATGGCCGTGGAATGTTGGGGAGGTCTCATGGGCCATGGACGAATCTTCCTCTCTGTGGATTTGGCCCGATCCCAATTGTTTTTCGTCAATCTGTGGGATGGGAGGACTCCTTTCAGGTTTGTTACCTCAGGTGTCCCAACAAAAGAGGAATTCCAAAGCAGAGCCCTGGGGAAGAGTGAAGGGACAACCCGAACTAGGGTTAAAAATTGGGGCCTAGGGGCATGGCAAGCCCAATATGCTGTCTCTTCATATAGGCCCTGATGGGCCTTACCTGAGGACTGGGCTCAGGCTGAGGGTCACAATGTGTGTTTGTGACCAATGTGGCCCGCAAGCATGGGCTGGGCCTCATGGGCCACGCTTGTTTCAACTACACCGAACGTTGGACAACATACCAACCAAAGGTTTCTTGCCATGGGGAAAGAGTTCTGCTTTCTGCATCATTTTCAACCCTGGGCAGTGGTTGGAGATAAGGTCTAGGTTCTGGAGCCTGAAAACCGCAGTTGGCAAGAGATGACGACCTAAGGTTATGGCGGGTCCGATGTGCTCAGTGTGCGGCCAGCTGTCTGGGTGGGACCAGGAGGTCCAGGCTCAGGCTGGGTCAGAAGGGGAAATAGTGTCCAGGTCAGCCTATATGTTTGGGGTACAGCCGAATGGCGTGCAGGTTGATCCTCATTTGGGGTTTCGGGGTAGCCCTGAGGGCAATGTTTTACTTCTGTAGGGCAGGCAGAGTGCGGCATTGTAGTTCTGGATTGCCCAACTGGAGGGCTTGTGGCCCAGTAGTCTGAGGACGGAGTCTGAGAACCCAAGCTAGGCCTAGGTTTCTGGGTGAGGATATGGCAGGCACAATCTACAGACCCCAATAGAGATCTCGTGCATCTGAAGTCAGGGCAAGGATCAGACGATCGCTCAGGTTGGACTTTCTGCCCTGATGGCCCTTTCTTGAAGGGGGTTGGATCACGAGGACATGGGGATTTTCCCACGATGGGAGTTGTGAGAAGCTCCAAACTGCAAAGATTCTTCTGCAGGACAATTGAGACCTGTTGGTTGGCTCCAGGCCAACGATTCCGAGCAGGGTTCTAAGGATGGATGGCTGGGTAGCCCACCTCGCATTCCAATTGTCTCCAAGCAACAAGACTGGTTAGATCTGCTGGATGTGGGGGGCAACCGAGGAGGCTGAGTTGAAATGGACTCTCCTGTGGATGTGTCCTAATATGTTTTTGTTTCTATGGAGAACTTTGAATGAAGCGGTGGCCCTGGGGCCCTGAAGGGTTCTCCTAAACAGAGGCTTTGACACAGCTCCAACGTGCATGTTTCCCATGTGTAGATGAGATTTGTTCTGATGGGTGAGTCAAGAAACAGCCATATGCTGGTATTGAAATCCAGGCCTCTGAGGAGAGATGCCTGGAAACCAAAGCAATGGATCCGATTACTGCCTAGGGGCCTGTTCGTTCCTTTTTACCTCTGGGGACATCAGTCTACGGGTCTGAGTGCAGGTAGGTGCTCAGATGGGCTCAGATTGCCCCTGTTTGTCCTGGGAAGCCACAACTCTTGGGATGGCCTCAGGGACTTTGGAGGTTATCCTATTAGTAGGGTTGTGGCCATTGGAATGGGCACATACAATTCCCTTGGAGAGGGCAAGTACAGTCCTCAGGTTTGGCTCCAGGGCCCTGAGCCTGTAGGGTGTGTAGGCCAGAGTTGTTTGGACAGTTGTCTGAAAACACAAACTCGGCTTATGTTTTGGGTCATAGGTATGGCAGGACTGATCTACAGACCATGAGGAGAATACTTCGGGATATGAAAAAAGGGCGAGTGTGAGGCTCTTGCTCAAGTTTTTGTCTCTGGATATCGTGTCACTCATGGTCGTGAAATTGCCGGGTGACTTCATGGGAAATGGACGAGTCTTACTCTCTGGGGGTTCGGTCCCGTCCAAAGAGTTTGGGGTCATTCTGGGGATGGAAGAAGTCCGTTTTTTTTTTTTGTTGTTGTCGATTTGTTTCATTTTGTTTTTCAACCTCAGATGTCCCACCAAATGAGGGATTCCAGAGTAGAGCCCTGGGGTGGGGCGACTGGACAACCAGAAATCTGGTTAAAAATTGGGGACTAAGGACATGTCAAGCCCATTATGACATCTTATGGTCCAGCCACTGAGAGGACTTACTAGAGGAAAGGTCTCACGCTGAGTTCACAATGCGTGTTTATGCACTAGTCGCACTCAAGAATGGGCGGGGCCTCAGGGTGAATGCTGGTTTCTCCTACACTGAACGTTGGACAACATGCCAACCACAAGGTTTCTTGCCATGGGTCAGGAAGAGTTCTGATTTCTGCATCACAGTCACCCGTGGGCAGTGATTGGAGATAAGGTCTAGGTTCTGAAGCCTGAAAACTGAGGTAGGGAAGAGATGATGACCTAAGGCCATGGCGGGTCTGATGTGCTCAGCGAGCGTTCAGCTGTCTGGGTGTTGGTCAGCAGGTCCGGGCTCAGGTTGTGTCAGACAGTGCATTAGTGCCCAGGTTAGACTATATAATTTGGGTACATTCGAGTGCCGTGTAGGTTTATCCTCATTTAAGCTGCCTGGGCAGCTCATTAGGCAATACATTTTTTCTAGAGGGCAGGCAGAGTGCTTCATTGTCGGTCCTGAATTGCCAAACTTGAGGGCTTCGGGGCCAGGAGAGTGAGGACGGAAGTCTGAGAACACAAGCTAGACTTCGGATTCAGGGTGAGGGCACGGCAGGTACCCCCTGCAGATCTGAACCAATATCTCATGCATCTGAAGTCAGGGCGAGGATCCGACGTTGGCTCAGGTTGGAGTTACTGTGCATGACGGCCCCTTCATGAAGGGAGCGGAATCTCGAGGCCATGGAGGTTTTCCACGTTGGGAGATGTGGGATGCCCCCTTCAAGGATTCCTTCTGCGGGACAATTGAGACCTGTTGGACAGCTCCAGGACATCCCATATGGAATGACTCCAGAGCACTGTTCCAGGATGGATGCCTGGGAAGTCCTCCTCGCCTTCCTATTGTCTCCTAGCAACAAGACAGTTTAGATCTAATGGATCTGCGGGAGCAACCGGGGTGGCTGAGTTGAAATGCACTTTCCAGAGGATGGGTCCTAACGTGTGTTTGTGTCCATGAGGGCCTTGGAATGTGGAGGTGGCACCGGGACCCTGAAGTATTCTCCTAAGCTTTGGCATAGCTCCCATGCACAAGTTTCCTTGTGGAGACGAGATTTGTTCTGATGGGTGCCTCAAGAAATCCCCTCTGCTGGTATTGGAATCCAGGCTTTTGAGGAGACATGCCTGTAAACCAAAGCAATGGATCCGATAATGGCCTCGGGTCCTGTCTGGTTCAATCTTCTTGGTATGAGTGGAGGTAGATGAGTGGAGGTAGATGAACAGCCGGTATCAACCGCCCTTTATGTCCCGGGTGACCTACACTATTGGGATGGCCTCAGGGACTTTGGAGGGTTCTCCTAATTTGTATGATTTTTGACAATGGAATGGGCAGAATTCCCATGGATTGGGTGGGGGCAGTCCTAATGTGTGGCTCCAGGGGCCCCAGCCTGGAGGTAGTGTGGCCCAGGACTTTGAGGACAGAAGACTGAAAACACAAACTCAGCTTAAGTTTGGGGACGTAGGTATGGCACGCCCGATCTACAAACCATGAGAAGAACTCTTCAGGATATGAAGAATGAGCGAGTCTGAGGCGCTTGCTCAGGCTTTTGTCTCTGGATTTTGTTTCAGCGATGGCCGTGGAATGTTGGGGAGGTCTCATGGGCCATGGACGAATCTTCCTCTCTGTGGATTTGGCCCGATCCCAATTGTTTTTCGTCAATCTGTGGGATGGGAGGACTCCTTTCAGGTTTGTTACCTCAGGTGTCCCACCAAAAGAGGAATTCCAAAGCAGAGCCCTGGGGAAGAGTGAAGGGACAACCCGAACTACGGTTAAAAATTGGGGCCTAGGGGCATGGCAAGCCCAATATGCTGTCTCTTCATATAGGCCCTGAGAGGCCTTACCTGAGGACTGGGCTCAGGCTGAGGGTCACAATGTGTGTTTGTGACCAATGTGGCCCGCAAGCATGGGCTGGGCCTCATGGGCCACGCTTGTTTCAACTACACTGAACGTTGGACAACATGCCAAGCACAAGGTTTCTTGCCATGGGGAAAGAGTTCTGATTTCTGCATCATTTTCAACCCTGGGCAGTGGTTGGAGATAAGGTCTAGGTTCTGGAGCCTGAAAACCGCAGTTGGGAAGAGATGACGACCTAAGGCCATGGCGGGTCGGATGTGCTCAGTGTGCGGCCAGCTGTCTGGGTGGGACCAGGAGGTCCAGGCTCAGGCTGGGTCAGAAGGGGAAATAGTGCCCAGGTCATCCTATATGTTTGGGGTACTGCCGAATGGCATGCAGGTTGATCCTCATTTGGGGTTTCGGGGTAGCCCTGAGGGCAATGTTTTACTTCTGTAGGGCAGGCAGAGTGCGGCATTGTAGTTCTGGATTGCCAAACTGGAGGGCTTGTGGGCCAGTAGTCTGAGGACGGAGTCTGAGAACCCAAGCTAGGCCTAGGTTTCTGGGTGAGGTAATGGCAGGCACAATTTACAGACCTCAATAGAGATCTCGTGCATCTGAAGTCAGGGCAAGGATCAGACGATCGCTCAGGTTGGACTTTCTGCTCTGATGGCCCTTTCTTGAAGGGAGTTGGATCACGAGGACATGGGTGTTTTCCCACGATGGGAGTTGTGAGAAGCTCCAAACTGCAAAGATTTTTCTGCAGGACAATTGAGACCTGTTGGTTGGCTCCAGGCCAACGATTCCGAGCAGGGTTCTAAGGATGGATGGCTGGGTAGCCCACCTCGCATTCCAATTGTCTCCAAGCAACAAGACAGGTTAGATCTGCTGGATGTGGGGGGCAACCGAAGAGGCAGAGAAAAATGGACTCTCCTGTCGATGTGTCCTAATATGTATTTGTGTCTATGGAGACCTTGGAATGAAGCGGTGGCCCTGGGGCCCTGAAGGGTTCTCTTAAACAGAGGCTTTGACACAGCTCCAACGTGCATGTTTCCCATGTGTAGATGAGATTAGTTCTGATGGGTGAGTCAAGAAACAGCCATATGGTGGTATTGAAATCCAGGCCTCTGAGGAGAGATGCCTGGAAACCAAAGCAATGGATCCGATTAGTGCCTAGGGGCCTGTTCGTTCCTTTTTACCTCTGGGGACATCATTCTACGGGTCTGAGTGCAGGTAGGTGCTCAGATGGGCTCAGATTGCCCCTGTTTGTCCTGGGAAGCCATAACTCTTAGGATGGCCTCAGGGACTTTGGAGGTTATCCTATTAGTAGGGTTGTGGCCATTGGAATGGGCACATACAATTCCCTTGGAGAGGCAAGTACAGTCCTCAGGTTTGGCTCCAGGGCCCTGAGCCTGTAGGGTGTGTAGGCCAGAGCTGTTTGGACAGTTGTCTGAAAACACAAACTCGGCTTATGTTTTGGGTCATAGGTATGGCAGGACTGATCTACAGACCATGAGGAGAACACTTCGGGATATGAAAAAAGGGCGAGTGTGAGGCTCTTGGTCAAGTATTTGTCTCTGAATATCGTGTCACTCATTGTCGTGAAATTGCCGGGTGACTTCATGGGAAATGGACGAGTCTTAATCTCTGGGGGTTCGGTCCCGTCCAAAGATTTTGGGGTCATTCTGGGGATGGAAGAAGTCCGTTTTTTTGTTGTTGTTGTCGATTTGTTTCATTTTGTTTTTCAACCTCAGATGTCCCACCAAATGAGAGATTCCAGAGTAGAGCCCTGGGGTGGGGCGACTGGACAACCAGAAATCTGGTTAAAAATTGGGGACTAAGGACATGTCAAGCCCATTATGACATCTTATGGTCCAGCCACTGAGAGGACTTACTAGAGGACAGGACCCACGCTGAGGTCACAATGCGTGTTTATGCTCTCGTCGCACTCAAAAATGGGTGGGGCCTCAGGGTGAATGCTGGTTTCTTCTACACTGAACGTTGGAAAACATGCAAACCACAAGGTTTCTTGCCATGGATCAGGAAGAGTTCTGATTTCTGCATCACAGTCACCCGTGGGCAGTGATTGGAGATAAGGTCTAGGTTCTGAAGTCTGAAAACTGAGGTAGGGAAGAGATGATGACCTAAGGCCATGGCGGGTCTGATGTGCTCAGGGTGCAGTCAGCTGTCTGGGTGTTGGTCAGCAGGTCCTGGCTCAGGTTGTGTCAGACAGTGCATTAGTGCCCAGGTTAGACTATATAATTTGGGTACATTCGAGTGCCGTGTAGGTTTATCTTCATTTAAGCTGCCTGGGCAGCTCATTAGGCAATATATTTTTTCTAGAGGGCAGGCAGAGTGCTTCATTGTCGGTCCTGAATTGCCAAACTTGAGGGCTTCGGGGCCAGGAGAGTGAGGACGGAAGTTTGAGAACTCAAGCTAGACTTCGGATTCAGGGTGAGGGCACGGCAGGTACCCCCTGCAGATCTGAACCAATATCTCATGCATCTGAAGTCAGGGCGAGGATCCGACGTTGGCTCAGGTTGGAGTTTCTGTGCATGACGGCCCCTTCATGAAGGGAGCGGAATCTCGAGGCCATGGAGGTTTTCCACGTTGGGAGATGTGGGATGCCCCCATCAAGAATTCCTTCTGCGGGACAATTGAGACCTGTTGGACAGCTCCAGGACATCCCATATGGAATGACTCCAGAGCACCATTCGAGGATGGATGCCTGGGAAGTCCGCCTCGCCTTCCAATTGTCTCCTAGCAACAAGACAGTTAGATCTAATGGATCTGCGGGAGCAACCGGGGTGGCTGAGTTGAAATGCACTTTCCAGAGGATGGGTCCTAACGTGTGTTTGTGTCCATGAGGGCCTTGGAATAGGGAGGTGGCACCGGGACCCTGAAGTATTCTCCTCAGCTTTGGCATAGCTCCCATGCACAAGTTTCCTTGTGGAGACGAGATTTGTTCTGATGGGTGCCTCAGGAAATCCCCTCTGCTGGTATTGGAATGCAGGCTTTTGAGGAGACATGCCTGTATACCAAAGCAATGGATCCGATAATGGCCTCGGGTCCTGTCTGGTTCATTCTTCTTGGTATGAGTGGAGGTAGATGAGTGGAGGTAGATGCTCAGCCGGTATCAACCGCCCTTTTTTGTCCCGGGCGACCTACACTATTGGGATGGCCTCAGGGACTTTGAAGGGTTCTCCTAATTTGTACGATTTTTGACAATGGAATGGGCAGAATTCCTATGGATTGGGTGGGGGCAGTCCTAATGTGTGGCTCCAGGGGCCCCAGCCTGGAGGGAGTGTGGCCCAGGATTTTGAGGAGAGAAGACTGAAAACACAAACTCAGCTTAAGTTTGGGGACGTAGGTATGGCACGCCCGATCTACAAACCATGAGAAGAACTCTTCAGGATCCGAAGGATGAGCGAGTCTGAGGCGCTTGCTCAGGCTTTTGTCTCTAGCTTTTGTTTCAGGGATGGCCGTAGAATGTTGGGGAGGGCTCATATGCCATGGACGAATTTCCTCTCTGCGTTTTGGCCCGATCCCAATTGTTTTTCGTCAATCTGTGGGATGGGAGGACTCCTTTCAGGTTTGTTACCTCAGGTGTCCCACCAAAAGAGGAATTCCAAAGCAGAGCCCTGGGGAAGAGTGAAGGGACAACCCGAACTATGGTTAAAAATTGGGGCCAAGGGGCATGGCAAGCCCAATATGCTGTCTCTTCATATAGGCCCTGAGAGGCCTTACCTGAGGACTGGGCTCAGGCTGAGGGTCACAATGTGTGTTTGTGACCAATGTGGCCCGCAAGCATGCGCTGGGCCTCATGGGCCACGCTTGTTTCAACTACACCGAAAGTTGGACAACATGCCAACCACAAGGTTCTTGCCATGGGGAAAGAGTTCTGATTTCTGCATCATTTTCAACCCTGGGCTTGGTTGGAGATAAGGTCTAGGATCTGGAGCCTGAAAACCGCAGTTGGGAAGAGATGACGACCTAAGGCCATGGCGGGTCCAATGTGCTCAGTGTGCGGCCAGCTGTCTGGGTGGGACCAGGAGGTCCAGGCTCAGGCTGGGTCAGAAGGGGAAATAGTGCCCAGGTCAGCCTATATGTTTGGGGTACAGCCGAATGGCGTGCAGGTTGATCCTCATTTGGGGTTTCGGGGTAGCCCTGAGGGCAACGTTTTACTTCTGTAGGGCAGGCAGAGTGCGGCATTGTAGTTCTGGATTGCCCAACTGGAGGGCTTGTGGGCCAGTAGTCTGAGGACGGAGTCTGAGAACCCAAGCTAGGTCTAGGTTTCTGGGTGAGGATATGGCAGGCACAATCTACAGACCTCAATCGAGATCTCGTGCATCTGAAGTCAGGGCAAGGATAAGACGATCGCTCAGGTTGGTCTTTCTGCCCTGATGGCCCTTTTTTGAAGGGGGTTGGATCACGAGGACATGGGGGTTTTCCCACGATGGGAGTTGTGAGAAGCTCCAAACTGCAAAGATTCTTCTGCAGGACAATTGAGACCTGTTGGTTGGCTCCAGGCCAACGATTCCGAGCAGGGTTCTAAGGATGGATGGCTGGGTAGCCCACCTCGCATTCCAATTGTCTCCAAGCAACAAGACAGGTTAGATCTGCTGGATGTGGGGGGCAACCGAGGAGGCTGAGATGAAATGGACTCTCCTGTGGATGTGTCCTAATATGTTTTTGTGTCTATGGAGACCTTGGAATGAAGCGGTGGCCCTGGGGCCCTGAAGGGTTCTCCTAAACAGAGGCTTTGACACAGCTCCAACGTGCATGTTTCCCATGTGTAGATGAGATTTGTTCTGATGGGTGAGTCAAGAAACAGCCATATGCTGGTATTGAAATCCAGGCCTCTGAGGAGAGATGACTGGAAACCAAAGCAATGGATCCGATTAGTGCCTAGGGGCCTGTTCGTTCCTTTTTACCTCTGGGGACATCAGTCTACGGGTCTGAGTGCAGGTAGGTGCTCAGATGGGCTCATATTGCCCCTGTTTGTCCTGGGAAGCCACAACTCTTGGGATGGCCTCAGGGACTTTGGAGGTTATCCTACTAGTAGGTTTGTGGCCATTGGAATGGGCACATACAATTCCCTTGGAGAGGGCAAGTACAGTCCTCAGGTTTGGCTCCAGGGCCCTGAGCCTGTAGGGTGTGTAGGCCAGAGCTGTTTGGACAGTTGTCTGAAAACACAATCTCGGCTTATGTTTTGGGTCATAGGTATAGCAGGACTGATCTACAGACCATGAGGAGAACTCTTCGGGATATGAAAAAAGGGCGAGTGTGAGGCTCTTGCTTAAGTTTTTGTCTCTGGATATCGTGTCACTCATGGTCGTGAAATTGCCGGGTGACTTCATGGGAAATGGACGAGTCTTACTCTCTGGGGGTTCGGTCCCGTCCAAAGAGTTTGGGGTCATTCTGGGGATGGAAGAAGTCCGCTTTTTGGTGTTGTTGTCGATTTGTTTCATTTTGTTTTTCAACCTCAGATGTCCCACCAAATGAGGGATTCCAGAGTAGAGCCCTGGGGTGGGGCGACTGGACAACCAGAAATCTGGTTAAAAATTGGGGACTAGGGACATGTCAAGCCCATTATGACATCTAATGGTCCAGCCACTGAGAGGACTTACTAGAGGACAGGACTCACGCTGAGGTCACAATGCGTGTTTATGCTCTCGTCGCACTCAAGTTTGGGCGGGGCCTCAGGGTGAATGCTGGTTTCTCCTACACTGAACGTTGGACAACATGCCAACCACAAGGTTTCTTGCCATGTGTCAGGAAGAGTTCTGATTTCTGCATCACAATCACCCGTGGGCAGTGATTGGAGATAAGGTCTAGGTTCTGAAGCCTGAAAACTGAGGTAGGGAAGAGATGATGACCTAAGGCCATGGCGGGTCTGATGTGCTCAGGGTGCGGTCAGCTGTCTGGGTGTTGGTCAGCAGGTCCGGGCTCAGGTTGTGTCAGACAGTGCATTAGTGCCCAGGTTAGACAATATAATTTGGGTACATTCGAGTGCCGTGTAGGTTTATCCTCATTTAAGCTGCCTGGGGAGCTCATTAGGAAATACATTTTTACTAGAGGGCAGGCAGAGTGCTTCATTGTCGGTCCGGAATTGCCAAACTTGAGGGCTTCGGGGCCAGGAGAGTGAGGACGGAAGTCTGAGAACACAAGCTAGTCTTCGGATTCAGGGTGAGGGCACGGCAGGTACCCCCTGCAGATCTGAACCAATATCTCATGCATCTGAAGTCAGGGCGAGGATCCGACGTTGGCTCAGGTTGGAGTTTCTGTGCATGACGGCCCCTTCATGAAGGGAGCTGAATCTCGAGGCCATGGAGGTTTTCCACGTTGGGAGATGTGGGATGCCCCCTTCAAGGACTCCTTCTGCGGGACAATTGAGACCTGTTGGACAGCTCCAGGACATCCCATATGGAATGACTCCAGAGCACTGTTCCAGGATGGATGCCTGGGAAGTCCGCCTCGCCTTCCAATTGTCTCCTAGCAACAAGACAGTTTAGATCTAATGGATCTGCGGGAGCAACCGGGGTGGCTGAGTTGAAATGCACATTCCAGAGGATGGGTCCTAACGTGTGTTTGTGTCCATGAGGGCCTTGGAATGGGGAGGTGGCACCGGGACCCTGAAGTATTCTCCTAAGCTTTGGCATAGCTCCCATGCACAAGTTTCCTTGTGGAGACGAGATTTGTTCTGATGGGTGCCTCAAGAAATCCCCTCTGCTGGTATTGGAATCCAGGCTTTTGAGGAGACATGCCTGTAAACCAAAGCAATGGATCCGATAATGGCCTCGGGTCCTGTCTGGTTCAATCTTCTTGGTATGAGTGGACGTAGATGAGTGGAGGTAGATGCTCAGCCGGTATCAACCGCCCTTTATGTCCCGGGTGACCTACACTATTGGGATGGCCTCAGGGACTTTGGAGGGTTCTCCTAATTTGTACGATTTTTGACAATGGAATGGGCAGAATTCCCATGGATTGGGTGGGGGCAGTCCTAATGTGTGGTTCCAGGGGCCCCAGCCTGGAGGGAGTGTGGCCCAGGACTTTGAGGACAGAAGACTGAAAACACAAACTCAGCTTAAGTTTGGGGACGTAGGTATGGCACGCCCGATCTACAAACCATGAGAAGAACTCTTCAGGATACGAAGAATGAGCGAGTCTGAGTCGCTTGCTCAGGCTTTTGACTCTGGATTTTGTTTCAGCGATGGCCGTGGAATGTTGGGGAGGTCTCATGGGCCAAGGAACGTATCTTCCTCTCTGTGGATTTGGCCCGATCCCAATTGTTTTTCGTCAATCTGTGGGATGGGAGGACTCCTTTCAGGTTTGTTACCTCAGGTGTCCCACCAAAAGAGGAATTCCAAAGCAGAGCCCTGGGGAAGAGTGAAGGGACAACCCGAACTACGGTTAAAATTTGGGGCCTAGGGGCATGGCAAGCCCAATATGCTGTCTCTTCATATAGGCCCTGAGAGGCCTTACCTGAGGACTGGGCTCAGGCTGAGGGTCACAATGTGTGTTTGTGACCAATGTGGCCCGCAAGCATGGGCTGGGCCTCATGGGCCACGCTTGTTTCAACGACACTGAAGGTTGGACAACATGCCAACCACAAGGTTTCTTGCCATGGGGAAAGAGTTCTGATTTCTGCATCATTTTCAACCCTGGGCAGTGGTTGTAGATAAGGTCTAGGTTCTGGAGCCTGAAAACCGCAGTTGGGAAGAGATGACGACCTAAGGCCATGGCGGGTCCGATGTGCTCAGTGTGCGGCCAGCTGTCTGGGTGGGACCAGGAGGTCCAGGCTCAGGCTGGGTCAGAAGGGGAAATAGTGCCCAGGTCTGCCTATATGTTTGGGGTACAGCCGAATGGCGTGCAGGTTGATCCTCATTTGGGGATTCGGGGTAGCCATGAGGGCAATATTTTACTTCTGTAGGGCAGGCAGATTGCGGCATTGTAGTTCTGGATTGCCAAACTGGAGGGCTTGTGGGCCAGTAGTCTGAGGACGGAGTCTGAGAACCCAAGCTAAGCCTAGGTTTCTGGGTGAGGATATGGCAGGCACAATCTACAGACCTCAATCGAGATCTCGTGCATCTGAAGTCAGGGCAAGGATCAGACGATCGCTCAGGTTGGACTTTCTGCCCTGATGGCCCTTTCTTGAAGGGGGTTGGATCACGAGGACATGGGGGTTTTCCACGATGGGAGTTGTGAGAAGCTCCAAACTGCAAAGATTCTTCTGCAGGACAATTGAGACCTGTTGGTTGGCTCCAGGCCAACGATTCCGAGCAGGGTTCTAAGGATGGATGGCTGGGTAGCCCACCTCGCATTCCAATTGTCTCCAAGCAACAAGACAGGTTAGATCTGCTGGATGTGGGGGGCAACCGAGGAGGCTGAGTTGAAATGGACTCTCCTGTGGATGTGTCCTAATATGTTTTTGTGTCTATGGAGACCTTGGAATGAAGCGGTGGCCCTGTGGCCCTGAAGGGTTCTCCTAAACAGAGGCTTTGACACAGCTCCAACGTGCATGTTTCCCATGTGTAGATGAGATTGTTCTGATGGGTGAGTCAAGAAACAGCCATATGCTGGTATTGAAATCCAGGCCTCTGAGGAGAGATGCCTGGAAACCAAAGCAATGGATCCGATTAGTGCCTAGGGGCCTGTTCGTTCCTTTTTACCTCTGGGGACATCAGTCTACGGGTCTGAGTGCAGGTAGGTGCTCAGATGGGCTCAGATTGCCCGTTTGTCCTGGGAAGCCACAACTATTGGGATGGCCTCAGGGACTTTGGAGGTTATCCTACTATTAGGGTTGTGGCCATTGGAATGGGCACATACAATTCCCTTGGAGAGGGCAAGTACAGTCCTTAGGTTTGGCTCCAGGGCCCTGAGCCTGTAGGGTGTGTAGGCCAGAGCCTTTTGGACAGTTGTCTGAAAACACAAACTCGGCTTATGTTTTGGGTCATAGGTATGGCAGGACTGATCTACAGACCATGAGGAGAACACTTCGGGATATGAAAAAAGGGCGAGTGTGAGGCTCTTGCTCAAGTTTTTGTCTCTGGGTATGGTGTCACTCATGGTCGTGAAATTGCCGGGTGACATCATGGGAAATGGACGAGTCTTACTCTCTGGGGGTTCGGTCCCGTCCAAAGAGTTTGGGGTCATTCTGGGGATGGAAGAAGTCCGTTTTTTTGTTGTTGTTGTCGATTTGTTTCATTTTGTTTTTCAACCTCAGATGTCCCACCAAATGAGGGATTCCAGAGTAGAGCCCTGGGGTGGGGCGACTGGACAACCAGAAATCTGGTTAAAAATTGGGGACTAGGGACATGTCAAGCCCATTATGACATCTAATGGTTCAGCCACTGAGAGGACTTACTAGAGGACAGGACTCACGCTGAGGTCACAATGCGTGTTTATGCTCTCGTCGCACTCAAGAATGGGCGGGGCCACAGGGTGAATGCTGGATTCTCCTACACTGAACGTTGGACAACATGCCAACCACAAGGTTTCTTGCCATGGGTCAGGAAGAGTTCTGATTTCTGCATCACAGTCACCCGTGGGCAGTGATTGGAGATAAGGTCTAGGTTCTGAAGCCTGAAAACTGAGGTAGGGAAGAGATGATGACCTAAGGCCATGGCGGGTCTGATGTGCTCAGCGTGCGGTCAGCTGTCTGGGTGTTGGTCAGCAGGTCCGGGCTCAGGTTGTGTCAGACAGTGCATTAGTGCCCAGGTTAGACTATATAATTTGGGTACATTCGAGTGCCGTGTAGGTTTATCCTCATTTAAGCTGCCTGGGCTGCTCATTAGGCAATATATTTTTTCTAGAGGGCAGGCAGAGTGCTTCATTGTCGGTCCGGAATTGCCAAACTTGAGGGCTTCGGGGCCAGGAGAGTGAGGACAGAAGTCTGAGAACACAAGCTAGACTTCGGATTCAGGGTGAGGGCACGGCAGATACCCCCTGCAGATCTGAACCAATATCTCATGCATCTGAAGTCAGGGCGAGGATCCGAGGTTGGCTCAGGTTGGAGTTTCTGTGCATGACGGCCCCTTCATGAAGGGAGCGGAATCTCGAGGCCATGGAGGTTTTCCACGTTGGGAGATGTGGGATGCCCCCTTCAAGGATTCCTTCTGCGGGACAATTGAGACCTGTTGGACAGCTCCAGGACATCCCTTATGGAATGACTCCAGAGCACCGTTCCAGGATGGATGCCTGGGAAGTCCGCCTCGCCTTCCAATTGTCTCCTAGCAACAAGACAGTTTAGATCTCATGGATCTGCGGGAGCAACCGGGGTGGCTGAGTTGAAATGCACTTTCCAGAGGATGGGTCCTAACGTGTGTTTGTGTCCATGAGGGCCTTGGAATGGGGAGGTGGCACCGGGACCCTGAAGTATTCTCCTAAGCTTTGGCATAGCTCCCATGCACAAGTTTCCTTGTGGAGACGAGATTTGTTCTGATGGGTGCCTCAGGAAATCCCCTCTGCTGGTATTGGAATCCAGGCTTTTGAGGAGACATGCCTGTAAACCAAAGCAATGGATCCGATAATGGCCTCGGGTCCTGTCTGGTTCAATCTTCTTGGTATGAGTGGAGGTAGATGAGTGGAGGTAGATGCTCAGCCGGTATCAACCGCCCTTTTTTGTCCCGGGCGACCTACACTATTGGGATGGCCTCAGGGACTTTGGAGGGTTCTCCTAATTTGTACGATTTTTGACAATGGAATGGGCAGAATTCCCATGGATTGGGTGGGGGCATTCCTAATGTGTGGCTCCAGGGGCCCCAGCCTGGAGGGAGTGTGGCCCAGGACTTTGAGGACAGAAGACTGAAAACACAAACTCAGCTTAAGTTTGGGGACGTAGGTATGGCACGCCCGATCTACAAACCATGAGAAGAACTCTTCAGGATATGAAGAATGAGCGAGTCTGAGGCGCTTGCTCAGGCTTTTGTCTCTGGATTTTGTTTCAGCGATGGCCGTGAAATGTTGGGGAGGTCTCATGGGCCATGGACGAATCTTCCTCTCTGTGGATTTGGCCCGATCCCAATTGTTTTTCGTCAATCTGTGGGATGGGAGGACACCTTTCAGGTTTGTTACCTCAGGTGTCCCACCAAAAGAGGAATTCCAAAGCAGAGCCCTGGGGAAGAGTGAAGGGACAACCCGAACTATGGTGAAAAATTGGGGCCTAGGGGCATGGCACGCCCAATATGCTGTCTCTTCATATAGGCCCTGAGAGGCCTTACCTGAGGACTGGGCTCAGGCTGAGGGTCACAATGTGTGTTTGTGACCAATGTGGCCTGCAAGCATGGGCTGGGCCTCATGGGCCACGCTTGTTTCAACGACACTGAAGGTTGGACAACATGCCAACCACAAGGTTTCTTGCCATGGGGAAGGAGTTCTGATTTCGGCATCATTTTCAACCCTGGGCAGTCGTTGGAGATAAGGTCTAGGTTCTGGAGCCTGAAAACCGCAGTTGGGAAGAGATGACGACCTAAGGCCATGGCGGGTCCGATGTGCTCAGTGTGCGGCCAGCTGTCTGGGTGGGACCAGGAGGTCCAGGATCAGGCTGGGTCAGAAGGGAAAATAGAGCCCAGGTCAGCCTATATGTTTGGGGTACAGCCGAATGGCGTGCAGGTTGATCCTCATTTGCGGTTTCGGGGTAGCCCTGAGGGCAATGTTTTACTTCTGTAGGGCAGGCAGAGTGCGGCATTGTAGTTCTGGATTGCCCAACTGGAGGGCTTGTGGGCCAGTAGTCTGAGGACGGAGTCTGAGAACCCAAGCTAGGCCTAGGTTTCTGGGTGAGGATATGGCAGGCACAATCTACAGACCTAAATCGAGATCTCGTGCATCTGAAGTCAGGGCAAGGATCAGACGATCGCTCAGGTTGGACTTTCTGCCCTGATGGCCCTTTCTTGAAGGGGGTTGGATCACGAGGACATGGGGGTTTTCCCACGATGGGAGTTGTCAGAAGCTCCAAACTGCAAAGATTCTTCTGCAGGACAATTGAGACCTGTTGGTTGGCTCCAGGCCAACGATTCCGAGCAGGGTCCTAAGGATGGATGGCTGGGTAGCCCACCTCGCATTCCAATTGTCTCCAAGCAACAAGACAGGCTAGATCTGCTGGATGTGGGGGGCAACCGAGGAGGCTGAGTTGAAATGGACTCTCCTGTGGATGTGTCCTAATATGTTTTTGTGTCTATGGAGACCTTGGAATGAAGCGGTGGCCCTGGGGCCCTGAAGGGTTCTCCTAAACAGAGGCTTTGACACAGCTCCAACGTGCATGTTTCCCATGTGTAGATGAGATTTGTTCTGATGGGTGAGTCAAGAAACAGCCATGTGCTGGTATTGAAATACAGGCCTCTGAGGAGAGATGCCTGAAAACCAAAGCAATGGATCCGATTAGTGCCTAGGGGCCTGTTCGTTCCTTTTTACCTCTGGGGACATCAGTCTACGGGTCTGAGTGCAGGTAGGTGCTCAGATGGGCTCAGATTGCCCCTGTTTGTCCTGGGAAGCCACAACTATTGGGATGGCCTCAGGGACTTTGGAGGTTATCCTACTAGTAGGGTTGTGGCCATTGGAATGGGCACATACAATTCCCTTGGAGAGGGCAAGTACAGTCCTCAGGTTTGGCTCCAGGGCCCTGAGCCTGTAGGGTGTGTAGGTCAGAGCTGTTTGGACAGTTGTCTGAAAACACAAACTCGGCTTATGTTTTGGGTCATAGGTATGGCAGGACTGATCTACAGACCATGAGGAGAACACTTCGGGATATGAAAAAAGGGCGAGTGTGAGGCTCTTTCTCGAGTTTTTGTCTCTGGATATCGTGTCACTCATGGTCGTGAAATTGCCGGGTGACTTCATGGGAAATGGAGGAGTCTTACTCTCTGGGGGTTCGGTCCCGTCCAAAGAGTTTGGGGTCATTCTGGGGATGGAAGAAGTCCGTTTTTTTGTTGTTGTCGATTTGTTTCATTTTGTTTTTCAACCTCAGATGTCCCACCAAATGAGGGATTCCAGAGGAGAGCCCTGGGGTGAGGCGACTGGACAACCAGAAATCTGGTTAAAAATTGGGGACTAGGGACATGTCAAGCCCATTATGACATCTAATGGTCCAGCCACTGAGAGGACTTACTAGAGGACAGGACTCACGCTGAGGTCACAATGCGTGTTTATGCACTCGTCGCACTCAAGAATGGGCGGGGCCTCAGGGTGAATGCTGGTTTCTCCTACACTGAACGTTGGACAACATGCCAACCACAAGGTTTCTTGCCATGGGTCAGGAAGAGTTCTGATTTCTGCATCACAGTCACCCGTGGGCAGTGATTGGAGATAAGGTCTAGGTTCTGAAGCCTGAAAACTGAGGTAGGGAAGAGATGATGACCTAAGGCCAGGGCGGGTCTGATGTGCTCAGCGTGCGGTCAGCTGTCTGGGTGTTGGTCAGCAGGTCCGGGCACAGGTTTTGTCAGACAGTGCATTAGTGCCCAGGTTAGACTATATAATTTGGGTACATTCGAGGGCCGTGTAGGTTTATTCTCATTTAAGCTGCCTGGGCTGCTCATTAGGCAATATATTTTTTCTAGAGGGCAGACAGAGTGCTTCATTGTCGGTCCGGAATTGCCAAACTTGAGGGCTTCGGGGCCAGGAGAGTGAGGACAGAAGTCTGAGAACACAAGCTAGACCTCGGATTCAGGGTGAGTGCACGGCAGGTACCCCCTGCAGATCTGAACCAATATCTCATGCATCTGAAGTCAGGGCGAGGATCCCACGTTGGCTCAGGTTGGAGTTTCTGTGCATGACGGCCCCTTCATGAAGAGAGCGGAATCTCGAGGCCATGGAGGTTTTCCACGTTGGGAGATGTGGGATGCCCCCTTCAAGGATTCCTCTGCGGGACAATTGAGACCTGTTGGACAGCTCCACGGCATCCCATATGGAATGACTCCAGAGCACCGTTCCAGGATGGATGCCTGGGAAGTCCGCCTCGCCTTCCAATTTTCTCCTGGCAACAAGAGAGTTTAGATCTCATGGATCTGCGGGAGCAACCGGGGTGGCTGAGTTGAAATGCACTTTCCAGAGGATGGGTCCTAACGTGTGTTTGCGTCCATGAGGGCCTTGGAATGGGGAGGTGGCACCGGGACACTGAAGTATTCTCCTAAGCTTTGGCATAGCTCCCATACACAAGTTTCCTTGTGGAGACGAGATTTGTTCTGATGGGTGCCTCAGGAAATCCCCTCTGCTGGTATTGGAATGCAGGCTTTTGAGGAGACATGCCTGTAAACCAAAGCAATGGATCCGATAATGGCCTCGGGTCCTGTCTGGTTCAATCTTCTTGGTATGAGTGGAGGTAGATGAGTGGAGGTAGATGCTCAGCCGGTATCAACCGCACTTTTTTGTCCCGGGCGACCTACACTATTGGGATGGCCTCAGGGAATTTGGAGGGTTCTCCTAATTTGTACGATTTTTGACAATGGAATGGGCATAATTCCCATGGATTGGGTGGGGGCAGTCCTAATGTGTGGCTCCAGGGGCCCCAGCCTGGAGGGAGTGTGGCCCAGGACTTTGAGGACAGAAGACTGAAAACACAAACTCAGCTTAAGTTTGGGGACGTAGGTATGGCACGCCCGATCTACAAACCATGAGAAGAACTCTTCAGGATATGAAGAATGAGCGAGTCTGAGGCGCTTGCTCAGGCTTTTGTGTCTGGATTTTGTTTCAGCGATGGCCGTGAAATGTTGGGGAGGTCTCATGGGCCATGGACGAATCTTCCTCTCTGTGGATTTGGCCCGATCCCAATTGTTTTTCGTCAATCTGTGGGATGGGAGGACACCTTTCAGGTTTGTTACCTCAGGTGTCCCACCAAAAGAGGAATTCCAAAGCAGAGCCCTGGGGAAGAGTGAAGGGACAACCTGAACTATGGTTAAAAATTGGGGCCTAGGGGCATGGCACGCCCAATATGCTGTCTCTTCATATAGGCCCTGAGAGGCCTTACCTGAGGACTGGGCTCAGGCTGAGGGTCACAATGTGTGTTTGTGACCAATGTGGCCTGCAAGCATGGGCTGGGCCTCATGGGCCACGCTTGTTTCAACTACACTGAACGTTGGACAACATGCCAAGCACAAGGTTTCTTGCCATGGGGAAAGAGTTCTGATTTCTGCATCATTTTCAACCCTGGGCAGTGGTTGGAGATAAGGTCTAGGTTCTGCAGCCTGAAAACCGCAGTTGGGAAGAGATGACGACCTAAGGCCATGGCGGGTCCGATGTGCTCAGTGTGCGGCCAGCTGTCTGGGTGGGACCAGGAGGTCCAGGCTCAGGCTGGGTCAGAAGGGGAAATAGTGCCCAGGTCAGCCTATATGTTTGGGGTACAGCCGAATGGCGTGCAGGTTGATCCTCATTTGCGGTTTCGGGGTAGCCCTGAGGGCAATGTTTTACTTCTGTAGGGCAGGCAGAGTGCGGCATTGTAGTTCTGGATTGCCCAACTGGAGGGCTTGTGGGCCAGTAGTCTGAGGACGGAGTCTGAGAACCCAAGCTAGGCCTAGGTTTCTGGGTGAGGATATGGCAGGCACAATCTACAGACCTCAATCGAGATCTCGTGCATCTGAAGTCAGGGCAAGGATCAGACGATCGCTCTGGTTGGACTTTCTGCCCTGTTGGCCCTTTTTTGAAGGGGGTTGGATCACGAGGACATGGGGGTTTTCCCACGATGGGAGTTGTGAGAAGCTCCAAACTGCAAAGATTCTTCTGCAGGACAATTGAGACCTGTTGGTTGGCTCCAGGCCAACGATTCCGAGCAGGGTTCTAAGGATGGATGGCTGGGTAGCCCACCTCGCATTCCAATGGTCTCCAAGCAACAAGACAGGCTAGATCTGCTGGATGTGGGGGGCAACCGAGGAGGCTGAGTTGAAATGGACTCTCCTGTGGATGTGTCCTAATATGTTTTTGTGTCTATGGAGACCTTGGAATGAAGCGGTGGCCCTGTGGCCCTGAAGGGTTCTCCTAAACAGAGGCTTTGACACAGCTCCAACGTGCATGTTTCCCATGTGTAGATGAGATTTGTTCTGATGGGTGAGTCAAGAAACAGCCATATGCTGGTATTGAAATCCAGGCCTCTGAGGAGAGATGCCTGGAAACCAAAGCAATGGATCCGATTAGTGCCTAGGGGCCTGTTCGTTCCTTTTTACCTCTGGGGACATCAGTCTACGGGTCTGAGTGCAGGTAGGTGCTCAGATGGGCTCAGATTGCCCGTTTGTCCTGGGAAGCCACAACTATTGGGATGGCCTCAGGGACTTTGGAGGTTATCCTACTATTAGGGTTGTGGCCATTGGAATGGGCACATACAATTCCCTTGGAGAGGGCAAGTACAGTCCTTAGGTTTGGCTTCAGGGCCCTGAGCCTGTAGGGTGTGTAGGCCAGAGCCTTTTGGACAGTTGTCTGAAAACACAAACTCGGCTTATGTTTTGGGTCATAGGTATGGCAGGACTGATCTACAGACCATGAGGAGAACACTTCGGGATATGAAAAAAGGGCGAGTGTGAGGCTCTTGCTCAAGTTTTTGTCTCTGGGTATGGTGTCACTCATGGTCGTGAAATTGCCGGGTGACATCATGGGAAATGGACGAGTCTTACTCTCTGGGGGTTCGGTCCCGTCCAAAGAGTTTGGGGTCATTCTGGGGATGGAAGAAGTCCGTTTTTTTGTTGTTGTTGTCGATTTGTTTCATTTTGTTTTTCAACCTCAGATGTCCCACCAAATGAGGGATTCCAGAGTAGAGCCCTGGGGTGGGGCGACTGGACAACCAGAAATCTGGTTAAAAATTGGGGACTAGGGACATGTCAAGCCCATTATGACATCTAATGGTCCAGCCACTGAGAGGACTTACTAGAGGACAGGACTCACGCTGAGGTCACAATGCGTGTTTATGCTCTCGTCGCACTCAAGAATGGGCGGGGCCACAGGGTGAATGCTGGATTCTCCTACACTGAACGTTGGACAACATGCCAACCACAAGGTTTCTTGCCATGGGTCAGGAAGAGTTCTGATTTCTGCATCACAGTCACCCGTGGGCAGTGATTGGAGATAAGGTCTAGGTTCTGAAGCCTGAAAACTGAGGTAGGGAAGAGATGATGACCTAAGGCCATGGCGGGTCTGATGTGCTCAGCGTGCGGTCAGCTGTCTGGGTGTTGGTCAACAGGTCCGGGCTCAGGTTGTGTCAGACAGTGCATTAGTGCCCAGGTTAGACTATATAATTTGGGTACATTCGAGTGCCGTGTAGGTTTATCCTCATTTAAGCTGCCTGGGCTGCTCATTAGGCAATATATTTTTTCTAGAGGGCAGGCAGAGTGCTTCATTGTCGGTCCGGAATTGCCAAACGTGAGGGCTTCGGGGCCAGGAGAGTGAGGACAGAAGTCTGAGAACACAAGCTAGACTTCTGATTCAGGGTGAGGGCACGGCAGATACCCCCTGCAGATCTGAACCAATATCTCATGCATCTGAAGTCAGCGCGAGGATCCGACTTTGGCTCAGGTTGGAGTTTCTGTGCATGACGGCCCCTTCATGAAGGGAGCGGAATCTCGAGGCCATGGAGGTTTTCCACGTTGGGAGATGTGGGATGCCCCCTTCAAGGATTCCTTCTGCGGGACAATTGAGACCTGTTGGACAGCTCCAGGACATCCCTTATGGAATGACTCCAGAGCACCGTTCCAGGATGGATGCCTGGGAAGTCCGCCTCGCCTTCCAATTGTCTCCTAGCAACAAGACAGTTTAGATCTCATGGATCTGCGGGAGCAACCGGGGTGGCTGAGTTGAAATGCACTTTCCAGAGGATGGGTCCTAACGTGTGTTTGTGTCCATGAGGGCCTTGGAATGGGGAGGTGGCACCGGGACCCTGAAGTATTCTCCTAAGCTTTGGCATAGCTCCCATGCACAAGTTTCCTTGTGGAGACGAGATTTGTTCTGATGGGTGCCTCAGGAAATCCCCTCTGCTGGTATTGGAATGCAGGCTTTTGAGGAGACATGCCTGTAAACCAAAGCAATGGATCCGATAATGGCCTCGGGTCCTGTCTGGTTCAATCTTCTTGGTATGAGTGGAGGTAGATGAGTGGAGGTAGATGCTCAGCCGGTATCAACCGCCCTTTTTTGTCCCGGGCGACCTACACTATTGGGATGGCCTCAGGGAATTTGGAGGGTTCTCCTAATTTGTACGATATTTGACAATGGAATGGGCAGAATTCCCATGGATTGGGTGGGGGCATTCCTAATGTGTGGCTCCAGGGGCCCCAGCCTGGAGGGAGTGTGGCCCAGGACTTTGAGGACAGAAGACTGAAAACACAAACTCAGCTTAAGTTTGGGGACGTAGGTATGGCACGCCCGATCTACAAACCATGAGAAGAACTCTTCAGGATATGAAGAATGAGCGAGTCTGAGGCGCTTGCTCAGGCTTTTGTGTCTGGATTTTTTTTTCAGCGATGGCCGTGAAATGTTGGGGAGGTCTCATGGGCCATGGACGAATCTTCCTCTCTGTGGATTTGGCCCGATCCCAATTGTTTTTCGTCAATCTGTGGGATGGGAGGACACCTTTCAGGTTTGTTACCTCAGGTGTCCCACCAAAAGAGGAATTCCAAAGCAGAGCCCTGGGGAAGAGTGAAGGGACAACCCGAACTATGGTTAAAAATTGGGGCCTAGGGGCATGGCAAGCCCAATATGCTGTCTCTTCATATAGGCCCTGAGAGGCCTTACCTGAGGACTGGGCTCAGGCGGAGGGTCACAATGTGTGTTTGTGACCAATGTGGCCTGCAAGCATGGGCTGGGCCTCATGGGCCACGCTTGTTTCAACTACACTGAACGTTGGACAACATGCCAACCACAAGGTTTCTTGCCATGGGGAAAGAGTTCTGATTTCTGCATCATTTTCAACCCTGGGCAGTCGTTGGAGATAAGGTCTAGGTTCTGGAGCCTGAAAACCGCAGTTGGGAAGAGATGACGACCTAAGGCCATGGCGGGTCCGATGTGCTCAGTGTGCGGCCAGCTGTCTGGGTGGGACCAGGAGGTCCAGGATCAGGCTGGGTCAGAAGGGAAAATAGAGCCCAGGTCAGCCTATATGTTTGGGGTACAGCCGAATGGCGTGCAGGTTGATCCTCATTTGCGGTTTCGGGGTAGCCCTGAGGGCAATGTTTTACTTCTGTAGGGCAGGCAGAGTGCGGCATTGTAGTTCTGGATTGCCCAACTGGAGGGCTTGTGGGCCAGTAGTCTGAGGACGGAGTCTGAGAACCCAAGCTAGGCCTAGGTTTCTGGGTGAGGATATGGCAGGCACAATCTACAGACCTAAATCGAGATCTCGTGCATCTGAAGTCAGGGCAAGGATCAGACGATCGCTCAGGTTGGACTTTCTGCCCTGATGGCCCTTTCTTGAAGGGGGTTGGATCACGAGGACATGGGGGTTTTCCCACGATGGGAGTTGTGAGAAGCTCCAAACTGCAAAGATTCTTCTGCAGGACAATTGAGACCTGTTGGTTGGCTCCAGGCCAACGATTCCGAGCAGGTTCCTAAGGATGGATGGCTGGGTAGCCCACCTCGCATTCCAATTGTCTCCAAGCAACAAGACAGGCTAGATCTGCTGGATGTGGGGGGCAACCGAGGAGGCTGAGTTGAAATGGACTCTCCTGTGGATGTGTCCTAATATATTTTTGTGTCTATGGAGACCTTGGAATGAAGCGGTGGCCCTGGGGCCCTGAAGGGTTCTCCTAAACAGAGGCTTTGACACAGCTCCAACGTGCATGTTTCCCATGTGTAGATGAGATTTGTTCTGATGGGTGAGTCAAGAAACAGCCATGTGCTGGTATTGAAATACAGGCCTCTGAGGAGAGATGCCTGAAAACCAAAGCAATGGATCCGATTAGTGCCTAGGGGCCTGTTCGTTCCTTTTTACCTCTGGGGACATCAGTCTACGGGTCTGAGTGCAGGTAGGTGCTCAGATGGGCTCAGATTGCCCCTGTTTGTCCTGGGAAGCCACAACTATTGGGATGGCCTCAGGGACTTTGGAGGTTATCCTACTAGTAGGGTTGTGGCCATTGGAATGGGCACATACAATTCCCTTGGAGAGGGCAAGTACAGTCCTCAGGTTTGGCTCCAGGGTCCTGAGCCTGTAGGGTGTGTAGGTCAGAGCTGTTTGGACAGTTGTCTGAAAACACAAACTCGGCTTATGTATTGGGTCATAGGTATGGCAGGACTGATCTACAGACCATGAGGAGAACACTTCGGGATATGAAAAAAGGGCGAGTGTGAGGCTCTTTCTCGAGTTTTTGTCTCTGGATATCGTGTCACTCATGGTCGTGAAATTGCCGGGTGACTTCATGGGAAATGGAGGAGTCTTACTCTCTGGGGGTTCGGTCCCGTCCAAAGAGTTTGGGGTCATTCTGGGGATGGAAGAAGTCCGTTTTTTTGTTGTTGTCGATTTGTTTCATTTTGTTTTTCAACCTCAGATGTCCCACCAAATGAGGGATTCCAGAGGAGAGCCCTGGGGTGAGGCGACTGGACAACCAGAAATCTGGTTAAAAATTGGGGACTAGGGACATGTCAAGCCCATTATGACATCTAATGGTCCAGCCACTGAGAGGACTTACTAGAGGACAGGACTCACGCTGAGGTCACAATGCGTGTTTATGCTCTGGTCGCACTCAAGAATGGGCGGGGCCTCAGGGTGAATGCTGGTTTCTCCTACACTGAACGTTGGACAACATGCCAACCACAAGGTTTCTTGCCATGGGTCAGGAAGAGTTCTGATTTCTGCATCACAGTCACCCGTGGGCAGTGATTGGAGATAAGGTCTAGGTTCTGAAGCCTGAAAACTGAGGTAGGGAAGAGATGATGACCTAAGGCCAGGGCGGGTCTGATGTGCTCAGCGTGCGGTCAGCTGTCTGGGTGTTGGTCAGCAGGTCCGGGCACAGGTTTTGTCAGACAGTGCATTAGTGCCCAGGTTAGACTATATAATTTGGGTACATTCGAGGGCCGTGTAGGTTTATTCTCATTTAAGCTGCCTGGGCTGCTCATTAGGCAATATATTTTTTCTAGAGGGCAGACAGAGTGCTTCATTGTCGGTCCGGAATTGCCAAACTTGAGGGCTTCGGGGCCAGGAGAGTGAGGACAGAAGTCTGAGAACACAAGCTAGACCTCGGATTCAGGGTGAGTGCACGGCAGGTACCCCCTGCAGATCTGAACCAATATCTCATGCATCTGAAGTCAGGGCGAGGATCCCACGTTGGCTCAGGTTGGAGTTTCTGTGCATGACGGCCCCTTCATGAAGAGAGCGGAATCTCGAGGCCATGGAGGTTTTCCACGTTGGGAGATGTGGGATGCCCCCTTCAAGGATTCCTCTGCGGGACAATTGAGACCTGTTGGACAGCTCCAGGACATCCCATATGGAATGACTCCAGAGCACCGTTCCAGGATGGATGCCTGGGAAGTCCGCCTCGCCTTCCAATTGTCTCCTAGCAACAAGAGAGTTTAGATCTCATGGATCTGCGGGAGCAACTGCAGATGGCTGAGTTGAAATGCACTTTCCAGAGGATGGGTCCTAACGTGTGTTTGCGTCCATGAGGGCCTTGGAATGGGGAGGTGGCACCGGGACACTGAAGTATTCTCCTAAGCTTTGGCATAGCTCCCATACACAAGTTTCCTTGTGGAGACGAGATTTGTTCTGATGGGTGCCTCAGGAAATCCCCTCTGCTGGTATTGGAATGCAGGCTTTTGAGGAGACATGCCTGTAAACCAAAGCAATGGATCCGATAATGGCCTCGGGTCCTGTCTGGTTCAATCTTCTTGGTATGAGTGGAGGTAGATGAGTGGAGGTAGATGCTCAGCCGGTATCAACCGCCCTTTTTTGTCCCGGGCGACCTACACTATTGGGATGGCCTCAGGGAATTTGGAGGGTTCTCCTAATTTGTACGATTTTTGACAATGGAATGGGCATAATTCCCATGGATTGGGTGGGGGCAGTCCTAATGTGTGGCTCCAGGGGCCCCAGCCTGGAGGGAGTGTGGCCCAGGACTTTGAGGACAGAAGACTGAAAACACAAACTCAGCTTAAGTTTGGGGACGTAGGTATGGCACGCCCGATCTACAAACCATGAGAAGAACTCTTCAGGATATGAAGAATGAGCGAGTCTGAGGCGCTTGCTCAGGCTTTTGTGTCTGGATTTTGTTTCAGCGATGGCCGTGAAATGTTGGGGAGGTCTCATGGGCCATGGACGAATCTTCCTCTCTGTGGATTTGGCCCGATCCCAATTGTTTTTCGTCAATCTGTGGGATGGGAGGACACCTTTCAGGTTTGTTACCTCAGGTGTCCCACCAAAAGAGGAATTCCAAAGCAGAGCCCTGGGGAAGAGTGAAGGGACAACCTGAACTATGGTTAAAAATTGGGGCCTAGGGGCATGGCACGCCCAATATGCTGTCTCTTCATATAGGCCCTGAGAGGCCTTACCTGAGGACTGGGCTCAGGCTGAGGGTCACAATGTGTGTTTGTGACCAATGTGGCCTGCAAGCATGGGCTGGGCCTCATGGGCCACGCTTGTTTCAACTACACTGAACGTTGGACAACATGCCAACCACAAGGTTTCTTGCCATGGGGAAAGAGTTCTGATTTCTGCATCATTTTCAACCCTGGGCAGTCGTTGGAGATAAGGTCTAGGTTCTGGAGCCTGAAAACCGCAGTTGGGAAGAGATGACGACCTAAGGCCATGGCGGGTCCGATGTGCTCAGTGTGCGGCCAGCTGTCTGGGTGGGACCAGGAGGTCCAGGCTCAGGCTGGGTCAGAAGGGGAAATAGTGCCCAGGTCAGCCTATATGTTTGGGGTACAGCCGAATGGCGTGCAGGTTGATCCTCATTTGCGGTTTCGGGGTAGCCCTGAGGGCAATGTTTTACTTCTGTAGGGCAGGCAGAGTGCGGCATTGTAGTTCTGGATTGCCCAACTGGAGGGCTTGTGGGCCAGTAGTCTGAGGACGGAGTCTGAGAACCCAAGCTAGGCCTAGGTTTCTGGGTGAGGATATGGCAGGCACAATCTACAGACCTCAATCGAGATCTCGTGCATCTGAAGTCAGGGCAAGGATCAGACGATCGCTCAGGTTGGACTTTCTGTCCTGATGGCCCTTTCTTGAAGGGGGTTGGATCACGAGGACATGGGGGTTTTCCTACGATGGGAGTTGTGAGAAGCTCCAAACTGCAAAGATTCTTCTGCAGGACAATTGAGACCTGTTGGTTGGCTCCAGGCCAACGATTCCGAGCAGGGTCCTAAGGATGGAAGGTTGGGTAGCCCACCTCACATTCCAATTGTCTCCAAGCAACAAGACAGGTTAGATCTGCTGGATGTGGGGGGCAACCGAGGAGGCTGAGTTGAAATGGACTCTCCTGTGGATGTGTCCTAATATGTTTTTGTGTCTATGGAGACCTTGGAATGAAGCGGTGGCCCTGGGGCCCTGAAGGGTTCTCCTAAACAGAGGCTTTGATACAGCTCCAACGTGCATGTTTCCCATGTGTAGATGAGATTTGTTCTGATGGGTGAGTCAAGAAACAGCCATATGCTGGTATTGAAATCCAGGCCTCTGAGGAGAGATGCCTGGAAACCAAAGCAATGGATCCGATTAGTGCCTAGGGGCCTGTTCGTTCCTTTTTCCCTCTGGGGACATCAGTCTACGGGTCTGAGTGCAGGTAGGTGCTCAGATGGGCTCAGATTGCCCCTGTTTGTCCTTGGAAGCCACAACTATTGGGATGGCCTCAGGGACTTTGGAGGTTATCCTACTAGTATGGTTGTGGCCATTGGAATGGGCACATACAATTCCCTTGGAGAGGGCAAGTACAGTCCTCAGGTTTGGCTCCAGGGCCCTGAGCCTGTAGGGTGTGTAGGCCAGAGATGTTTGGACAGTTGTCTGAAAACACAAACACGGCTTATGTTTTGGGTCATAGGTATGGCAGGACTGATCTACAGACCATGAGGAGAACACTTCGGGATATGAAAAAAGGGCGAGTGTGAGGCTCTTTCTCGAGTTTTTGTCTCTGGATATCGTGTCACTCATGGTCGTGAAATTGCCGGGTGACTTCATGGGAAATGGAGGAGTCTTACTCTCTGGGGGTTCGGTCCCGTCCAAAGAGTTTGGGGTCATTCTGGGGATGGAAGAAGTCCGGTTTTTTGTTGTTGTCGATTTGTTTCATTTTGTTTTTCAACCTCAGATGTCCCACCAAATGAAGGATTCCAGAGTAGAGCCCTGGGGTGGGGCGACTGGACAACCAGAAATCTGGTTAAAAATTGGGGACTAGGGACATGTCAAGCCCATTATGACATCTAATGGTCCAGCCACTGAGAGGACTTACTAGAGGACAGGACTCACGCTGAGGTCACAATGCGAGTTTATGCTCTCGTCACACTCAAGAATGGGCGGGGCCTCAGGGTGAATGCTGGTTTCTCCTACACTGAACGTTGGACAACATGCCAACCACAAGGTTTCTTGCCATGGGTCAGGAAGAGTTCTGATTTCTGCATCACAGTCACCCGTGGGCAGTGATTGGAGATAAGGTCTAGGTTCTGAAGCCTGAAAACTGAGGTAGGGAAGAGATGATGACCTAAGGCCATGGCGGGTCTGATGTGCTCAGCGTGCGGTCAGCTGTCTGGGTGTTGGTCAGCAGGTCCGGGCACAGGTTGTGTCAGACAGTGCATTAGTGCCCAGGTTAGACTATATAATTTGGGTACATTCGAGGGCCGTGTAGGTTTATTCTCATTTAAGCTGCCTGGGCTGCTCATTAGGCAATATATTTTTTCTAGAGGGCAGGCAGAGTGCTTCATTGTCGATCCGGAATTGCCAAACCTGAGGGCTTCGGGGCCAGGAGAGTGAGGACAGAAGTCTGAGAACACAAGCTAGACCTCGGATTCAGGGTGAGGGCACGGCAGGTACCCCCTGCAGATCTGAACCAATATCTCATGCATCTGAAGTCAGGGCGAGGATCCCACGTTGGCTCAGGTTGGAGTTTCTGTGCATGACGGCCCCTTCATGAAGAGAGCGGAATCTCGAGGCCATGGAGGTTTTCCACGTTGGGAGATGTGGGATGCCCCCTTCAAGGATTCCTTCTGCGGGACAATTGAGACCTGTTGGACAGCTCCAGGACATCCCATATGGAATGACTCCAGAGCACCGTTCCAGGATGGATGCCTGGGAAGTCCGCCTCGCCTTCCAATTGTCTCCTAGCAACAAGACAGTTTAGATCTCATGGATCTGCATGAGCAACCGCAGATGGCTGAGTTGAAATGCACTTTCCAGAGGATGGGTCCTAACATGTGTTTGCGTCCATGAGGGCCTTGGAATGGGGAGGTGGCACCGGGACCCTGAAGTATTCTCCTAAGCTTTGGCATAGCTCCCATGCACAAGTTTCCTTGAGGTGACGAGATTTGTTCTGATGGGTGCCTCAGGAAATCCCCTCTGCTGGTATTGGAATGCAGGCTTTTGAGGAGACATGCCTGTAAACCAAAGCAATGGATCCGATAATGGCCTCGGGTCCTGTCTGGTTCAATCTTCTTGGTATGAGTGGAGGTAGATGAGTGGAGGTAGATGCTCAGCCGGTATCAACCGCCCTTTTTTGTCCCGGCCGACCTACACTATTGGGAAGGCCTCAGGGACTTTGGAGGGTTCTCCTAATTTGTACGATTTTTAACAATGGAATGGGCAGAATTCCCATGGATTGGGTGGGGGCAGTCCTAATGTGTGGCTCCAGGGGCCCCAGCCTGGAGGGAGTGTGGCCCAGGACTTTGAGGACAGAAGACTGAAAACACAAACTCAGCTTAAGTTTGGGGACGTAGGTATGGCACGCCCGATCTACAAACCATGAGAAGAACTCTTCAGGATATGAAGAATGAGCGAGTCTGAGGCGCTTGCTCAGGCTTTTGTGTCTGGATTTTGTTTCAGCGATGGCCGTGAAATGTTGGGGAGGTCTCATGGGCCATGGACGAATCTTCCTCTCTGTGGATTTGGCCCGATCCCAATTGTTTTTCGTCAATCTGTGGGATGGGAGGACACCTTTCAGGTTTGTTACCTCAGGTGTCCCACCAAAAGAGGAATTCCAAAGCAGAGCCCTGGGGAAGAGTGAAGGGACAACCTGAACTATGATTAAAAATTGGGGCCTAGGGGCATGGCACGCCCAATATGCTGTCTCTTCATATAGGCCCTGAGAGGCCTTACCTGAGGACTGGGCTCAGGCTGAGGGTCACAATGTGTGTTTGTGACCAATGTGGCCTGCAAGCATGGGCTGGGCCTCATGGGCCACGCTTGTTTCAACTACACTGAACGTTGGACAACATGCCAACCACAAGGTTTCTTGCCATGGGGAAAGAGTTCTGATTTCTGCATCATTTTCAACCCTGGGCAGTGGTTGGAGATAAGGTCTAGGTTCTGGAGCCTGAAAACCGCAGTTGGGAAGAGATGACGACCTAAGGCCATGGCGGGTCCGATGTGCTCAGTGTGCGGCCAGCTGTCTGGGTGGGACCAGGAGGTCCAGGCTCAGGCTGGGTCAGAAGGGAAAATAGTGCCCAGGTCAGCCTATATGTTTGGGGTACAGCCGAATGGCGTGCAGGTTGATCCTCATTTGCGGTTTCGGGGTAGCCCTGAGGGCAATGTTTTACTTCTGTAGGGCAGGCAGAGTGCGGCATTGTAGTTCTGGATGCCAAACTGGAGGGCTTGTGGGCCAGTAGTCTGAGGACGGAGTCTGAGAACCCAAGCTAGGCCTAGGTTTCTGGGTGAGGATATGGCAGGCACAATCTACAGACCTCAATCGAGATCTCGTGCATCTGAAGTCAGGGCAAGGATCAGACGATCGCTCAGGTTGGACTTTCTGTCCTGATGGCCCTTTCTTGAAGGGGGTTGGATCACGAGGACATGGGGGTTTTCCCACGATGGGAGTTGTGAGAAGCTCCAAACTGCAAAGATTCTTCTGCAGGACAATTGAGACCTGTTGGTTGGCTCCAGGCCAATGATTCCGAGCAGGGTCCTAAGGATGGATGGCTGGGTAGCCCACCTCACATTCCAATTGTCTCCAAGCAACAAGACAGGTTAGATCTGCTGGATGTGGGGGGCAACCGAGGAGGCTGAGTTGAAATGGACTCTCCTGTGGATGTGTCCTAATATGTTTTTGTGTCTATGGAGACCTTGGAATGAAGCGGTGGCCCTGGGGCCCTGAAGGATTCTCCTAAACAGAGGCTTTGATACAGCTCCAACGTGCATGTTTCCCATGTGTAGATGAGATTTGTTCTGATGGGTGAGTCAAGAAACAGCCATATGCTGGTATTGAAATCCAGGCCTCTGAGGAGAGATGCCTGGAAACCAAAGCAATGGATCCGATTAGTGCCTAGGGGCCTGTTCGTTCCTTTTTACCTCTGGGGACATCAGTCTACGGGTCTGAGTGCAGGTAGGTGCTCAGATGGGCTCAGATTGCCCCTGTTTGTCCTGGGAAGCCACAACTATTGGGATGGCCTCAGGGACTTTGGAGGTTATCCTACTAGTAGGGTTGTGGCCATTGGAATGGGCACATACAATTCCCTTGGAGAGGGCAAGTACAGTCCTCAGGTTTGGCTCCAGGGCCCTGAGCCTGTAGGGTGTGTAGGCCAGAGCTGTTTGGACAGTTGTCTGAAAACACAAACTCGGCTTATGTTTTGGGTCATAGGTATGGCAGGACTGATCTACAGACCATGAGGAGAACACTTCGGGATATGAAAAAAGGGCGAGTGTGAGGCTCTTGCTCAAGTTTTTGTCTCTGGATATCGTGTCACTCATGGTCGTGAAATTGCCGGGTGACTTCATGGGAAATGGACGAGTCTTACTCTCTGGGGGTTCGGTCCCGTCCAAAGAGTTTGGGGTCATTCTGGGGATGGAAGAAGTCCGTTTTTTTGTTGTTGTTGTCGATTTGTTTCATTTTGTTTTTCAACCTCAGATGTCCCACCAAATGAGGGATTCCAGAGTAGAGCCCTGGGGTGGGGCGACTGGACAACCAGAAATCTGGTTAAAAATTGGGGACTAGGGACATGTCAAGCCCATTATGACATCTAATGGTCCAGCCACTGAGAGGACTTACTAGAGGACAGGACTCACGCTGAGGTCACAATGCGTGTTTATGCTCTCGTCGCACTCAAGAATGGGCGGGGCCTCAGGGTGAATGCTGGTTTCTCCTACACTGAACGTTGGACAACATGCCAACCACAAGGTTTCTTGCCATGGCTCAGGAAGAGTTCTGATTTCTGCATCACAGTCACCCGTGGGCAGTGATTGGAGATAAGGTCTAGGTTCTGAAGCCTGAAAACTGAGGTAGGGAAGAGATGATGACCTAAGGCCATGGCGGGTCAGATGTGCTCAGCGTGCGGTCAGCTGTCTGGGTGTTGGTCAGCAGGTCCGGGCTCAGGTTGTGTCAGACATTGCATTAGTTCCCAGGTTAGACTATATAATTTGGGTACATTCTAGGGCCGTGTAGGTTTATCCTCATTTAAGCTGCCTGGGCTGCTCATTAGGCAATATATTTTTTCTAGAGGGCAGGCAGAGTGCTTCATTGTCGGTCCGGAATTGCCAAACTTGAGGGCTTCGGGGCCAGGAGAGTGAGGACGGAAGTCTGAGAACAAAAGCTAGACTTCGGATTCAGGGTGAGGGCACGGCAGGTACCCCCTGCAGATCTGAACCAATATCTCATGCATCTGAAGTCAGGGCGACGATCCCACGTTGGCTCAGGTTGGAGATTCTGTGCATGACGGCCCCTTCATGAAGGGAGCGGAATCTCGAGGCCATGCAGGTTTTCCACGTTGGGAGAAGTGCGATGCCCCTTTCAAGGATTTTCTCTGCGGGACAATTGAGACCTGTTGGACAGCTCCAGGACATCCCATATGGAATGACTCCAGAGCACCGTTCGAGGATGGATGCCTGGGAAGTCCGCCTCGCCTTCCAATTGTCGCCTAGCAACAAGACAGTTTAGATCTAATGGATCTGCGGGAGTAACCGGGGTGGCTGAGTTTTAATGCACTTTCCAGAGGATGGGGCCTAACGTGTGTTTGTGTCCATGAGGGACTTGGAATGGGGAGGTGGCACCAGGACCCTGAAGTATTCTCCTAAGCTTTGGCATAGCTCCCATGCACAAGTTTCCTTGTGGAGACGAGATTTGTTCTGATGGGTGCCTCAGGAAATCCCCTCTGCTGGTATTGGAATCCAGGCTTTTGAGGAGACATGCCTGTAAACCAAAGCAATGGATCCGATAATGGCCTCGGGTCCTGTCTGGTTCAATCTTCTTGGTATGAGTGGAGGTAGATGAGTGGAGGTAGATGCTCAGCCGGTATCATCCGCCCTTTTTTGTCCTGGGCGACCTACACTATTGGGATGGCCTCAGGGACTTTGGAGGGTTCTCCTATTTTGTACGATTTTTGACAATGGAATGGGCAGAATTCCCATGGATTGGGTGGGGGCAGTCCTAATGTGTGGCTCCAGGGGCCCCAGCCTGGAGGGAGTGTGGCCCAGGACTTTGAGGACAGAAGACTGAAAACACAAACTCAGCTTAAGTTTTGGGACGTAGGTATGGCACGCGCGATCTACAAACCATGAGAAGAACTCTTCAGGATATGAAGATGAGCGAGTCTGAGGAGCTTGCTCAGGCTTTTGTCTCTGGATTTTGTTTCAACGATGGCCGTGGAATGTTGTGGAGGTCTCATGGGCCATGGACGAATCTTCCTCTGTGGATTTGGCATGATCCCAATTGTTTTTCGTCAATCTGTGGGATGGGAGGACTCCTTTCAGGTTTGTTACCTCAGGTGTCCCACCAAAAGAGGAATTCCAAAGCAGAGCCCTGGGGAAGAGTGAAGGGACTACCCGAACTATGGTTAAAAATTGGGGCCTAGGGGCATGGCAAGCCCAATATGCTGTCTCTTCATATAGGCCCAGAGAGGCCTTACCTGAGGACTGGGCTCAGGCTGAGGGTCACAATGTGTGTTTGTGACCAATGTGGCCCGCAAGCATGGGCTGGGCCTCATGGGCCACGCTTGTTTCAACTACACTGAACGTTGGACAACATGCCAACCACAAGGTTTCTTGCCATGGGGAAAGGTTCTGATTTCTGCATCATTTTCAACCCTGGGCAGTGGTTGGAGATAAGGTCTAGGTTCTGGAGCCTGAAAACCGCAGTTGGGAAGAGATGACGACCTAAGGCCATGGCGGGTCCGATGTGCTCAGTGTGCGGCCAGCTGTCTGGGTGGGACCAGGAGGTCCAGGCTCAGGCTGGGTCAGAAGGGGAAATAGTGCCCAGGTCAGCCTATATGTTTGGGGTACAGCCGAATGGCGTGCAGGTTGATCCTCATTTGCGGTTTCGGGGTAGCCCTGAGGGCAATGTTTTACTTCTGTAGGGCAGGCAGAGTGCGGCATTGTAGTTCTGGATTGCCCAACTGGAGGGCTTGTGGGCCAGTAGTCTGAGGACGGAGTCTGAGAACCCAAGCTAGGCCTAGGTTTCTGGGTGAGGATATGGCAGGCATAATCTACAGTCCTCAATCGAGATCTCGTGCATCTGAAGTCAGGGCAAGGATCAGACGATCGCTCAGGTTGGACTTTCTGCCCTGATGGCCCTTTCTTGAAGGGGGTTGGATCACGAGGACATGGGGGTTTTCCCACGATGGGAGTTGTGAGAAGCTCCAAACTGCAAAGATTCTTCTGCAGGACAATTGAGACCTGTTGGTTGGCTCCAGGCCAACGATTCCGAGCAGGGTCCTAAGGATGGATGGCTGGGTAGCCCACCTCGCATTCCAATTGTCTCCAAGCAACAAGACAGGTTAGATCTGCTGGATGTGGGGGGCAACCGAGGAGGCTGAGTTGAAATGGACTCTCCTGTGGATGTGTCCTAATATGTTTTTGTGTCTATGGAGACCTTGGAATGAAGCGGTGGCCCTGGGGCCCTGAAGGGTTCTCCTAAACAGAGGCTTTGACACAGCTCCAACGTGCATGTTTCCCATGTGTAGATGAGATTTGTTCTGATGGGTGAGTCAAGAAACAGCCATATGCTGGTATTGAAATCCAGGCCTCTGAGGAGAGATGCCTGGAAACCAAAGCAATGGATCCGATTAGTGCCTAGGGGCCTGTTCGTTCCTTTTTACCTCTGGGGACATCAGTCTACGGGTCTGAGTGCAGGTAGGTGCTCAGATGGGCTCAGATTGCCCCTGTTTGTCCTGGGAAGCCACAACTATTGGGATGGCCTCAGGGACTTTGGAGGTTATCCTACTAGTAGGGTTGTGGCCATTGGAATGGGCACATACAATTCCCTTGGAGAGGGCAAGTACAGTCCTCAGGTTTGGCTCCAGGGCCCTGAGCCTGTAGGGTGTGTAGGCCAGAGCTGTTTGGACAGTTGTCTGAAAACACAAACTCGGCTTATGTTTTGGGTCATAGGTATGGAAGGACTGATCTACAGACCATGAGGAGACAATTCGGGATATGAAAAAAGGGCGAGTGTGAGGCTCTTGCTCAAGTTTTTGTCTCTGGATATCGTTTCACTCATGGTCGTGAAATTGCCGGGTGACTTCATGGGAAATGGACGAGTCTTACTCTCTGGGGGTTCGGTCCCGTCCAAAGAGTTTGGGGTCATTCTGGGGATGGAAGAAGTCCGTTTTTTTGTTGTTGTTGTCGATTTGTTTCATTTTGTTTTTCAACCTCAGATGTCCCACCAAATGAGGGATTCCAGAGTAGAGCCCTGGGGTGGGGCGACTGGACAACCAGAAATCTGGTTAAAAATTGGGGACTAGGGACATGTCAAGCCCATTATGACATCTAATGGTCCAGCCACTGAGAGGACTTACTAGAGGACAGGACTCACGCTGAGGTCACAATGCGTGTTTATGCTCTCGTCGCACGCAAGAATGGGCGGGGCCTCAGGGTGAATGCTGGTTTCTCCTACACTCAACGTTGGACAACATGCCAACCACAAGGTTTCTTGCCATGGGTCAGGAAGAGTTCTGATTTCTGCATCAAAGTCACTCGTGGGCAGTGATTGGAGATAAGGTCTAGGTTCTGAAGCCTGAAAACTGAGGTAGGGAAGAGATGATGACCTAAGGCCATGGCGAGTCTGATGTGCTCAGCGTGCGGTCAGCTGTCTGGGTGTTGGTCAGCAGGTCCGGGCTCAGGTTGTGTCAGACAGTGCATTAGTGCCCAGGTTAGACTATATAATTTGGGTACATTCGAGTGCCGTGTAGGTTTATCCTCATTTAAGCTGCCTGGGCTGCTCATTAGGCAATATATTTTTTCTAGAGGGCAGGCAGAGTGCTTCATTGTCGGTCCGGAATTGCCAAACTTGAGGGCTCGGGGCCAGGAGAGTGAGGACGGAAGTCTGAGAACACAAGCTAGACTTCGGATTCAGGGTGAGGGCACGGCAGGTACCCCCTGCAGATCTGAACCAATATCTCATGCATCTGAAGTCAGGGTGAGGATCCGACGTTGGCTCAGGCTGGAGTTTCTGTGCATGACGGCCCCTTCATGAAGGGAGCGGAATCTCGAGGCCATGGAGGTTTTCCACGTTGGGAGATGTGGGATGTCCCCTTCAAGGATTCCCTCTGCGGGACAATTGAGACCTGTTGGACAGCTCCAGGACATCCCATATGGAATGACTCCAGAGCACCGTTCCAGGATGGATGCCTGGGAAGTCCGCCTCGCCTTCCAATTGTCTCCTAGCAACAAGACAGTTTAGATCTAATGGATCTGCGGGAGCAACCGGGGTGGCTGAGTTGAAATGCACTTTCCAGAGGATGGGTCCTAACGTGTGTTTGTGTCCATGAGGGCCTTGGAATGGGGAGGTGGCACCGGGACCCTGAAGTATTCTCCTAAGCTTTGGCATAGCTCCCATGCACAAGTTTCCTTGTGGAGACGAGATTTGTTCTGATGGGTGCCTCAGGAAATCCCCTCTGCTGGTATTGGAATCCAGGCTTTTGAGGAGACATGCCTGTAAACCAAAGCAATGGATCCGATAATGGCCTCGGGTCCTGTCTGGTTCAATCTTCTTGGTATGAGTGGAGGTAGAGGAGTGGAGGTAGATGCTCAGCCAGTATCAACCGCCCTTTTTTGTCCTGGGCGACCTACACTATTGGGATGGCCTCAGGGACTTTGGAGGGTTCTCCTAATTTGTACGATTTTTGACAATGGAATGGCCAGAATTCCCATGGATTGGGTGGTGGCAGTCCTAATGTGTGGCTCCAGGGGCCCCAGCCTTGAGGGAGTGTGGCCCAGGACTTTGAGGACAGAAGACTGAAAACACAAACTCAGCTTAAGTTTGGGGACCTAGGTATGGCACGCCCGATCTACAAACCATGAGAAGAACTCTTCAGGATATGAAGATGAGCGAGTATGAGGAGCTTGCTCAGGCTTTTGTCTCTGGATTTTGTTTCAGCGATGGCCCTGGAATGTTGTGGAGGTCTCATGGGCCATGGACGAATCTTCCTCTCTGTGGATTTGGCCCGATCCCAATTGTTTTTCGTCAATCTGTGGGATGGGAGGACTCCTTTCAGGTTTGTTACCTCAGGTGTCCCACCAAAAGAGGAATTCCAAAGCAGAGCCCTGGGGAAGAGTGAAGGGACAACCCGAACTATGGTTAAAAATTGGGGCCTAGGGGCATGGCAAGCCCAATATGCTGTCTCTTCATATAGGCCCAGAGAGGCCTTACCTGAGGACTGGGCTCAGGCTGAGGGTCACAATGTGTGTTTGTGACCAATGTGGCCCACAAGCATGGGCTGGGCCTCATGGGCCACGCTTGTTTCAACTACACTGAACGTTGGACAACATGCCAACCACAAGGTTTCTTGCCATGGGGAAAGAGTTCTGATTTCTGCATCATTTTCAACCCTGGGCAGTGGTTGGAGATAAGGTCTAGGTTCTGGAGCCTGAAAACCGCAGTTGGGAAGAGATGACGACCTAAGGCCATGGCGGGTCCGATGTGCTCAGTGTGCGGCCAGCTGTCTGGGTGGGACCAGGAGGTCCAGGCTCAGGCTGGGTCAGAAGGGGAAATAGTGCCCAGGTCAGCCTATATGTTTGGGGTACAGCCGAATGGCGTGCAGGTTGATCCTCATTTGGGGTTTCGGGGTAGCACTGAGGGCAATGATTGACTTCTGTAGGGCAGGCAGGGTGCGGCATTGTAGTTCTGGATTGCCAAACTGGAGGGCTTGTGGGCCAGTAGTCTGAAGACGGAGTCTGAGAACCCAAGCTAGGCCTAGGTATCTGGGTGAGGATATGGCAGGCACAATCTACAGACCTCAATCTAGATCTCGTGCATCTGAAGTCAGGGCAAGGATCAGACGATCGCTCAGGTTGGACTCTCTGCCCTGATGGCCCTTTCTTGAAGGGGGTTGGATCAAGAGGACATGGGGGTTTTCCCACGATGGGAGTTGTGAGAAGCTACAAACTGCAAAGATTCTTCTGCAGGACAATTGAGACCTGTTGGTTGGGTCCAGGCCAACGATTCCGAGCAGGGTCCTAAGGATGGATGGCTGGGTAGCCCAACTCGCATTCCAATTGTCTCCAAGCAACAAGACAGGTTAGATCTGCTGGATGTGGGGGGCAACCGAGGAGGCTGAGTTGAAATGGACTCTCCTGTGGTTGTGTCCTAATATGTTTTTGTGTCTATGGAGACCTTGGAATGAAGCGGTGGCCCAGGGTCCCTGAAGGGTTCTCCTAAACAGAGGCTTTGACACAGCTCCAACGTGCATGTTTCCCATGCGTAGATGAGATTTGTTCTGATGGGTGAGTCAAGAAACAGCCATATGCTGGTATTGAAATCCAGGCCTCTGAGGAGAGATGCCTGGAAACCAAAGCAATGGATCCGATTAGTGCCTAGGGGCCTGTTCGTTCCTTTTTACCTCTGGGGACATCAGTCTACGGGTCTGAGTGCAGGTAGGTGCTCAGATGGGCTCAGATTGCCCCTGTTTGTCCTGGGAAGCCACAACTATTGGGATGGCCTCAGGGACTTTGGAGGTTATCCTACTAGTAGGGTTGTGGCCATTGGAATGGGCATATACAATTCCCTTGGAGAGGGCAAGTACAGTCCTCAGGTTTGGCTCCAGGGCCCTGAGCCTGTAGGGTGTGTAGGCCAGAGCTGTTTGGACAGTTGTCTGAAAACACAAACTCGGCTTATGTTTTGGGTCATAGGTATGGCAGGACTGATCAACAGACCATGAGGAGAACACTTCGGGATATGAAAAAAAAGCGAGTGTGAGGCTCTTGCTCAAGTTTTTGTCTCTGGATATCGTGTCACTCATGGTCGTGAAATTGCCGGGTGACTTCATGGGAAATGGACGAGTCTTACTCTCTGGGGGTTCGGTCCCGTCCAAAGAGTTTGGGGTCATTCTGGGGATGGAAGAAGTCCGTTTTTTTGTTGTTGTCGATTTGTTTCATTTTGTTTTTCAACCTCAGATGTCCCACCAAATGAGGGATTCCAGAGTAGAGCCCTGGGGTGGGGCGACTGGACAACCAGAAATCTGGTTAAAAATTGGGGACTAGGGACATGTCAAGCCCATTATGACATCTAATGGTCCAGCCACTGAGAGGACTAACTAGAGGACAGGACTCACGCTGAGGTCACAGTGTGTGTTTATGCTCTCGTCGCAAGCAAGAATGGGCGGGGCCTCAGGGTGAATGCTTGTTTCTCCTACACTGAACGTTGGACAACATGCCAACCACAAGGTTTCTTGCCATGGGTCAGGAAGAGTTCTGATTTCTGCATCACAGTCACCCGTGGGCAGTGATTGGAGATAAGGTCTAGGTTCTGAAGCCTGAAAACTGAGGTAGGGAAGAGATGATGACCTAAGGCCATGGCGGGTCTGATGTGCTCAGTGTGCGGTCAGCTGTCTGGGTGTTGGTCAGCAGGTCTGGGCTCAGGTTGTGTCAGACAGTGCATTAGTGCCCAGGTTAGACTATATAATTTGGGTACATTCGAGTGCCGTGTAGGTATATCCTCATTTAAGCTGCCTGGGCTGCTCATTAGGCAATATATTTTTTCTAGAGGACATGGCAGAGTTCTTCATTGTCGGTCCGGAATTGCCAAACTTGAGGGCTTCGGGGCCAGGAGAGTGAGGACGGAAGTCTGAGAACACAAGCTAGACTTCGGATTCAGGGTGAGGGCACGGCAGGTACCCCCTGCAGATCTGAACCAATATCTCATGCATCTGAAGTCAGGGCGAGGATCCGACTTTGGCTCAGGTTGGAGTTTCTGTGCATGACGGCCCCTTCATGAAGGGAGCGGAATCTCGAGGCCATGGAGGTTTTCCACGTTGGGAGATGTGGGATGCCCCCTTCAAGGATTCCTTCTGCGGGACAATTGAGACCTGTTGGACAGCTCCAGGACATCCCATATGGTATGACTCCAGAGCACCGTTCGAGGTTGGATGCCTGGGAAGTCCGCCTCGCCTTCCAATTGTCTCCTAGCAACAAGACAGTTTAGATCTAATGGATCTGCGGGAGCAACCGGGGTGGCTGAGTTGAAATGCACTTTCCAGAGAATGGGTCCTAACGTGTGTTTGTGTCCATGAGGGCCTTGGAATGGGGAGGTGGCACCGGGACACTGAAGTATTCTCCTAAGCTTTGGCATAGGTCCCATGCACAAGTTTCCTTGTGGAGACGATATTTGTTCTGATGGGTGCCTCAGGAAATCCCCTCTGCTGGTATTGGAATGCAGGCTTTTGAGGAGACATGCCTGTAAACCAAAGCAATGGATCCGATAATGGCCTCGGGTCCTGTCTGGTTCAATCTTCTTGGTATGAGTGGAGGTAGATGAGTGGAGGTAGATGCTCAGCCGGTATCAACCGCCCTTTTTTGTCCCGGGCGACCTACACTATTGGGATGGCCCCAGGGTCTTTGGAGGGTTCTCCTAATTTGTACGATTTTTGACAATGGAATGGGCAGAATTCCCATGGATTGGGTGGTGGCAGTCCTGTTGAGTGGCTCCAAGGCCCCAGCCTGGAGGGAGTGTGGCCCAGGACTTTGAGGACAGAAGACTGAAAACACAAAATCAGCTTAATTTTGGGAACGTAGGTATGGCACGCCCGATCTACAAACCATGAGAAGAACTCTTCAGGATATGAAGAATGAGCGAGTCTGAGGCGCTTGCTCAGGCTTTTGTCTCTGACTTTTGTTTCAGCGATGGCCGTGGAATGTTGGGGAGATCTCATGGGCCATGGACTAATCTTCCTCTCTGTGGATTTGGCCCGATCCCAATTGTTTTTCGTCAATCTGTGGGATGGGAGGACTCCTTTCAGGTTTGTTACCTCAGGTGTCCCACCAAATAGGAATTCCAAAGCAGAGCCCTGGGGAAGAGTGAAGGGACAACCCAAACTATGGTTAAAAATTGGGGCCTAGGGGCATGGCAAGCCCAATATGCTGTCTCTTCATATAGGCCCTGAGAGGCCTTACATGAGGACTGGGCTCAGGCTGAGGGTCACAATGTGTGTTTGTGACCAATGTGGCCCGCAAGCATGGGCTGGGCCTCATGGGCCACGCTTGTTTCAACTACCCTGAACGTTGGACAACATGCCAACCACAAGGTTTCTTGCCATGGGGAAAGAGTTCTGATTTCTGCATCATTTTCAACCCTGGGCAGTGGTTGGAGATAAGGTCTAGGTTCTGGAGCCTGAAAACCGCATTTGGGAAGAGACACGACCTAAGGCCATGGCGGGTCCGATGTGCTCAGTTTGCGGCCAGCTGTCTGGGTGGGACCAGGAGGTCCAGGCTCAGGCTGGGTCAGAAGGGGAAATAGTGCCCAGGTCAGCCTATATGTTTGGGGTACAGCCGAATGGCGTGCAGGTTGATCCTCATTTGCGGTTTCGGGGTAGCCCTGAGGGCAATGTTTCACTTCTGTAGGGCAGGCAGGGTGCGGTATTGTAGTTCTGGATTGCCAAACTGGAGGGCTTCTGGGCCAGTAGTCTGAGGACGGAGTCTGAGAACCCAAGCTAGGCCTAGGTTTCTGGGTGAGGATATGGCAGGCACAATCTACAGACCTCAATCGAGATCTCGTGCATCTGAAGTCAGGGCAAGGATCAGACGATCGCTCAGGTTGGACTTTCTGCCCTGATGGCCCTTTCTTGAAGGGTGTTGGATCACGAGGACATGGGGGTTTTCCCACGATGGGAGTTGTGAGAAGCTCCAAACTGCAAAGATTCTTCTGCAGGAAAATTGAGACCTGTTGGTTGGCTCCAGGCCAACGATTCCGAGCAGTGTTCTAAGGATGGATGGCTGGGTAGCCCACCTCGCATTCCAATTGTCTCCAAGCAACAAGACAGGTTAGATCTGCTGGATGTGGGGGGCAACCGAGGAGGCTGAGTTGAAATGGACTCTCCTGTGGATGTGTCCTAATATGTTTTTGTGTCTATGGAGACCTTGGAATGAAGCGGTGGCACTGGGGCCCTGAAGGGTTCTCCTAAACAGAGGCTTTGACACAGCTCCAACGTGCATGTTTCCCATGTGTAGATGAGATTTGTTCCGATGGGTGAGTGAAGAAACAGCCATATGCTGGTATTGAAATCCAGGCCTCTGAGGAGAGATGCCTGGAAACCAAAGCAATGGATCCGATTAGTGCCTAGGGGCCTGTTCGTTCCTTTTTACCTCTGGGGACAACAGTCTACGGGTCTGAGTGCAGGTAGGTGCTCAGATGGGCTCAGATTGCCCCTGTTTGTCCTGGGAAGCCACAACTATTGGGATGGCCTCAGGGACTTTGGAGGTTATCCTATTAGTAGGGTTGTGGCCATTGGAATGGGCACATACAATTCCCTTGGAGAGGGCAAGTACAGTCTCAGGTTTGGCTCCAGGGCCCTGAGCCTGTAGGGTGTGTAGGCCAGAGCTGTTTGGATAGTTGTCTGAAAACACAAACTCGGCTTTTGTTTTGGGTCATAGGTATGGCAGGACTGATCTACAGACCATGAGGAGAACACTTCGGGATATGAAAAAAGGGCGAGTGTGAGGCTCTTGCTCAAGTTTTTGTCTCTGGATATCGTGTCACTCATGGTCGTGAAATTGCCGGGTGACTTCATGGGAAATGGAGGAGTCTTACTCTCTGGGGGTTCGGTCCCGTCCAAAGAGTTTGGGGTCATTCTGGGGATGGAAGAAGTCCGGTTTTTTGTTGTTGTCGATTTGTTTCATTTTGTTTTTCAACCTCAGATGTCCCACCAAATGAAGGATTCCAGAGTAGAGCCCTGGGGTGGGGCGACTGGACAACCAGAAATCTGGTTAAAAATTGGGGACAAGGGACATGTCAAGCCCATTATGACATCTAATGTTCCAGCCACTGAGAGGACTTACTAGAGGACAGGACTCACGCTGAGGTCACAATGCGTGTTTATGCTCTCGTCACACACAAGAATGGGCGGAGCCTCAGGGTGAATGCTTGTTTCTCCTACACTGAACGTTGGACAACATGCCAACCACAAGGTTTCTTGCCATGGGTCAGGAAGAGTTCTGATTTCTGCATCACAGTCACCCGTGGGCAGTGATTGGAGATAAGGTCTAGGTTCTGAAGCCTGAAAACTGAGGTAGGAAAGAGATGATGACCTAAGGCCATGGCGGGTCTGATGTGCTCAGCGTGTGGTCAGCTGTCTGGGTGTTGGTCAGCAGGTCCGGGCTCAGGTTGTGTCAGACAGTGCATTAGTGCCCAGGTTAGATTATATAATATGGGTACATTCGAGTGCCGTGTAGGTTTATCCTCATTTAAGCTGCCTGGGCTGCTCATTAGGCAATATATTTTTTCTAGAGGGCAGGCAGAGTGCTTCATTGTCGGTCCGGAATTGCCAAACTTGAGGGCTTCGGGGCCAGGAGAGTGAGGACGGAAGTCTGAGAACACAAGCTAGACTTCGGATTCAGGGTGAGGGCACGGCAGGTACCCCCTGCAGATTTGAACCAATATCTCATGCATCTGAAGTCAGGGCGAGGATCCGACGTTGGCTCAGGTTGGAGTTACTGTGCATGACGGCCCCTTCATGAAGGGAGCGGAATCTCGAGGCCATGGAGGTTTTCCACGTTGGGAGATGTGGGATGCCCCCTTCAAGGATTCCTTCTGCGGGACATTTGAGACCTGTTGGACAGCTCCAGGACATCCCATATGGTATGACTCCAGAGCACCGTTCGAGGTTGGATGCCTGGGATATCCGCCTCGCCTTCCAATTGTCTCCTAGCAACAAGACAGTTTAGATCTAATGGATCTGCGGGAGCAACCGGGGTGGCTGAGTTGAAATGCACTTTCCAGAGAATGGGTCCTAACCTGTGTTTGTGTCCATAGGGCCTTGGAATGGGGAGGTGGCACAGGGACACTGAAGTATTCTCCTAAGCTTTGGCATAGCTCCCATGCACAAGTTTCCTTGTGGAGACGAGATTTGTTCTGATGGGTGCCTCAGGAAATCCCCTCTGCTGGTATTGAAATGCAGGCTTTTGAGGAGACATGCCTGTAAACCAAAGCAATGGATCCGATAATGGCCTCGGGTCCTGTCTGGTTCAATCTTCTTGGTATGAGTGGAGTTAGATGAGTGGAGGTTGATGCTCAGCCGGTATCAACCGCCCTTTTTTGTTCGGGCGACCTACACTATTGGGATGGCCTCAGGGACTTTGGAGGGTTCTCCTAATTTGTACGATTTATGACAATGGAATGGGCAGAATTCCCATGGATTGGTTGGGGGCAGTCCTAATGAGTGGCTCCAAGGCCCCAGCCTGGAGGGAGTGTGGCCCAGGACTTTGAGGACAGAAGACTGAAAACACAAAATCAGCTTAAGTTTGGGGACGTAGGTATGGCACGCCCGATCTACAAACCCTGAGAAGAACTCTTCAGGATATGAAGAATGAGCGAGTCTGAGGCGCTTGCTCAGGCTTTTCTCTCTGACTTTTGTTTCAGCGATGGCCGTGGAATGTTGGGGAGATCTCATGGGCCATGGACTAATCTTCCTCTCTGTGGATTTGGCCCGATCCCAATTGTTTTTCGTCAATCTGTGGGATGGGAGGACTCCTTTCAGGTTTGTTACCTCAGGTGTCCCACCAAAAGAGGAATTCCAAAGCAGAGCCCTGGCGAAGAGTGAAGGGACAACCTGAACTATGGTTAAAAATTGGGGCCTAGGGGCATGGCAAGCCCAATATGCTGTCTCTTCATATAGGCCCTGAGAGGCCTTACCTGAGGACTGGGCTCAGGCTGAGGGTCACAATGTGTGTTTGTGACCAATGTGGCCCGCAAGCATGGGCGGGGCCTCATGGGCCACGCTTGTTTCAACTACACTGAACGTTGGACAACATGCTAACCACAAGGTTTCTTGCCATGGGGAAAGAGTTCTGATTTCTGCATTATTTTCAACCCTGGGCAGTGGTTGGAGATAAGGTCTAGGTTCTGGAGCCTGAAAACCGCATCTGGGAAGAGACACGACCTAAGGCCATGGCGGGTCCGATGTGCTCAGTTTGCGGCCAGCTGTCTGGGTGGGACCAGGAGGTCCAGGATCAGGCTGGGTCAGAAGGGGAAATAGTGCCCAGGTCAGCCTATATGTTTGGGGTACAGCCGAATGGCGTGCAGGTTGATCCTCATTTGCGGTTTCGGGGTAGCCCTGAGGGCAATGTTTCACTTCTGTAGGGCAGGCAGGGTGCGGTATTGTAGTTCTGGATTGCCAAACTGGAGGGCTTCTGGGCCAGTAGTCTGAGGACGGAGTCTGAGAACCCAAGCTAGGCCTAGGTTTCTGGGTGAGGATATGGCAGGCACAATCTACAGACCTCAATCGAGATCTCGTGCATCTGAAGTCAGGGCAAGGATCAGACGATCGCTCAGGTTGGACTTTCTGCCCTGATGGCCCTTTCTTGAAGGGTGTTGGATCACGAGGACATGGGGGTTTTCCCACGATGGGAGTTGTGAGAAGCTCCAAACTGCAAAGATTCTTCTGCAGGACAATTGAGACCTGTTGGTTGGCTCCAGGCCAACGATTCCGAGCAGTGTTCTAAGGATGGATGGCTGGGTAGCCCACCTCGCATTCCAATGGTCTCCAAGCAACAAGACAGGTTAGATCTGCTGGATGTGGGGGGCAACCGAGGAGGCTGAGTTGAAATGGACTCTCCTGTGGATGTGTCCTAATATGTTTTTGTGTCTATGGAGACCTTGGAATGAAGCGGTGGCCCTGGGGCCCTGAAGGGTTCTCCTAAACAGAGGCTTTGACACAGCTCCAACGTGCATGTTTCCCATGTGTAGATGAGATTTGTTCTGATGGGTGAGTCAAGAAACAGCCATATGCTGGTATTGAAATCCAGGCCTCTGAGGAGAGATGCCTGGAAACCAAAGCAAGGGATCCGATTAGTGCCTAGGGGCCTGTTCGTTCCTTTTTACCTCTGGGGACAACAGTCTACGGGTCTGAGTTCAGGTAGGTGCTCAGATGGGCTCAGATTGCCCCTGTTTGTCCTGGGAAGCCACAACTATTGGGATGGCCTCAGGGACTTTGGAGGTTATCCTATTAGTAGGGTTGTGGCCATTGGAATGGGCACATACAATTCCCTTGGAGAGGGCAAGTACAGTCCTCAGGTTTGGCTCCAGGGCCCTGAGCCTGTAGGGTGTGTAGGCCAGAGCTGTTTGGACAGTTGTCTGAAAACACAAACTCGGCTTTTGTTTTGGGTCATAGGTATGGCAGGACTGATCTACAGACCATGAGGAGAACACTTCGGGATATGAAAAAAGGGCGAGTGTGAGGCTCTTGCTCAAGTTTTTGTCTCTGGATATCGTGTCACTCATGGTCGTGAAATTGCCGGGTGACTTCATGGGAAATGGACGAGTCTTACTCTCTGGGGGTTCGGTCCTGTCCAAAGAGTTTGGGGTCATACTGGGGATGGAAGAAGTCCGTTTTTTTGTTGTTGTCGATTTGTTTCATTTTGTTTTTCAACCTCAGATGTCCCACCAAATGAGGGATTCCAGAGTAGAGCCCTGGGGTGGTGCGACTGGACAACCAGAAATCTGGTTAAAAATTGGGGACTAGGGACATGTCAAGCCCATTATGACATCTAATGTTCCAGCCACTGAGAGGACTTACTAGAGGACAGGACTCACGCTGAGGTCACAATGCGTGTTTATGCTCTCGTCGCACACAAGAATGGGCGGAGCCTCAGGGTGAATGCTTGTTTCTCCTACACTGAACGTTGGACAACATGCCAAACACAAGGTTTCTTGCCATGGGTCAGGAAGAGTTCTGATTTCTGCATCACAGTCACCCGTGGGCAGTGATTGGAGATAAGGTCTAGGTTCTGAAGCCTGAAAACTGAGGTAGGGAAGAGATGATGACCTAAGGCCATGGCGGGTCTGATGTGCTCAGCGTGTGGTCAGCTGTCTGGGTGTTGGTCAGCAGGTCCGGGCTCAGGTTGTGTCAGACAGTGAATTAGTGCCCAGGTTAGATTATATAATTTGGGTACATTCGAGTGCCGTGTAGGTTTATCCTCATTTAAGCTGCCTGGGCTGCTCATTAGGCAATATATTTTTTCTAGAGGGCAGGCAGAGTGCTTCATTGTCAGTCCGGAATTGCCAAACTTGAGGGCTTCGGGGCCAGGAGAGCGAGGACGGAAGTCTGAGAACACAAGCTAGACTTCGGATTCAGGGTGAGGGCACGGCAGGTACCCCCTGCAGATCTGAACCAATATCTCATGCATCTGAAGTCAGGGCGAGGATCCGACTTTGGCTCAGGTTGGAGTTTCTGTGCATGACGGCCCCTTCATGAAGGGAGCGGAATCTCGAGGCCATGGAGGTTTTCCACGTTGGGAGATGTGGGATGCCCCCTTCAAGGATTCCTTCTGCGGGACAATTGAGACCTTTTGGACAGCTCCAGGACATCCCATATGGTATGACTCCAGAGCACCGTTCGAGGTTGGATGCCTGGGAAGTCCGCCTCGCCTTCCAATTGTCTCCTAGCAACAAGACAGTTTAGATCTAATGGATCTGCGGGAGCAACCGGGGTGGCTGAGTTGAAATGCACTTTCCAGAGAATGGGTCCTAACGTGTGTTTGTGTCCATGAGGGCCTTGGAATGGGGAGGTGGCACCGGGACACTGAAGTATTCTCCTAAGCTTTGGCATAGCTCCCATGCACAAGTTTCCTTGTGGAGACGATATTTGTTCTGATGGGTGCCTCAGGAAATCCCCTCTGCTGGTATTGGAATGCAGGCTTTTGAGGAGACATGCCTGTAAACCAAAGCAATGGATCCGATAATGGCCTCGGGTCCTGTCTGGTTCAATCTTCTTGGTATGAGTGGAGGTAGATGAGTGGAGGTAGATGCTCAGCCGGTATCAACCGCCCTTTTTTGTCCCGGGCGACCTACACTATTGGGATGGCCCCAGGGTCTTTGGAGGGTTCTCCTAATTTGTACGATTTTTGACAATGGAATGGGCAGAATTCCCATGGATTGGGTGGTGGCAGTCCTAATGAGTGGCTCCAAGGCCCCAGCCTGGAGGGAGTGTGGCCCAGGACTTTGAGGACAGAAGACTGAAAACACAAAATCAGCTTAATTTTGGGAACGTAGGTATGGCACGCCCGATCTACAAACCATGAGAAGAACTCTTCAGGATATGAAGAATGAGCGAGTCTGAGGCGCTTGCTCAGGCTTTTGTCTCTGACTTTTGTTTCAGCGATGGCCGTGGAATGTTGGGGAGATCTCATGGGCCATGGACTAATCTTCCTCTCTGTGGATTTGGCCCCATCCCAATTGTTTTTCGTCAATCTGTGGGATGGGAGGACTCCTTTCAGGTTTGTTACCTCAGGTGTCCCACCAAAGAGGAATTCCAAAGCAGAGCCCTGGGGAAGAGTGAAGGGACAACCCAAACTATGGTTAAAAATTGGGGCCTAGGGGCATGGCAAGCCCAATATGCTGTCTCTTCATATAGGCCCTGAGAGGCCTTACATGAGGACTGGACTCAGGCTGAGGGTCACAATGTGTGTTTGTGACCAATGTGGCCCGCAAGCATGGGCTGGGCCTCATGGGCCACGCTTGTTTCAACTACCCTGAACGTTGGACAACATGCCAACCACAACGTTTCTTGCCATGGGGAAAGAGTTCTGATTTCTGCATCATTTTCAACCCTGGGCAGTGGTTGGAGATAAGGTCTAGGTTCTGGAGCCTGAAAACCGCATTTGGGAAGAGACACGACCTAAGGCCATGGCGGGTCCGATGTGCTCAGTTTGCGGCCAGCTGTCTGGGTGGGACCAGGAGGTCCAGGCTCAGGCTGGGTCAGAAGGGGAAATAGTGCCCAGGTCAGCCTATATGTTTGGGGTACAGCCGAATGGCGTGCAGGTTGATCCTCATTAGCGGTTTCGGGGTAGCCCTGAGGGCAATGTTTCATTTCTGTAGGGCAGGCAGGGTGCGGTATTGTAGTTCTGGATTGCCAAACTGGAGGGCTTCTGGGCCAGTAGTCTGAGGACGGAGTCTGAGAACCCAAGCTAGGCCTGGGTTTCTGGGTGAGGATATGGCAGGCACAATCTACAGACCTCAATCGAGATCTCGTGCATCTGAAGTCAGGGCAAGGATCAGACGATCGCTCAGGTTGGACTTTCTGCCCTGATGGCCCTTTCTTGAAGGGCGTTGGATCACGAGGACATGGGGGTTTTCCCACGATGGGAGTTGTGAGAAGCTCCAAACTGCAAAGATTCTTCTGCAGGACAATTGAGACCTGTTGGTTGGCTCCAGGCCAACGATTCCGAGCAGGGTTCTAAGGATGGATGGCTGGGTAGCCCACCTCGCATTCCAATTGTCTCCAAGCAACAAGACAGGTTAGATCTGCTGGATGTGGGGGGCAACCGAGGAGGCTGAGTTGAAATGGACTCTCCTGTGGATGTGTCCTAATATGTTTTTGTGTCTATGGAGACCTTGGAATGAAGCGGTGGCCCTGGGGCCCTGAAGGGTTCTCCTAAACAGAGGCTTTGACACAGCTCCAACGTGCATGTTTCCCATGTGTAGATGAGATTTGTTCTGATGGGTGAGTCAAGAAACAGCCATATGCTGGTATTGAAATCCAGGCCTCTGAGGAGAGATGCCTGGAAACCAAAGCAATGGATCCGATTAGTGCCTAGGGGCCTGTTCGTTCCTTTTTACCTCTGGGGACATCAGTCTACGGGTCTGAGTGCAGGTAGGTGCTCAGATGGGCTCAGATTGCCCCTGTTTGTCCTGGGAAGCCACAACTATTGGGATGGCCTCAGGGACTTTGGAGGTTATCCTACTAGTAGGGTTGTGGCCATTGGAATGGGCACATACAATTCCCTTGGAGAGGGCAAGTACAGTCCTCAGGTTTGGCTTCAGGGCCCTGAGCCTGTAGGGTGTGTAGGCCAGAGCTGTTTGGACAGTTGTCTGAAAACACAAACTCGGCTTTTGTTTTGCGTCATAGGTATGGCAGGACTGATCTACAGACCATGAGGAGAACACTTCGGGATATGAAAAAAGGGCGAGTGTGAGGCTCTTGCTCAAGTTTTTGTCTCTGGATATCGTGTCACTCATGGTCGTGAAATTGCCGGGTGACTTCATGGGAAATGGACGAGTCTTACTCTCTGGGGGTTCGGTCCCGTCCAAAGAGTTTGGGGTCATTCTGGGGATGGAAGAAGTCCGTTTTTTTGTTGTTGTCGATTTGTTTCATTTTGTTTTTCAACCTCAGATGTCCCACCAAATGAGGGATTCCAGAGTAGAGCCCTGGGGTGGGGCGACTGGACAACCAGAAATCTGGTTAAAAAAATTGGGGACTAGGGACATGTCAAGCCCATTATGACATCTAATGTTCCAGCCACTGAGAGGACTTACTAGAGGACAGGACTCACGCTGAGGTCACAATGCGTGTTTATGCTCTCCTCGCACTCAAGAATGGGCGGGGCCTCAGGGTGAATGCTTGTTTCTCCTACACTGAACGTTGGACAACATGCCAACCACAAGGTTTCTTGCCATGGGTCAGGAAGAGTTCTGATTTCTGCATCACAGTCACCCGTGGGCAGTGATTGGAGATAAGGTCTAGGTTCTGAAGCCTGAAAACTGAGGTAGGGAAGAGATGATGACCTAAGGCCATGGCGGGTCTGATGTGCTCAGCGTGCGGTCAGCTGTCTGGGTGTTGGTCAGCAGGTCTGGGCTCAGGTTGTGTCAGACAGTGCATTAGTGCCCAGGTTAGACTATATAATTTGGGTACATTCGAGTGCCGTTTAGGTTTATCCTCATTTAAGCTGCCTGGGCTGCTGATTAGGCAATATATTTTTTCTAGAGGACACGGCAGAGTGTTCATTGTCGGTCCGGAATTGCCAAACTTGAGGGCTTCGGGGCCAGGAGAGTGAGGACAGAAGTCTGAGAACACAAGCTAGACTTCGGATTCAGGGTGAGGGCACGGCAGGTACCCCCTGCAGATCTGAACCAACATCTCATGCATCTGAAGTCAGGGCGAGGATCCGACGTTGGCTCAGGTTGGAGTTTCTGTGCATGACGGCCCCTTCATGAAGGGAGCGGAATCTCGAGGCCATGGAGGTTTTCCACGTTGGGAGATGTGGGATGCCCCCTTCAAGGATTCCTTCTGCGGGACAATTGAGACCTGTTGGACAGCTCCAGGACATCCCATATGGAATGACTCCAGAGCACCGTTCGAGGATGGATGCCTGGGAAGTCCGCCTCGCCTTCCAATTGTCTCCTAGCAACAAGACAGTTTAGATCTAATGGATCTGCGGGAGCAACCGGGGTGGCTGAGTTGAAATGCACTTTCCAGAGGATGGGTCCTAACGTGTGTTTGTGTCCATTAGGGCCTTGGAATGGGGAGGTGGCACCGGGAACCTGAAGTATTCTCCTAAGCTTTGGCTTAGTTCCCATGCACAAGTTTTCTTGTGGAGACGAGATTTGTTCTGATGGGTGCCTCAGGAAATCCCCTCTGCTGGTATTGGAATCCAGCCTTTTGAGGAGACATGCCTGTAAACCAAAGCAATGGATCCGATAATGGCCTCGGGTCCTGTCTGGTTCAATCTTCTTGGTATGAGTGGAGGTAGATGAGTGGAGGTAGATGCTCAGCCGGTATCAACCGCCCTTTTTTGTCCTGGGCGACCTACACTATTGGGATGGCCTCAGGGACTTTGGAGGGTTCTCCTAATTTGTACGATTTTTGACAATGGAATGGGCAGAATTCCCATGGATTGGGTGGGGGCAGTCCTAATGTGTGGCTCCAGGGGCCCCAGCCTGGAGGGAGTGTGGCCCAGGACTTTGAGGACAGAAGACTGTAAACACAAAATCAGCTTAAGTTTGGGGACGTAGGTATGGCACGCCCGATCTACAAACCATGAGAAGAACTCTTCAGGATATGAAGAATGAGCGAGTCTGAGGCGCTTGCTCAGGCTTTTGTCTCTGACTTTTGTTTCAGCGATGGCCGTGGAATGTTGGGGAGGTCTCATGGGCCATGGACGAATCTTCCTCTCTGTGGATTTGCCCCGATCCCAATTGTTTTTCGTCAATCTGTGGGATGGGAGGACTCCTTTCAGGTTTGTTACCTCAGGTGTCCCACCAAAAGAAGAATTCCAAAGCAGAGCCCTGGGGAAGAGTGAAGGGACAACCCGAACTATGGTTAAAAATTGGGGCCTAGAGGCATGGCAAGTCCAATATGCTGTCTCTTCATATAGGCCCTGAGAGGCCTTACATGAGGACTGGGCTCAGGCTGAGGGTCACAATGTGTGTTTGTGACCAATGTGGCCCGCAAGCATGGTTTGGGCCTCATGGGCCACGCTTGTTTCAACTACACTGAACGTTGGACAACATGCCAAGCACAAGGTTTCTTGCCATGGGGAAAGAGTTCTGATTTCTGCATCATATTCAACCCTGGGCAGTGGTTGGAGATAAGGTCTAGGTTCTGGAGCCTGAAAACCGCAGTTGGGAAGAGATGACGACCTAAGGCCATGGCGGGGGTCCGATGTGCTCAGTGTGCGGCCAGCTGTCTGGGTGGGACCAGGAGGTCCAGGCTCAGGCTGGGTCAGAAGGGGAAATAGTGCCCAGGTCAGCCTATATGTTTGGGGTACAGCCGAATGGCGTGCAGGTTGATCCTCATTTGCGGTTTCGGGGTAGCCCTGAGGGCAATGTTTTACTTCTGTAGGGCAGGCAGAGTGCGGCATTGTAGTTCTGGATTGCCCAACTGGAGGGCTTGTGGGCCAGTAGTCTGAGGACAGAGTCTGAGAACCCAAGCTAGGCCTAGGTTTCTGGGTGAGGATATGGCAGGCACAATCTACAGACCTCAATAGAGATCTCGTGCATCTGAAGTCAGGGCAAGGATCAGACGATCGCTCAGTTTGGACTTTCTGCCCTGATGGCCCTTTCTTGAAGGGGGTTGGATTTAGGACATGGGGGTTTTCGCATGATGGGAGTTGTGAGAAGCTCCAAACTGCAAAGATTCTTCTGCAGGACAATTGAGACGTGTTGGTTGGCTCAAGGCCAATGATTCCGAGCAGGGTTCTAAGGATGGATGGCTGGGTAGCCCACCTCGCATTCCAATTGTCTCCAAGCAACAAGACAGGTTAGATCTGCTGGATGTGGGGGCAACCGATGAGGCTGAGTTGAAATGGACTCCCCTGTGGATGTGTCCTAATATGTTTTTGTGTCTATGTAGACCTTGGAATGAAGCGGTGGCCCTGGGGCCCTGAAGGGTTCTCCTAAACAGAGGCTTTGACACAGCTCCAACGTGCATGTTTCCCATGTGTAGATGAGATTTGTTCTGATGGGTGAGTCATGAAACAGCCATATGCTGGTATTGAAATCCAGGCCTCTGAGGAGAGATGCCTGGAAACCAAAGCAATGGATCCGATTAGTGCCTAGGGGCCTGTTCGTTCCTTTTTACCTCTGGGGACATCAGTCTACGGGTCTGAGTGCAGGTAGGTGCTCAGATGGGCTCAGATTGCCCCTGTTTGTCCTGGGAAGCCACAACTATTGGGATGGCCTCAGGGACTTTGGAGGTTATCCTACTAGTAGGGTTGTGGCCATTGGAATGGGCACATACAATTCCCTTGGAGAGGGCAAGTACAGTCCTCAGGTTTGGCTCCAGGGCCCTGAGCCTGTAGGGTGTGTAGGCCAGAGCTGTTTGGACAGTTGTCTGAAAACACAAACTCGGCTTATGTTTTGGGTCATAGGTATGGCAGGACTGATCTACAGACCATGAGGAGAACACTTCGGGATATGAAAAAAGGGCGAGTGTGAGGCTCTTGCTCAAGTTTCTGTCTCTGGATATCGTGTCACTCATGGTCGTGAAATTGCCGGGTGACTTCATGGGAAATGGACGAGTCTTACTCTCTGGGGGTTCGGTCCCGTCCAAAGAGTTTGGGGTCATTCTGGGGATGGAAGAAGTCCGTTTTTTTGTTGTTGTCGATTTGTTTCATTTTGTTTTTCAACCTCAGATGTCCCACCAAATGAGGGATTCCAGAGTAGAGCCCTGGGGTGGGGCGACTGGACAACCAGAAATCTGGTTAAAAAAATTGGGGACTAGGAACATGTCAAGCCCATTATGACATCTAATGGTCCAGCCACTGAGAGGACTTACTAGAGGACAGGACTCACGCTGAGGTCACAATGCGTGTTTATGCTCTCGTCGCATGCAAGAATGGGCGGGGCCTCAGGGTGAATGCTGGTTTCTCCTACACTGAACGTTGGACAACATGCCAACCACAAGGTTTCTTGCCATGGGTCAGGAAGAGTTCTGATTTCTGCATCACAGTCACCCGTGGGCAGTGATTGGAGATAAGGTCTAGGTTCTGAAGCCTGAAAACTGAGGTAGTGAAGAGATGATGACCTAAGGCCATGGCGGGTCTGATGTGCTCAGCGTGCGGTCAGCTGTCTGGGTGTTGGTCAGCAGATCTGGGCTCAGGTTGTGACAGACAGTGCATTAGTGCCCAGGTTAGACTATATAATTTGGGTACATTCGAGTGCCGTGTAGGTTTATCCTCATTTAAGCTGCCTGGGCTGCTCATTAGGCAATATATTTTTTCTAGAGGACATGGCAGAGTGCTTCATTGTCGGTCCGGAATTGCCAAACTTGAGGGCTTCGGGGCCAGGAGAGTGAGGACGGAAGTCTGAGAACACAAGCTAGACTTCGGATTCAGGGTGAGGGCACGGCAGGTACCCCCTGCAGATCTGAACCAACATCTCATGCATCTGAAGTCTGGGCGAGGATCCGACGTTGGCTCAGGTTGGAGTTTCTGTGCATGACGGCCCCTTCATGAAGGGAGCGGAAACTCGAGGCCATGGAGGTTTTCCACGTTGGGAGATGTGGGATGCCCCCTTCAAGGATTCCTTCTGCGGGACAATTGAGACCTCTTGGACAGCTCCAGGACATCCCATATGGAATGACTCCAGAGCACCGTTTGAGGATGGATGCCTGGGAAGTCCGCCTCGCCTTCCAATTGTCTCCTAGCAACAAGACAGTTTAGATCTAATGGATCTGCGGGAGCAACCAGGGTGGCTGAGTTGAAATGCACTTTCCAGAGGATGGGTCCTAACGTGTGTTTGTGTCCATGAGGGTCTTGGAATGGGGAGGTGGCACCGGGACCCTGAAGTATTCTCCTAAGCTTTGGCATAGCTGCCATGCACAAGTTTCCTTGTGGAGACGAGATTTGTTCTGATGGGTGCCTCAGGAAATCCCCTCTGCTGGTATTGGAATCCAGGCTTTTGAGGAGACATGCCTGGAAACCAAAGCAATGGATCCGATAATGGCCTCGGGTCCTGTCTGGTTCAATCTTCTTGGTATGAGTGGAGGTAGATGAGTGGAGGTAGATGCTCAGCCGGTATCAACCGCCCTTTTTTGTCCTGGGCGACCTACACTATTGGGATGGCCTCAGGGACTTTGGAGGGTTCTCCTAATTTGTACGATTTTTGACAATGGAATGGGCAGAATTCCCATGGATTGGGTGGGGGCAGTCCTAATGTGTGGCTCCAGGGGCCCCAGCCTGGAGGGAGTGTGGCCCAGGACTTTGAGGACAGAAGACTGTAAACACAAACTCAGCTTAAGTATGGGGACGTAGGTATGGCACGCCCGATCTACAAACCATGAGAAGAACTCTTCAGGATATGAAGAATTAGCGAGTCTGAGGCGCTTGCTCAGGCTTTTGTCTCTGACTTTTGTTTCAGCGATGGCCGTGGAATGTTGGGGAGGTCTCATGGGCCATGGACGAATCTTCCTCTCTGTGGATTTGGCCCGATCCCAATTGTTTTTCGTCAATCTGTGGGATGGGAGGACTCCTTTCAGGTTTGTTACCTCAGGTGTCCCACCAAAAGAGGAATTCCAAAGCAGAGCCCTGGGGAAGAGTGAAGGGACAACCCGAACTATGGTTAAAAATTGGGGCCTAGGGGCATGGCAAGCCCAATATGCTGTCTCTTCATATAGGCCCTGAGAGGCCTTACCTGAGGACTGGGCTCAGGCTGAGGGTCACAATGTGTGTTTGTGACCAATGTGGCCCGCAAGCATGGGCTGGGCCTCATGGGCCACGCTTGTTTCAACTACACTGAACGTTGGACAACATGCCAAGCACAAGGTTTCTTGCCATGGGGAAAGAGTTCTGATTTCTGCATCATTTTCAACCCTGGGCAGTGGTTGGAGATAAGGTCTAGGTTCTGGAGCCTGAAAACCGCAGTTGGGAAGAGATGACGACCTAAGGCCATGGCGGGTCCGATGTGCTCAGTGTGCGGCCAGCTGTCTGGGTGGGACCAGGAGGTCCAGGCTCAGGCTGGGTCAGAAGGGGAAATAGTGCCCAAGTCAGCCTATATGTTTGGGGTACAGCCGAATGGCGTGCAGGTTGATCCTCATTTGGGGTTTCTGGGTAGCCCTGAGGGCAATGTTTTACTTCTGTAGGGCAGGCAGAGTGCGGCATTGTAGTTCTGGATTGCCCAACTGGAGGGCTTGTGGGCCAGTAGTCTGAGGACGGAGTCTGAGAACCCAAGCTAGGCCTAGGTTTCTGGGTGAGAATATGGCAGGCACAATCCACAGACCTCAATCGAGATCACGTTCATCTGAAATCAGGGCAAGGATCAGACGATCGCTCAGGTTGGACTTTCTGTCCTGATGGCCCTTTCTTGAAGGGGGTTGGATCACGAGGACCTGGGGGTTTTCGCACGATGGGAGTTGTGAGAAGCTCCAAACTGCAAAGATTCTTCTGCAGGACAATTGAGACCTGTTGGTTGGCTCCAGGCCAACGATTCCGAACAGGGTTCTAAGGATGGATGGCTGGGTATCCCACCTCGCATTCCAATTGTCTCCAAGCAACAAGACAGTTTAGATCTGCTGGATGTGGGGGGCAACCGAGGAGGCTGAGTTGAAATGGACTCTCCTGTGGATGTGTCCTAATATGTTTTTGTGTCTATGGAGACCTTGGAATGAAGCGGTGGCCCTGGGGCCCTGAAGGTTTCTCCTAAACAGAGGCTTTGACACAGCTCCAACGTGCATGTTTCCCATGTGTAGATGAGATTTGTTCTGATGGGTGAGTCAAGAAACAGCCATATGCTGGTATTGAAATCCAGGCCTCTGAGGAGAGATGCCTGGAAACCAAAGCAATGGATCCGATTAGTGCCTAGGGGCCTGTTCATTCCTTTTTACCTCTGGGGACATCAGTCTACGGGTCTGATTGCAGGTAGGTGCTCAGATGGGCTCAGATTGCCCCTGTTTGTCCTGGGAAGCCACAACTATTGGGATGGCCTCAGGGACTTTGGAGGGTATCCTACTAGTAGGGTTGTGGCCATTGCAATGGGCACATACAATTCCCTTGGAGAGGGCAAGTACAGTCCTCAGGTTTGGCTCCAGGGCCCTGAGCCTATAGGGTGTGTAGGCCAGAGCTGTTTGGACAGTTGTCTGAAAACACAAACTCGGCTTTTGTTTTGGGTCATAGGTATGGCAGGACTGATCTACAGACCATGAGGAGAACACTTCGGGATATGAAAAAAGGGCGAGTGTGAGGCTCTTGCTCAAGTTTCTGTCTCTGGATATCGTGTCACTCATGGTCGTGAAATGGCCGGGTGACTTCATGGGAAATGGACGAGTCTTACTCTCTGGGGGTTCGGTCCCGTCCAAAGAGTTTGGGGTCATTCTGGGGATGGAAGAAGTCCGTTTTTTTGTTGTTGTCGATTTGTTTCATTTTGTTTTTCAACCTCAGATGTCCCACCAAATGAGGGATTCCAGAGTAGAGCCCTGGGGTGGGGCGGCTGGACAACCAGAAATCTGGTTAAAAAAATTGGGGACTAGGAACATGTCAAGCCCATTATGACATCTAATGGTCCAGCCACTGAGAGGACTTACTAGAGGACAGGACTCACGCTGAGGTCACAATGCGTGTTTATGCTCTCGTCGCACGCAAGAATGGGCGGGGCCTCAGGGTGAATGCTGGTTTCTCCTACACTGAACGTTGGACAACATGCCAACCACAAGGTTTCTTGCCATGGGTCAGGAAGAGTTCTGATTTCTGCATCACAGTCACCCGTGGGCAGTGATTGGAGATAAGGTCTAGGTTCTGAAGCCTGAAAACTGAGGTAGGGAAGAGATGATGACCTAAGGCCATGGCGGGTCTGATGTGCTCAGCGTGCGGTCAGCTGTCTGGGTGTTGGTCAGCAGGTCTGGGCTCAGGTTGTGTCAGACAGTGCATTAGTGCCCAGGTTAGACTATATAATTTGGGTACATTCGAGTGCCGTGTAGGTTTATCCTCATTTAAGCTGCCTGGGCTGCTCATTAGGCAATATATTTTTTCTAGAGGACATGGCACAGTGCTTCATTGTCGGTCCGGAATTGCCAAACTTGAGGGCTTCGGGGCCAGGAGAGTGAGGACGGAAGTCTGAGAACACAAGCTAGACTTCGGATTCAGGGTGAGGGCACGGCAGGTAACCCCTGCAGATCTGAACAAACATCTCATGCATCTGAAGTCAGGGCGAGGATCCGACGTTGGCTCAGGTTGGAGTTTCTGTGCATGACGGCCCCTTCATGAAGGGAGCGGAATCTCGAGGCCATGTAGGTTTTCCACGTTGGGAGATGTGGGATGCCCCCTTCAAGGATTCCTTCTGCGGGACAATTGAGACCTCTTGGACAGCTCCAGGACATCCCATATGGAATGACTCCAGAGCACCGTTCCAGGATGGATGCCTGGGAAGTCCGCCTCGCCTTCCAATTGTCTCCAGGCAACAAGACAGTTTAGATCTAATGGATCTGCGGGAGCAACCGGGGTGGCTGAGTTGAAATGCACTTTCCAGAGAATGGGTCCTAACGTGTGTTTGTGTCCATGAGGGCCTTGGAATGGGGAGGTGGCACCGGGACCCTGAAGTATTTTCCTAAGCTTTGGCTTAGCTCCCATGCACAAGTTTCCTTGTGGAGACGAGATTTGTTCTGATGGGTGCCTCAGGAAATCCCCTCTGCTGGTATTGGAATCCAGGCTTTTGAGGAGACATGCCTGTAAACCAAAGCAATGGATCCGATAATGGCCTCGGGTCCTGTCTGGTTCAATCTTCTTGGTATGAGTGGAGGTAGATGAGTGGAGGTAGATGCTCAGCCGGTATCAACCGCCCTTTTTTGTCCTGGGCGCCCTACACTATTGGGATGGCCTCAGGGACTTTGGAGGGTTCTCCTAATTTGTACGATTTTTGACAATGGAATGGGCAGAATTCCCATGGATTGGGTGGGGGCAGTCCTAATGTGTGGCTCCAGGGGCCCCAGCCTGGAGGGAGTGTGGCCCAGGACTTTGAGGACAGAAGACTGTAAACACAAACTCAGCTTAAGTTTGGGGACGTAGGTATGGCACGCCCGATCTACAAACCATGAGAAGAACTCTTCAGGATATGAAGAATTAGCGAGTCTGAGGCGCTTGCTCAGGCTTTTGTCTCTGACTTTTGTTTCAGCGATGGCCGTGGAATGTTGGGGAGGTCTCATGGGCCATGGACGAATCTTCCTCTCTGTGGATTTGGCCCGATCCCAATTGTTTTTCGTCAATCTGTGGGATGGGAGGACTCCTTTCAGGTTTGTTACCTCAGGTGTCCCACCAAAAGAGGAATTCCAAAGCAGAGCCCTAGGGAAGAGTGAAGGGACAACCCGAACTATGGTTAAAAATTGGGGCCTAGGGGCATGGCAAGCCCAAAATGCTGTCTCTTCATATAGGCCCTGCGAGGCCTTACATGAGGATTGGGCTCAGGCTGAGGGTCACAATGTGTGTTTGTGACCAATGTGGCCCGCAAGCATGGGCTGGGCCTCATGGGCCACGCTTGTTTCAACTACACTGAACGTTGGACAACATGCCAAGCACAAGGTTTCTTGCCATGGGGAAAGAGTTCTGATTTCTGCATCATTATCAACCCTGGGCAGTGGTTGGAGATAAGGTCTAGGTTCTGCAGCCTGAAAACCGCAGTTGGGAAGAGATGACGACCTAAGGCCATGGCGGGTCCGATGTGCTCAGTGTGCGGCCAGCTGTCTGGGTGGGACCAGGAGGTCCAGGCTCAGGCTGGGTCAGAAGGGGAAATAGTGCCCAGGTCAGCCTATATGTTTGGGGTACAGCCGAATGGCGTGCAGGTTGATCCTCATTTGCGGTTTCGGGGTATCCCTGAGGGCAATGTTTTACTTCTGTAGGGCAGGCAGAGTGCGGCATTGTAGTTCTGGATTGCCCAACTGGAGGGCATGTGGGCCAGTAGTCTGAGGACGGAGTCTGAGAACCCAAGCTAGGCCTAGGTATCTGGGTGAGGATATGGCAGGCACAATCTACAGACCTCAATCGAGATCTCGTGCATCTGAAGTCAGGGCAAGGATCAGACGATCGCTCCGGTTGGACTTTCTGCCCTGATGGCCCTTTCTTGAAGGGGGTTGGATCACGAGGACATGGGGGTTTTCGCACGATGGGAGTTGTGAGAAGCTCCAAACTGTAAAGACTCTTCTGCAGGACAATTGAGACCTGTTGGTTGGCTCCAGGCCAACGATTCCGAGCAGGGTTCTAAGGATGGATGGCTGGGTAGCCCACCTCGCATTCCAATGATCTCCAAGCAACAAGACAGGTTAGATCTGCTGGATGTGGGGGGCAACCGAGGAGGCTGAGTTGAAATGGACTCCCCTGTGGATGTGTCCTAATATGTTTTTGTGTCTATGTAGACCTTGGAATGAAGCGGTGGCCCTGGGGCCCTGAAGTGTTCTCCTAAACAGAGGCTTTGACACAGCTCCAACGTGCATATTTCCCATGTGTAGATGAGATTTGTTCTGATGGGTGAGTCAAGAAACAGCCATGTGCTGGTATTGAAATCCAGGCCTCTGAGGAGAGATGCCTGGAAACCAAAGCAATGGATCCGATTAGTGCCTAGGGGCCTGTTCGTTCCTTTTTACCTCTGGGGACATCAGTCTACAGGTCTGAGTGCAGGTAGGTGCTCAGATCGGCTCAGATTGCCCCTGTTTGTCCTGGGAAGCCACAAATATTGGGATGGCCTCAGGGACTTTGGAGGTTATCCTACTAGTAGGGTTGTGGCCATTGGAATGGGCACATACAATTCCCTTGGAGAGGGCAAGTACAGTCCTCAGATTTGGCTCCAGGGCCCTGAGCCTGTAGCGTGTGTAGTCCCGAGCTGTTTGGACAGTTGTCTGAAAACACAAACTCGGCTTATGTTTTGGGTCATAGGTATGGCAGGAATGATCTACAGACCATGAGGAGAACACTTCGGGATATGAAAAAAGGTCGAGTGTGAGGCTCTTGCTCAAGTTTTTGCCTCTGGATATCGTGTCACTCATGGTCGTGAAATTGCCGGGTGACTTCATGGGAAATGGACGAGTCTTACTCTCTGGGGGTTTGGTCCCATCCAAAGAGTTTGGGGTCATTCTGGGGATGGAAGAAGTCCGTTTTTTTGTTGTCGACTTGTTTCATTTTGTTTTTCAACCTCAGATGTCCCACCAAATGAGGGATTCCAGAGTAGAGCCCTGGGGTGGGTCGACTGGACAACCAGAATTCTGGTTAAAAATTGGGGACTAGGGATATGTCAAGCCCATTATGAAATCTAATGGTCCAGCCACTGAGAGGACTTACTAGAGGACAGGACTCACGCTGAGGTCACAATCCGTGTTTATGCTCTCGTCGCACTCAAGAATGGGTGGGGCCTCAGGGTGAATGCTGTTTTCTCCTACACTGAACGTTGGACAACATGCCAACCACAAGGTTTCTTGCCATGGGTCAGGAAGAGTTCTGATTTCTGCATCACAGTCACCCGTGGGCAGTGATTGGAGATAAGGTCTAGGTTCTGAAGCCTGAAAACTGAGGTAGGGAAGAGATGATGACCTAAGGCCATGGCGGGTCTGATGTGCTCAGCGTGCGGTCAGCTGTCTGGGTGTTGGTCAGAAGGTCCGGGCTCAGGTTGTGTCAGACAGTGCATTAGTGCCCAGGTTAGACTATATAATTTGGGTACATTTGAGTGCCGTGTAGGTTTATCCTCATTTAAGCTGCCTGGGCTGCTCATTAGGCAATATATTTTTTCTAGAGGACAAGGCAGAATGCTTCATTGTCGGTCCGGAATTGCCAAACTTGAGGGCTTCGGGGCCAGGAGAGTGAGGACGGAAGTCTGAGAACACAAGCTAGACTTCGGATTCAGGGTGAGGGCACGGCAGGTACCCCCTGCAGATCTGAACCAATATCTCATGCATCTGAAGTCAGGGCGAGGATCCCACGTTGGCTCAGGTTGGAGTTTCTGTGCATGACGGCCCCTTCATGAAGGGAGCGGAATCTCGAGGCCATGGAGGTTTTCCACGTTGGGAGATGTGGGATGCCCCCTTCAAGGATTCCTTCTGCGGGACAATTGAGACCTGTTGGACAGCTCCAGGACATCCCATATGGAATGACTCCAGGGCACCGTTCCAGGATGGATGCCTGGGAAGTCCGCCTCGCCTTCCAATTGTCTCCTAGCAACAAGACAGTTTAGATCTAATGGATCTGCGGGAGCAACCGGGGTGGCTGAGTTGAAATGCACTTTCCAGAGGATGGGTCCTAACGTGTGTTTGTGTCCATGAGGGCCTTGGAATGGGGAGGTGGCACCGGGACCCTGAAGTATTCTCCTAAGCTTTGGCTTAGCTCCCATGCACAAGTTTCCTTGTGGAGACGAGATTTGTTCTGATGGGTGCCTCAGGAAATCCCCTCTGCTGGTATTGGAATCCAGGCTTTTGAGGAGACATGCCTGTAAACCATAGCAATGGATCCGATAATGGCCTCTGGTCCTGTCTGGTTCAATCTGCTTGGTATGAGTGGAGGTAGATGATTGGAGGTAGTTGCTCAGCCGGTATCCCCCGCCTTTTTTTGTCCTGGGCGACCTACACTATTGGGATGGCCTCAGGGACTTTGGAGGGTTCTCCTAATTTGTACGATTTTTGACAATGGAATGGGCAGAATTCCCATGGATTGGGTGGGGGCAGTCCTAATGTGTGGCTCCAGGGGCCCCAGCCTGGAGGGAATGTGGCCCAGGACTTTGAGGACAGAAGACTGAAAACACAAACTCAGCTTAAGTTTGGGGACGTAGGTATGGCACGCCTGATCTACAAACCATGAGAAGAACTCTTCAGGATATGAAGAATGAGCGAGTCTGAGGCGCTTGCTCAGGCTTTTGTCTCTGACTTTTGTTTCAGCGATGGCCGTGGAATGTTCGGGAGGTCTCATGGGCCATGGACGAATCTTCCTCTCTGTGGATTTGGCCCAATCCCAATTGTTTTTCGTCAATCTGTGGGATGGGAGGACTCCTTTCAGGTTTGTTACCTCAGGTGTCCCACCAAAAGAGGAATTCCAAAGCAGAGCCCTGGGGAAGAGTGAAGGGACAACCCGAACTATGGTTAAAAATTGGGGCCTAGGGGCATGGCAAGCCCAATATGCTGTCTCTTCATATAGGCCCTGCGAGGCCTTACCTGAGGACTGGGCTCAGGCTGAGGGTCACAATGTGTGTTTGTGTCCAATGTGGACCGCAAGCATGGGCTTGGCCTCATGGGCCACGCTTGTTTCAACTACACTGAACGTTGGACAACATGCCAAGCACAAGGTTTCTTGCCATGGGGAAAGAGTTCTGATTTCTGCATCATTTTCAACCCTGGGCAGTGGTTGGAGATAAGGTCTAGGTTCTGGAGCCTGAAAACCGCAGTTGGGAAGAGATGACGACCTAAGGCCATGGCGGGTCCGATGTGCTCAGTGTGCGGCCAGCTGTCTGGGTGGGACCAGGAGGTCCAGGCTCAGGCTGGGTCAGAAGGGGAAATAGTGCCCAAGTCACCCTATATGTTTGGGGTACAGCCGAATGGCGTGCAGGTTGATCCTCATTTGGGGTTTCTGGGTAGCCCTGAGGGCAATGTTTTACTTCTGTAGGGCAGGCAGAGTGCGGCATTGTAGTTCTGGATTGCCCAACTGGAGGGCTTGTGGGCCAGTAGTCTGAGGACGGAGTCTGAGAACCCAAGCTAGGCCTAGGTTTCTGGGTGAGAATATGGCAGGCACAATCCACAGATCTCAATCGAGATCACGTTCATCTGAAGTCAGGGCAAGGATCAGACGATCGCTCAGGTTGGACTTTCTGCCCTGATGGCCCTTTCTTGAAGGGGGTTGGATCACGAGGACATGGGGGTTTTCGCACGATGGGAGTTGTGAGAAGCTCCAAACTGCAAAGATTCTTCTGCAGGACAATTGAGACCTGTTGGTTGGCTCCAGGCCAACGATTCCGAGCAGGGTTCTAAGGATGGATGGCTGGGTATCCCACCTCGCATTCCAATTGTCTCCAAGCAACAAGACAGGTTATATCTGCTGGATGTGGGGGGCAACCGAGGAGGCTGAGTTGAAATGGACTCTCCTGTGGATGTGTCCTAATATGTTTTTGTGTCTATGGAGACCTTGGAATGAAGCGGTGGCCCTGGGGCCCTGAAGGGTTCTCCTAAACAGAGGCTTTGACACAGCTCCAACGTGCATGTTTCCCATGTGTAGATGAGATTTGTTCTGATGGGTGAGTCAAGAAACAGCCATATGCTGGTATTGAAATCCAGGCCTCTGAGGAGAGATGCCTGGAAACCAAAGCAATGGATCCGATTAGTGCCTAGGGGCCTGTTCGTTCCTTTTTACCTCTGGGGACATCAGTCTACGGGTCTGAGTGCAGGTAGGTGCTCAGATGGGCTCAAATTGCCCCTGTTTGTCCTGGGAAGCCACAACTATTGGGATGGCCTCAGGGACTTTGGAGGTTATCCTACTAGTAGGGTTGTGGCCATTGGAATGGGCACATACAATTCCCTTGGAGAGGGCAAGTACAGTCCTCAGGTTTGGCTCCAGGGCCCTGAGCCTGTAGGGTGTGTAGGCCAGAGCTGTTTGGACAGTTGTCTGAAAACACAAACTCGGCTTATGTTTTGGGTGATAGGTATGGCAGGACTGATCTACAGACCATGAGGAGAACACTTCGGGATATGAAAAAAGGGCGAGTGTGAGGCTCTTGCTCAAGTTTTTGTCTCTGGATATCGTGTCACTCATGGTCGTGAAATTGCCGGGTGACTTCATGGGAAATGGACGAGTCTTACTCTCTGGGGGTTCGGTCCCGTCCAAAGAGTTTGGGGTCATTCTGGGGATGGAAGAAGTCCGTTTTTTTGTTGTTGTCGATTTGTTTCATTTTGTTTTTCAACCTCAGATGTCCCACCAAATGAGGGATTCCAGAGTAGAGCCCTGGGGTGGGGCGGCTGGACAACCAGAAATCTGGTTAAAAAAATTGGGGACTAGGAACATGTCAAGCCCATTATGACATCTAATGGTCCAGCCACTGAGAGGACTTACTAGAGGACAGGACTCACGCTGAGGTCACAATGCGTGTTTATGCTCTCGTCGCACGCAAGAATGGGCGGGGCCTCATGGTGAATGCTGGTTTCTCCTACACTGAACGTTGGACAACATGCCAACCACAAGGTTTCTTGCCATGGGTCAGGAAGAGTTCTGATTTCTGCATCACAGTCACCCGTGGGCAGTGATTGGAGATAAGGTCTAGGTTCTGAAGCCTGAAAACTGAGGTAGGGAAGAGATGATGACCTAAGGCCATGGCGGGTCTGATGTGCTCAGCGTGCGGTCAGCTGTCTGGGTGTGGTCAGCAGGTCCGGGCTCAGGTTGTGTCAGACAGTGCATTAGTGCCCAGGTTAGACTATATAATTTGGGTACATTCGAGTGCCGTGTAGGTTTTTCCTCATTTAAGCTGCCTGGGCTGCTCATTAGGCAATATATTTTTTCTAGAGGGCAGGCAGAGTGCTTCATTGTCGGTCCGGAATTGCCAAACTTGAGGGCTTTGGGGTCAGGAGAGTGAGGATGGAAGTCTGAGAACACAAGCTAGACTTCGGATTCAGGGTGAGGGCACGGCAGGTACCCCCTGCAGATCTGAACCAATATCATGCATCTGAAGTCAGGGCGAGGATCCCACGTTGGCTCAGGTTGGGGTTTCTGTGCATGACGGCCCCTTCATGAAGGGAGCGGAATCTCGAGGCCATGGAGGTTTTCCACGTTGGGAGATGTGGGATGCCCCCTTCAAGGATTCCTTCTGCGGGACAATTGAGACCTGTTGGACAGCTCCAGCACATCCCATATGGAATGACTCCAGAGCACCGTTCCAGGATGGATGCCTGGGACGTCCGCCTCGCCTTCCAATTGTCTCCTAGCAACAAGACAGTTTAGATCTAATGGATCTGCGGGAGCAACCGGGGTGGCTGAGTTGAAATGCACATTCCAGAGGATGGGTCCTAACGTGTGTTTGTGTCCATGAGGGCCTTGGAATGGGGAGGTGGCACCGGGAACCTGAAGTATTCTCCTAAGCTTTGGCATAGCTCCCATGCACACGTTTCCTTGTGGAGACGAGATTTGTTCTGATGGGTGCCTCAGGAAATCCCCTCTGCTGGTATTGGAATGCAGGCTTTTGAGGAGACATGCCTGTAAACCAAAGCAATGGATCCGATAATGGCCTCGGGTCCTGTCTGGTTCAATCTTCTTGATATGAGTGGAGGTAGATGAGTGGAGGTAGATGCTCAGCCGGTATCAACCGCCCTTATTTGTCCCGGGCGACCTACACTATTGGGATGGCCTCAGGGACTTTGGAGGGTTCTCCTAATTTGTACGATTTTTGACAATGGAATGGGCAGAATTCCCATGGATTGGGTGGGGGCAGTCCTAATGTGTGGCTCTAGGGGCCCCAGCCTGGAGGGAGTGTGGCCCAGGACTTTGAGGACAGAAGACTGAAAACACAAACTCAGCTTAAGTTTGGGGACGTAGGTATGGCATGCCCGATCTACAAACCATGAGAAGAACTCTTCAGGATATGAAGAATGAGCGAGTCTGAGGCGCTTGGTCAGGATTTTGTCCCTGGATTTTGTTTCAGCGATGGCCGTGGAATGTTGGGGAGGTCTCATGGGCCATGGACGAATCTTCCTCTCTGTGGATTTGACCCGATCCCAATTGTTTTTCGTCAATCTGTGGGATGGGAGGACACCTTTCAGGTTTGTTACCTCAGGTGTCCCACCAAAAGAGGAATTCCAAAGCAGAGCCCTGGGGAAGAGTGAAGGGACAACCCGAACTATGGTTAAAAATTGGGGCCTAGAAGCATGGCAAGCCCAATATGCTGTCTCTTCATATAGGCCGTGAGAGGCCTTACCTGAGGACTGGGCTCAGGCTGAGGGACACAATGTGTGTTTGTGACCAATGTGGCCCGCAAGCATGGGCTGGGCCTCATGGGCCACGCTTGTTTCAACTACACTGAACGTTGGACAACATGCCAAGCACAAGGTTTCTTGCCATGGGGAAAGAGTTCTGATTTCTGCATTATTTTCAACCCTGGGCAATGGTTGGAGATAAGGTCTAGGTTCTGGAGCCTGAAAACCGCAGTTGGGAAGAGATGACGACCTAAGGCCATGGCGGGTCCGATGTGCTCAGTGTGCGGCCAGCTGTCTGGGTGGGACCAGGAGGTCCAGGCTCAGGCTGGGTCAGAAGGGGAAATAGTGCCCAGGTCAGCCTATATGTTTGGGGTACAGCCGATTGGCGTGCAGGTTGATCCTCATTTGCGGTTTCGGGGTAGCCCTGAGGGCAATGTTTTACTTCTGTAGGGCAGGCAGAGTGCGGCTTTGTAGTTCTGGATTGCCAAACTGGAGGGCTTGTGGGCCAGTAGTCTGAAGACGGAGTCTGAGAACCCAAGCTAGGCCTAGGTTTCTGGGTGAGGATATGGCAGGCACAATCTACAGACCTCAATAGAGATCTCGTGCATCTGAAGTCAGGGCAAGGATCAGACGATCGCTCAGGTTGGACTTTCTGCCCTGATGGCCCTTTCTTGAAGGGGGTTGGATCACGAGGACATGGGGGTTTTCCCACGATGGGAGTTGTGAGAAGCTCCAAACTGCAAAGATTCTTCTGCAGGACAATTGAGACCTGTTGGTTGGCTCCAGGCCAACGATTCCGAGCAGGGTTCTAAGGATGGATGGCTGGGTAGCCCACCTCGCATTCCAATTGTCTCCAAGCAACAAGACAGGTTAGATCTGCTGGATGTGGGGGGCAACCGAGGAGGCTGAGTTGAAATGGACTCTCCTGTGGATGTGTCCTAATATGCTTTTGTGTCTATGGAGACCTAGGAATGAAGCGGTGGCCCTGGGGCCCTGAAGGGTTCTCCTAATCAGAGGCTTTGACACAGCTCCAACGTGCATGTTTCCCATGTGTAGATGAGATTTGTTCTGATGGGTGAGTCAAGAAACAGCCATATGCTGGTATTGAAATCCAGGCCTCTGAGGAGAGATGCCTGGAAACCAAAGCAATGGATCCGATTAGTGCCTAGGGGCCTGTTCGTTCCTTTTTACCTCTGGGGACATCAGTCTACGGGTCTGAGTGCAGGTAGGTGCTCAGATGGGCTCAGATTGCCCCTGTTTGTCCTGGGAGCCACAACTATTGGGATGGCCTCAGGGACTTTGGAGGGTATCCTACTAGTAGGGTTGTGGCCATTGGAATGGGCACATACAATTCCCTTGGAGAGGGCAAGTACAGTCCTCAGGTTTGGCTCCAGGGCCCTGAGCCTGTAGGGTGTGTAGGCCAGAGCTGTTTGGACAGTTGTCTGAAAACACAAACTCGGCTTATGTTTTGGGTCATAGGTATGGCAGGACTGATCTACAGACCATGAGGAGAACACTTCGGGATATGAAAAAAGGGCGAGTGTGAGGCTCTTGCTCAAGTTTTTGTCTCTGGATATCGTGTCACTCATGGTCGTGAAATTGCCGGGTGACTTCATGGGAAATGGACGAGTCTTACTCTCTGGGGGTTCGGTCCCGTCCAAAGAGTTTGGAGTCATACTGGGGATGGAAGAAGTCCGTTTTTTTGTTGTTGTCAATTTGTTTCATTTTGTTTTTCAACCTCAGATGTCCCACCAAATGAGGGATTCCAGAGTAGAGCCCTGGGGTGGGGCGACTGGACAACCAGAAATCTGGTTAAAAATTGGGGACTAGGGACATGTCAAGCCCATTATGACATCTAATGGTCCAGCCACTGAGAGAACTTACTAGAGGACAGGACTCACGTTGAGGTCACAATGCGTGTTTATGCTCTCGTCGCACTCAAGAATGGGCAGGGCCTCAGGGTGAATGCTGGTTTCTCCTACACTGAACGTTGGACAACATGCCCACCACAAGGTTTCTTGCCATGGGTCAGGAAGAGTTCTGATTTCTGCATCACAGTCACCCGTGGGCAGTGATTGGAGATAAGGTCTAGGTTCTGAAGCCTGAAAACTGAGGTAGGGAAGAGATGATGACCTAAGGCCATGGCGGGTCTGATGTGCTCAGCGTGCGGTCAGCTGTCTGGGTGTTGGTCAGAAGGTCCGGGCTCAGGTTGTGTCAGACAGTGCATTAGTGCCCAGGTTAGACTATATAATTTGGGTACATTCGAGTGCCGTGTAGGTTTATCCTCATTTAAGCTGCCTGGGCTTCTCATTAGGCAATATATTTTTTCTAGAGGGCAGGCAGAGTGCTTCATTGTCGGTCCGGAATTGCCAAACTTGAGGGCTTCGGGGCCAGTAGAGTGAGGACGGAAGTCTGAGAACACAAGCTAGACTTCGGATTCAGGGTGAGGGCACGGCAGGTACCCCCTGCAGATCTGAACCAATATCTCATGCATCTGAAGTCAGGGCGACGATCCCACGTTGGCTCAGGTTGGAGTTTCTGTGCATGACGGCCCCTTCATGAAGGGAGCGGAATCTCGAGGCCATGGAGGTTTTCCACGTTGGGAGATGTGGGATGCCCCCTTCAAGGATTCCTTCTGCGGGACAATTGAGACCTGTTGGACAGCTCCAGCACATCCCCTATGGAATGACTCCAGAGCACCGTTCCAGGATGGATGCCTGGGACGTCCGCCTCGCCTTCCAATTGTCTCCTAGCAACAAGACAGTTTAGATCTAATGGATCTGCGGGAGCAACCGGGGTGGGTGAGTTGAAATGCACTTTCCAGAGGATGGGTCCTAACTTGTGTTTGTGTCCATGAGGGCCTTGGAATGGGGAGGTGGCACCGGGACCCTGAAGTATTCTCCTAAGCTTTGGCATAGCTCCCATGCACAAGTTCCCTTGTGGAGACGAGATTTGTTTTGATGGGTGCCTCAGGAAATCCCCTCTGCTGGTATTGGAATGCAGGCTTTTGAGGAGACATGCCTGTAAACCAAAGCAATGGATCCGATAATGGCCTCGGGTCCTGTCTGGTTCAATCTTCTTGGTATGAGTGGAGGTAGATGAGTGGAGGTAGATGCTCAGCCGGTATCAAACGCCCTTTTTTGTCCGGGCGACCTACTCTATTGGGATGGCCTCAGGGTCTTTGGAGGGTTCTCCTAATTTGTACGATTTTTGACAATTGAATGGGCAGAATTGCCATGGATTGGGTGGGGGCAGTCCTAATGTGTGGCTCCAGGGGCCCCATCCTGGAGGGAGTGTGGCCCAGGACTTTGAGGACAGAAGACTGAAAACACAAACTCAGCTTAAGTTTGGGGACGTAGGTATGGCACGCCCGATCTACAAACCATGAGAAGAACTCTTCAGGATATGAAGAATGAGCGAGTCTGAGGCGCTTGCTCAGGCTTTTTTCTCTGACTTTTGTTTCAGCGATGGCCGTGGAATGTTGGGGAAGTCTCATGGGCCATGGAGGAATCTTCCTCTCTGTGGATTTGGCCCGATCCCAATTGTTTTTCGTCAATCTGTGGGATGGGAGGACTCCTTTCAGGTTTGTTACCTCAGGTGTCCCACCAAAAGAGGAATTCCAAAGCAGAGCCCTGGGGAAGAGTGAAGGGACAACCCGAACTATGGTTAAAAATTGGGGCATAGGGGCATGGCAAGCCCAATATGCTGTCTCTTCATATAGGCCCTGAGAGGCCTTACCTAAGGACTAGGCTCAGGCTGAGGGTCACAATGTGTGTTAGTGACCAATGTGGCCGCAAGCATGGGCTGGGCCTCATGGGCCACGCTTGGTTCAACTACACTGAACGTTGGACAACATGCCAAGCACAAGGTTTCTTGCCATGGGGAAAGAGTTCTGATTTCTGCATCATTTTCAAACTGGGCAGTGGTTGGTGATATGGTCTAGGTTCTGGAGCTTGAAAACCGCAGTTGGGAAGAGATGACGACCTAAGGCCATGGCGGGTCCGATGTGCTCAGTGTGCGGCCAGCTGTCTGGGTGGGACCAGGAGGTCCAGGCTCAGGCTGGGTCAGAAGGGGAAATAGTGCCCAGGTCAGTCTCTATGTTTGGGGTACAGCCGAATGGCGTGCAGGTTGATCCTCATTTGCGGTTTCGGGGTAGCCCTGAGGGCAATGTTTTACTTATGTAGGGCAGGCAGAGTGCGGCATTGTAGTTCTGGATTGCCCAACTGGAGGGCTTGTGGGCCAGTAGTCTGAGGACGGACTCTGAGAACCCAAGCTAGGCCTAGGTTTCTGGATGAGGATATGGCAGGCACAATCTACAGACCTCAATCGAGATCACGTGCATCTGAAGTCAGGGCAAGGATCAGACGATCGCTCAGGTTGGACTTTCTGCCCTGATGGCCCTTTCTTGAAGGGGGTTGGATCACGAGGACATGGGGGTTTTCCCACGATGGGAGTTGTGAGAAGCTCCAAACTGCAAAGATTCTTCTGCAGGACAATTGAGACCTGTTGGTTGGCTCCAGGCCAACGATTCCGAGCAGGGTCCTAAGGATGGATGGCTGGGTAGCCCACCTCGCATTCCAATTGTCTCCAAGCAACAAGACAGGTTAGATCTGCTGGATGTGGGGGGCAACCGAGGAGGCTGAGTTGAAATGGACTCTCCTGTGCATGTGTCCTAATATGTTTTTGTGTCTATGGAGACCTTGGAATGAAGCGGTGGCCCTGGGGCCCTGAAGGGTTCTCCTAAACAGAGGCTTTGAGACAGCTCCAACGTGCATGTTTCCCATGTGTAGATGAGATTTGTTCTGATGGGTGAGTCAAGAAACAGCCATATGCTGGTATTGAAATCCAGGCCTCTGAGGAGAGATGCCTGGAAACCAAAGCAATGGATCCGATTAGTGCCTAGGGGCCTGTTCGTTCCTTTTTACCTCTGGGGACATCAGTCTACGGGTCTGAGTGCAGGTAGGTGCTCAGATGGGCTCAGATTGCCCCTGTTTGTCCTGGGAAGCCACAACTATTGGGATGGCCTCAGGGACTTTGGAGGTTATCCTACTAGTAGGGTTGTGGCCATTGGAATGGGCACATACAATTCCCTTGGAGAGGGCAAGTACAGTCCTCAGGTTTGGCTCCAGGGCCCTGAGCCTGTAGGGTGTGTAGGCCAGAGCTGTTTGGACAGTTGTCTGAAAACACAAACTCGGCTTATGTTTTGGGTGATAGGTATGGCAGGACTGATCTACAGACCATGAGGAGAACACTTCGGGATATGAAAAAAGGGCGAGTGTGAGGCTCTTGCTCAAGTTTTCGTCTCTGGATATCGTGTCACTCATGGTCGTGAAATTGCCGGGTGACTTCATGGGAAATGGACGAGTCTTACTCTCTGGGGGTTCGGTCCCGTCCAAAGAGTTTGGGGTCATTCTGGGGATGGAAGAAGTCCGTTTTTTTGTTGTTGTCGATTTGTTTCATTTTGTTTTTCAACCTCAGATGTCCCACCAAATGAGGGATTCCAGAGTAGAGCCCTGGGGTGGGGCGACTGGACAACCAGAAATCTGGTTAAAAATTGGGGACTAGGGACATGTCAAGCCCATTATGACATCTAATGGTCCAGCCACTGAGAGGACTTACTAGAGGACAGGACTCACGCTGAGGTCACAATGCGTGTTTATGCTCTCGTCGCACTCAAGAATGGGCGGGGCCTCAGGGTGAATGCTGGTTTCTCCTACACTGAACGTTGGACAACATGCCAACCACAAGGTTTCTTGCGTTGGGTCAGGAAGAGTTCTGATTTCTGCATCACAGTCACCCGTGGGCAGTGATTGGAGATAAGGTCTAGGTTCTGAAGCCTGAAAACTGAGGTAGGGAAGAGATGATGACCTAAGGCCATGGCGGGTCTGATGTGCTCAGCGTGCGGTCAGCTGTCTGGGTGTTGGTCAGCAGGTCCGGGCTCAGGTTGTGTCAGACAGTGCATTAGTGCCCAGGTTAGACTATATAATTTGGGTACATTCGAGTGCCGTGTAGGTTTATCCTCATTTAAGCTGCATAGGCTGCTTATTAGGCAATATATTTTTTCTAGAGGGCAGGCAGAGTGCTTCATTGTCGGTCCGGAATTGCGAAACTAGAGGGCTTCGGGGCCAGGAGAGTGAGGACGGAAGTCTGAGAACACAAGCTAGACTTCGGATTCAGGGTGAGGGCACGGCAGGTACCCCCTGCAGATCTGAACCAACATCTCATGCATCTGAAGTCAGGACGAGGATCCGACATTGGCTCAGGTTGGAGTTTCTGTGCATGACGACCCCTTCATGAAGGGAGCGGAATCTCGAGGCCATGGAGGTTTTCCACGTTGGGAGATGTGGGATGTCCCCTTCAAGGATTCCTTCTGCTGGACAATTGAGACCTGTTGGACAGCTCCAGGACATCCCATATGGAATGACTCCAGAGCACCGTTCCAGGATGAATGCCTGGTACGTCCGCCTCGCCTTCCAATTGTCTCCTAGCAACAAGACAGTTTAGATCTAATGGATCTGCGGGAGCAACCGGGGTGGCTGAGTTGAAATGCACTTTCCAGAGGATGGGTCCTAACGTGTGTTTGTGTCCATGAGGGCCTTTGAATGGGGAGGTGGCACCGGGAACCTGAAGTATTCTCCTAAGCTTTGGCTTAGCTCCCATGCACAAGTTTCCTTGTGGAGACGAGATTTGTTCTGATGGGTGCCTCAGGAAATCCCCTCTGCTGGTATTGGAATCCAGGCTTTTGAGGAGACATGCCTGTAAACCAAAGCAATGGATCCGATAATGGCCTCGGGTCCTGTCTGGTTCAATCTTCTTGGTATGAGTGGAGGTAGATGAGTGGAGGTAGATGCTCAGCCGCTGTCAACCGCCCTTTTTTGTCCCGGGCGACCTACACTATTGGGATGGCCTCAGGGACTTTGGAGGGTTCTCCTAATTTGTACGATTTTTGACAATGGAATGGGCAGAATTCCCATGGATTGGGTGGGGGCAGTCCTAATGTGTGGCTCCAGGGGCCCCAGCCTGGAGGGAGTGTGGCCCAGGACTTTGAGGACAGACTGAAAACACAAACTCAGCTTAAGTTTGGGGACGTAGGTATGGCACGCCCGATCTACAAAACATGAGAAGAACTCTTCAGGATATGAAGAACGAGCGAGTCTGAGGCGCTTGCTCAGGCTTTTGTCTCTGACTTTTGTTTCAGCGATGGCCGTGGAATGTTGGGGAGGTCTCATGGGCCATGGACGAATCTTCCTCTCTGTGGATTTGGCCCGATCCCAATTGTTTTTCGTCCATCTGTGAGATGGAAGGACTCCTTTCAGGTTTGTTACCTCAGGTGTCCCACCAAAAGAGGAATTCCAAAGCAGAGCCCTGGGGAAGAGTGAAGGGACAACCCGAACTATGGTTAAAAATTGGGGCCTAGGGGCATGGCAAGCCCAATATGCTGTCTCTTCATATAGGCCCTGAGAGGCCTTACATGAGGACTGGGCTCAGGCTGATGGTTACAATGTGTTTTGTGACCAATGTGGCCCGCAAGCATGGGCTGGGCCTCATGGGCCACGCTTGTTTCAACTACCCTGAACGTTGGACAACATGCCAACCACAAGGTTTCTTGCCATGGGGAAAGAGTTCTGATTTCTGCATCATTTTCAACCCTGGGCAGTCGTTGGAGATAAGGTCTAGGTTCTGGAGCCTGAAAACCGCAGTTGGGAAGAGATGACGACCTAAGGCCATGGCGGGTCCGATGTGCTCAGTGTCGGCCAGCTGTCTGGGTGGGACCAGGAGGTCCAGGCTCAGGCTGGGACAGAAGGGGAAATAGTGCCCAGGTCAGCCTATATGTTTGGGGTACAGCCGAATGGCGTGCAGGTTGATTTTCATTTGCGGTTTCGGGGTAGCCCTGAGGGCAATGTTTTACTTCTGTAGGGCAGGCAGAGTGCGGCATTGTAGTTCTGGATTGCCCAACTGGAGGGCTTGTGGGCCAGTAGTCTGAGGACGGAGTCTGAGAACCCAAGCTAGGCCTAGGTTTCTGGGTGAGGATATGGCAGGCACAATCTACAGACCTCAATCGAGATCTCGTGCATCTGAAGTCAGGGCAAGGATCAGACGATCGCTCAGGTTGGACTTTCTGCCCTGATGGCCCTTTCTTGAAGGGGGTTGGATCACGAGGACATGGGGGTTTTCCCACGATGGGAGTTGTGAGAAGCTCCAAACTGCAAAGATTCTTCTGCAGGACAATTGAGACCTGGTGGTTGGCTCCAGGCCAACGATTCCGAGCAGGGTTCTAAGGATGGATGGCTGGGTAGCCCACCTCGCATTCCAATGGTCTCCAATCAACAAGAGAGGTTAGATCTGCTGGATGTGGGGGGCAACCGAGGAGGCTGAGTTGAAATGGACTCTCCTGTGCATGTGTCCTAATATGTTTTTGTGTCTATGGAGACCTTGGAATGAAGCGGTGGCCCTGGGGCCCTGAAGGGTTCTCCTAAACAGAGGCTTTGACACAGCTCCAACGTGCATGTTTCCCATGTGTAGATGAGATTTGTTCTGATGGGTGAGTCAAGAAACAGCCATATGCTGGTATTGAAATCCAGGCCTCTGAGGAGAGATGCCTGGAAACCAAAGCAATGGATCCGATTAGTGCCTAGGGGCCTGTTCGTTCCTTTTTACCTCTGGGGACATCAGTCTACGGGTCTGAGTGCAGGTAGGTGCTCAGATGGGCTCAGATTGCCCCTGTTTGTCCTGGGAAGCCACAACTCTTGGGATGGCCTCAGGGACTTTGGAGGTTATCCTACTAGTAGGGTTGTGGCCATTGGAATGGGCACATACAATTCCCTTGGAGAGGGCTAGTACAGTCCTCAGGTTTGGCTCCAGGGCCCTGAGCCTGTAGGGTGTGTAGGCCAGAGCTGTTTGGACAGTTGTCTGAAAACACACACTCGGCTTATGTTTTGGGTCATAGGTATGGCGGGAATGATCTACAGACCATGAGGAGAACACTTCGGAATATGAAAAAAGGGCGAGTGTGAGGCTCTTGCTCAAGTTTTCGTCTCTGGATATCGTGTCACTCATGGTCGTGAAATTGCCGGGTGACTTCATGGGAAATGGACGAGTCTTACTCTCTGGGGGTTCGGTCCCGTCCAAGAGTTTGGGGTCATTCTGGGGATGGAAGAAGTCCGTTTTTTTGTTGTTGTCGATTTGTTTCATTTTGTTTTTCAACCTCAGATATCCCACCAAATGAGGGATTCCAGAGTAGAGCCCTGGGGTGGGGCGACTGGACAACCAGAAATCTGGTTAAAAATTGGGGACTAGGGACATGTCAAGCCCATTATGACATCTAATGGTCCAGCCACTGAGAGGACTTACTAGAGGACAGGACTCACGCTGAGGTCACAATGCGTGTTTATGCTCTCGTCGCACGTAAGAATGGGCGGGGCCTCAGGGTGAATGCTGGTTTCTCCTACACTGAACGTTGGACAACATGCCAACCACAAGGTTTCTTGCCATGGGTCAGGAAGAGTCCTGATTTCTGCATCACAGTCACCCGTGGGCAGTGATTGGAGATAAGGTCTAGGTTCTGAAGCCTGAAAACTGAGGTAGGGAAGAGATGATGACCTACGGCCATGGCGGGTCTGATGTGCTCAGCATGCGGTCAGCTGTCTGGGTGTTGGTCAGCAGGTCCGGGCTCAGGTTGTGTCAGACAGTGCATTAGTGCCCAGGTTAGACTATATAATTTGGGTACATTCGAGTGCCGTGTAGGTTTATCCTCATTTAAGCTGCCTGGGCTGCTCATTAGGCAATATATTTTTTCCAGAGGTTAGGCAGAGTGCTTCATTGTTGGTCCGGAATTGCCAAACTTGTGGGCTTCGGGGCCAGGAGAGTGAGGACGGAAGTCTGAGAACACAAGCTAGACTTCGGATTCAGGGTGAGGGCACGGCAGGTACCCCCTGCAGATCTGAAACAATATCTCATGCATCTTAAGTCAGGGCGAGGATCCGACGTTGGCTCAGGTTGGAGTTTCTGGGCATGACGGCCCCTTCATGAAGGGAGCGGAATCTCGAGGCCATGGAGGTTTTCCACGTTGCGAGATGTGGGATGTCCCCTTCAAGGATTCCTTCTGCGGGACAATTGAGACCTGTTGGAAAGCTCCAGGACATCCCATATGGAATGACTCCAGAGCAACGTTCCAGGATGGATGCCTGGGAAGTCTGCCTCGCCTTCCAATTGTCTCCTAGCAACAAGACAGTTTAGATCTAATGGATCTGCGGGAGCAACCGGGGTGGCTGATTTGAAATGCACTTTCCAGAGGATGGGTCCTAACGTGTGTTTGTGTCCATGAGGGCCTTGGAATGGGGAGGTGGCACCGGGACCCTGAAGTATTCTCCTAAGCTTTGGCATAGCTCCCATGCACAAGTTTCCTTGTGGAGACGAGATTTGTTCTGATGGGTGCCTCAGGAAATCCCCTCTGCTGGTATTGGAATGCAGGCTTTTGAGGTGACATGCCTGTAAACCAAAGCAATGGATCCGATAATGGCCTCGGGTCCTGTCTGGTTCAATCTTCTTGGTATGAGTGGAGGTAGATGAGTGGAGGTAGATGCTCAGCCGCTATCAACCGCCCTTTTTTGTCCCGGGCGACCTACACTATTGGGATGGCCTCAGGGACTTTGGAGGGTTCTCCTAATTTGTACGATTTTTGACAATGGAATGGGCAGAATTCCCATGGATTGGGTGGGGGCAGTCCTAATGTGTGGCTCCAGGGGCCCCAGCCTGGAGGGAGTGTGGCGCAGGACTTTGAGGACAGAAGACTGAAAACAGAAACTCAGCTTAAGTTTGGGGACGTAGGTATGGCACGCCCGATCTACAAACCATGAGAAGAATTCTTCAGGATATGAAGAATGAGCGAGTCTGAGGCGCTTGCTCAGGCTTTTGTCTCTGACTTTTGTTTCAGCGATTGCCGTGGAATGTTGGGGAGGTCTCATGGGCCATGGACGAATCTTCCTCTCTGTGGATTTGGCCCGATCCCAATTGTTTTTCGTCCATCTGTGGGATGGGAGGACTCCTTTCAGGTTTGTTACCTCAGGTGTCCCACCAAAAGAGGAATTCCAAAGCAGAGCCCTGGGGAAGAGTGAAGGGACAACCCGAACTATGGTTAAAAATTGGGGCCTAGGGGCATGGCAAGCCCAATATGCTGTCTCTTCATATAGGCCCTGAGAGGCCTTACCTGAGGACTGGGCTCAGGCTGAGGTTCACAATGTGTGTTTGTGACCAATGTGGCCGCAAGCATGGGCTGGGCCTCATGGGCCACGCTTGTTTCAACTACACTGAACGTTGGACAACATGCCAAGCACAAGGTTTCCTGCCATGGGGAAAGAGTTCTGATTTCTGCATCATTTTCAAACTGGGCAGTGGTTGGTGATAAGATCTAGGTTCTGGAGCCTGAAAACCGCAGTAGGGAAGAGATGACGACCTAAGGCCATGGCGGGTCCGATGTGCTCAGTGTGCGGACAGCTATCTGGGTGGGACCAGGAGGTCCAGGCTCAGGCTGGGTCAGAAGGGGAAATAGTGCCCAGGTCAGCCTATATGTTTGGGGTACAGCCGAATGGCGTGCAGGTTGATCCTCATTTGCGGTTTCGGGGTAGCCCTGAGGGCAATGTTTTACTTCTGTAGGGCAGGCAGAGTGCGGCATTGTAGTTCTGGATTGCCCAACTGGAGGGCTTGTGGGCCAGTAGCCTGTGGACGGAGTCTGAGAACCCAAGCTAGGCCTAGGGATCTGGGTGAGGATATGGCAGGCACAATCTACAGAACTCAATCGAGATCTCGTGCATCTGAAGTCAGGGCAAGGATCAGACGATCGCTCAGGTTGGACTTTCTGCCCTGATGGCCCTTTCTTGAAGGGGGTTGGATCACGAGGACATGGGGGTTTTCCCACGATGGGAGTTGTGAGAAGCTCCAAACTGCAAAGATTCTTCTGCAGGACGATTGAGACCTGTTGTTTGGCTCCAGGCCAACGATTCCGAGCAGGGTCATAAGGATGGATGGCTGGGTAGCCCACCTCGCATTCCAATTGTCTCCAAGCAACAAAACAGGTTAGATCTGCTGGATGTGGGGGCAACCGAGGAGGTTGAGTTGAAATGGACTCTCCTGTGGATGTGTCCTAATATGTTTTTGTGTCTATGGAGACCTTGGAATGAAGCGGTGGCCTTGGGGCCCTGAATGGTTCTTCTAAATAGAGGCTTTGACACAGCTCCAACGTGCATGTTTCCCATGTGTAGATGAGATTTGTTCTGATGGGTGAGTCAAGAAACAGCCATATGCTGGTATTGAAATCCAGGCCTCTGAGGAGAGATGCCTGGAAACCAAAGCAATGGATCCGATTAGTGCCTAGGGGCCTTTTCGTTCCCTTTTACCTCTGGGGACATCAGTCTACGGGTCTGAGTGCAGGTAGGTGCTCAGATGGGCTCAGATTGCCCCTGTTTGTCCTGGGAAGCCACAACTATTGGGATGGCCTCCGGGACTTTGGAGGGTATCCTAATAGTAGGGTTGTGGCCATTGGAATGGGCACATACAATTCCCTTGGAGAGAGCAAGTACAGTCCTCAGGTTTGGCTCCAGGGCCCTGAGCCTGTAGGGTGTGTAGGACAGAGCTGTTTGGACAGTTGTCTGAAAACACAAACTCGGCTTATGTTTTGGGTCATAGGTATGGCAGGACTGATCTACAGACCATGAGGAGAACACTTCGGGATATGAAAAAAGGGCGAGTGTGAGGCTCTTGCTCAAGTTTTTGTCTCTGGATATCGTGTCACTCATGGTCGTGAAATTGCCGGGTGACTTCATGGGAAATGGAAGAGTCTTACTCTCTGGGGGTTCGGTCCCGTCCAAAGAGTTTGGGGTCATTCTGGGGATGGAAGAAGTCCGTTTTTTTGTTGTTGTCGATTTGTTTCATTTTGTTTTTCAACCTCAGATGTCCCACCAAATGAGGGATTCCAGAGTAGAGCCCTGGGGTGGGGCGACTGGACAACCAGAAATCTGGTTAAAAATTGGGGACTAGGGACATGTCAAGCCCATTATGACATCTAATGGTCCAGCCACTGAGAGGACTTACTAGAGGACAGGACTCACGCTGAGGTCACAATGCGTGTTTATGCTCTCGTCGCACACAAGAATGGGCGGAGCCTCAGGGTGAATGCTTGTTTCTCCTACACTGAACGTTGGACAACATGCCAACCACAAGGTTTCTTGCCATGGGTCAGGAAGAGTTCTGATTTCTGCATCACAGTCACCCGTGGGCAGTGATTGGAGATATGGTCTAGGTTCTGAAGCCTGAAAACTGAGGTAGGGAAGAGATGATGACCTAAGGCCATGGCGGGTCTGATGTGCTCAGCGTGCGGTCAGCTGTCTGGGTGTTGGTCAGCAGGTCCGAGCTCAGGTTGTGTCAGACAGTGCATTAGTGCCCAGGTTAGACTATATAATTTGGGTACATTCGAGTGCCGTGTAGGTTTATCCTCATTTAAGCTGCCTGGGCTGCTCATTAGGCAATATATTTTTTCTAGAGGGCAGGCAGAGTGCTTCATTGTCGGTCCGGAATTGCCAAACTTGAGGGCTTCGGGGCCAGGAGAGTGAGGACGGAAATCTGAGAACACAAGCTAGTCTTCGGATTCAGGGTGAGGGCACGGCAGGTACCCCCTGCAGATCTGAACCAATATCTCATGCATCTGAAGTCAGGGCGAGGATCCGACGTTGGCTAAGGTTGGAGTTTCTGTGCATGACGTCCCCTTCATGAAGGGAGCGGAATCTCGAGGCCATGGAGGTTTTCCACGTTGGGAGATGTGGGATGTCCCCTTCAAGGATTCCTTCTGCGGGACAATTGAGACCTGTTGGAAAGCTCCAGGACATCCCATATGGAATGACTCCAAAGCACCGTTCCATGATGGATGCCTGGGAAGTCCGCCTCGCCTTCCAATTGTCTCCTAGCAACAAGACAGTTTAGATCTCATGGATCTGCGGGAGCAACCGGGGTGGCTGAGTTGAAATGCACTTTCCAGAGGATGGGTCCTAACGTGTGTTTGTTTCCATGAGGGCCTTGGAATGGGGAGGTGGCACCGGGACCCTGAAGTATTCTCCTAAGCTTTGGCATAGCTCCCATGCACAAGTTTCCTTGTGGAGACGAGATTTGTTCTGATGGGTGCCTCAGGAAATCCCCTCTGCTGGTATTGGAATGCAGGCTTTTGAGGAGACATGCCTGTAAACCAAAGCAATGGATCCGATAATGGCCTCGGGTCCTGTCTGGTTCAATCTTCTTGGTATGAGTGGAGGTAGATGAGTGGAGGTAGATGCTCAGCCGGTATCAACTGCCCTTTTTTGTCCCGGGCGACCTACACTATTGGGATGGCCTCAGGGACTTTGGAGGGTTCTCCTAATTTGTACGATTTTTGACAATGGAATGGGCAGAATTCCCATGGATTGGGTGGGGGCAGTCCTAATGTGTGGCTCTAGGGGCCCCAGCCTGGAGGGAGTGTGGCCCAGTACTTTGAGGACAGGAGACTGAAAACACAAACTCGGCTTAAGTGTGGGGACGTAGGTATGGCACGCCCGATCTACAAACCATGAGAAGAACTCTTAAGGATATGAAGAATGAGCGAGTCTGAGGCGCTTGCTCAGGCTTTTTTCTCTGGATTTTGTTTCAGCGATGGCCGTGGAATGTTGGGGAGGTCTCATGGGCCATGGACGAATCTTCCTCTCTGTGGATTTGGCCCGATCCCAATTGTTTTTCGTCAATCTGTGAGATGGGAGGACTCCTTTCAGGTTTGTTACCTCAGGTGTCCCACCAAAAGAGGAATTCCAAAGCAGAGCCCTGGGGAAGAGTGAAGGGACAACCCGAACTATGGTTAAAAATTGGGGCCTAGGGGCATGGCAAGCCCAATATGCTGTCTCTTCATATAGGCCCTGAGAGGCCTTACCTGAGGACTGGGCTCAGGCTGAGGGTCACAATGTGTGTTTGTGACCAATGTGGCCCGCAAGCATGGGCTGGGCCTCATGGGCCACGCTTGTTTCAACTACACTGAACGTTGGACAACATGCCAAACACAAGGTTTCTTGCCATGGGGAAAGAGTTCTGATTTCTGCATCATTTTCAACCCTGGGCAATGGTTGGAGATAAGTTCTAGGTTCTGGAACCTGAAAACCGCAGTTGGGACGAGATGACGACCTAAGGCCATGGCGGGTCCGATGTGCTCAGTGTGCGGCCAGCTGTCTGGGTGGGACCAGGAGGTCCAGGCTCAGGCTGGGTCAGAAGGGGAAATAGAACCCAGGTCAGCCTATATGTTTGGGGTACAGCCGAATGGCGTGCAGGTTGATCCTCATTTGCGGTTTCGGGATAGCCCTGAGGGCAATGTTTTACTTCTGTAGGGCAGGCAGAGTGCGGCATTGTAGTTCTGGATTGCCCAACTGGAGGGCTTGTGGGCCAGTAGTCTGTGGACGGAGTCTGAGAACCCAAGCTAGGCCTAGGTTTCTGGGTGAGGATATGGCAGGCACAATCTACAGACCTCAATAGACATCTCGTGCATCTGAAGTCAGGGCAAGGATCAGACGATCGCTCAGGTTGGACTTTCTGCCCTGATGGCCCTTTCTTAAAGGGGGTTGGATCACGAGTACATGGGGGTTTTTGCACGATGGGAGTTGTGAGAAGCTCCAAACTGCAAAGATTCTTCTGCAGGACAATTGAGACCTGTTGGTTGGCTCCAGGCCAACGATTCCGAGCAGGGTTCTAAGGATGGATGGCTGGGTAGCCCACCTCGCATTCCAATTGTCTCCAAGCAACAAGACAGGTTAGATCTGCTGGATGTGGGGGGCAACCGAGGAGGCTGAGTTGAAATGGACTCTCCTGTGGATGTGTCCTAATATGTTTTTGTGTCTATGGAGACCTTGGAATGAAGCGGTGGCCCTGGGGCCCTGAAGGGTTCTCCTAAACAGAGGCTTTGACACAGCTCCAACGTGCATGTTTCCCATGTGTAGATGAGATTTGTTCTGATGGGTGAGTCAAGAAACAGCCATATGCTGGTATTGAAATCCAGGCCTCTGAGGAGAGATGCCTGGAAACCAAAGCAATGGATCCGATTAGTGCCTAGGGGCCTTTTCGTTCCCTTTTACCTCTGGGGACATCAGTCTACGGGTCTGAGTGCAGGTAGGTGCTCAGATGGGCTCAGATTGCCCCTGTTTGTCCTGGGAAGCCACAACTATTGGGATGGCCTCCGGGACTTTGGAGGGTATCCTAATAGTAGGGTTGTGGCCATTGGAATGGGCACATACAATTCCCTTGGAGAGAGCAAGTACAGTCCTCAGGTTTGGCTCCAGGGCCCTGAGCCTGTAGGGTGTGTAGGACAGAGCTGTTTGGACAGTTGTCTGAAAACACAAACTCGGCTTATGTTTTGGGTCATAGGTATGGCAGGACTGATCTACAGACCATGAGGAGAACACTTCGGGATATGAAAAAAGGGCGAGTGTGAGGCTCTTGCTCAAGTTTTTGTCTCTGGATATCGTGTCACTCATGGTCGTGAAATTGCCGGGTGACTTCATGGGAAATGGAAGAGTCTTACTCTCTGGGGGTTCGGTCCCGTCCAAAGAGTTTGGGGTCATTCTGGGGATGGAAGAAGTCCGTTTTTTTGTTGTTGTCGATTTGTTTCATTTTGTTTTTCAACCTCAGATGTCCCACCAAATGAGGGATTCCAGAGTAGAGCCCTGGGGTGGGGCGACTGGACAACCAGAAATCTGGTTAAAAATTGGGGACTAGGGACATGTCAAGCCCATTATGACATCTAATGGTCCAGCCACTGAGAGGACTTACTAGAGGACAGGACTCACGCTGAGGTCACAATGCGTGTTTATGCTCTCGTCGCACACAAGAATGGGCGGAGCCTCAGGGTGAATGCTTGTTTCTCCTACACTGAACGTTGGACAACATGCCAACCACAAGGTTTCTTGCCATGGGTCAGGAAGAGTTCTGATTTCTGCATCACAGTCACCCGTGGGCAGTGATTGGAGATATGGTCTAGGTTCTGAAGCCTGAAAACTGAGGTAGGGAAGAGATGATGACCTAAGGCCATGGCGGGTCTGATGTGCTCAGCGTGCGGTCAGCTGTCTGGGTGTTGGTCAGCAGGTCCGAGCTCAGGTTGTGTCAGACAGTGCATTAGTGCCCAGGTTAGACTATATAATTTGGGTACATTCGAGTGCCGTGTAGGTTTATCCTCATGTAAGCTGCCTGGGCTGCTCATTAGGCAATATATTTTTTCTAGAGGGCAGGCAGAGTGCTTCATTGTCGGTCCGGAATTGCCAAACTTGAGGGCTTCGGGGCCAGGAGAGTGAGGACGGAAATCTGAGAACACAAGCTAGTCTTCGGATTCAGGGTGAGGGCACGGCAGGTACCCCCTGCAGATCTGAACCAATATCTCATGCATCTGAAGTCAGGGCGAGGATCCGACGTTGGCTAAGGTTGGAGTTTCTGTGCATGACGTCCCCTTCATGAAGGGAGCGGAATCTCGAGGCCATGGAGGTTTTCCACGTTGGGAGATGTGGGATGTCCCCTTCAAGGATTCCTTCTGCGGGACAATTGAGACCTGTTGGAAAGCTCCAGGACATCCCATATGGAATGACTCCAAAGCACCGTTCCAGGATGGATGCCTGGGAAGTCCGCCTCGCCTTCCAATTGTCTCCTAGCAACAAGACAGTTTAGATCTCATGGATCTGCGGGAGCAACCGGGGTGGCTGAGTTGAAATGCACTTTCCAGAGGATGGGTCATAACGTGTGTTTGTTTCCATGAGGGCCTTGGAATGGGGAGGTGGCACCGGGACCCTGAAGTATTCTCCTAAGCTTTGGCATAGCTCCCATGCACAAGTTTCCTTGTGGAGACGAGATTTGTTCTGATGGGTGCCTCAGGAAATCCCCTCTGCTGGTATTGGAATGCAGGCTTTTGAGGAGACATGCCTGTAAACCAAAGCAATGGATCCGATAATGGCCTCGGGTCCTGTCTGGTTCAATCTTCTTGGTATGAGTGGAGGTAGATGAGTGGAGGTAGATGCTCAGCCGCTGTCAACCGCCCTTTTTTGTCCCGGGCGACCTACACTATTGGGATGGCCTCAGGGACTTTGGAGGGTTCTCCTAATTTGTACGATTTTTGACAATGGAATGGGCAGAATTCCCATGGATTGGGTGGGGGCAGTCCTAATGTGTGGCTCTAGGGGCCCCAGCCTGGAGGGAGTGTGGCCCAGTACTTTGAGGACAGGAGACTGAAAACACAAACTCGGCTTAAGTGTGGGGACGTAGGTATGGCACGCCCGATCTACAAACCATGAGAAGAACTCTTAAGGATATGAAGAATGAGCGAGTCTGAGGCGCTTGCTCAGGCTTTTTTCTCTGGATTTTGTTTCAGCGATGGCCGTGGAATGTTGGGGAGGTCTCATGGGCCATGGACGAATCTTCCTCTCTGTGGATTTGGCCCGATCCCAATTGTTTTTCGTCAATCTGTGAGATGGGAGGACTCCTTTCAGGTTTGTTACCTCAGGTGTCCCACCAAAAGAGGAATTCCAAAGCAGAGCCCTGGGGAAGAGTGAAGGGACAACCCGAACTATGGTTAAAAATTGGGGCCTAGGGGCATGGCAAGCCCAATATGCTGTCTCTTCATATAGGCCCTGAGAGGCCTTACCTGAGGACTGGGCTCAGGCTGAGGGTCACAATGTGTGTTTGTGACCAATGTGGCCCGCAAGCATGGGCTGGGCTTCATGGGCCACGCTTGTTTCAACTACACTGAACGTTGGACAACATGCCAAACACAAGGTTTCTTGCCATGGGGAAAGAGTTCTGATTTCTGCATCATTTTCAACCCTGGGCAATGGTTGGAGATAAGTTCTAGGTTCTGGAACCTGAAAACCGCAGTTGGGACGAGATGACGACCTAAGGCCATGGCAGGTCCGATGTGCTCAGTGTGCGGCCAGCTGTCTGGGTGGGACCAGGAGGTCCAGGCTCAGGCTGGGTCAGAAGGGGAAATAGAACCCAGGTCAGCCTATATGTTTGGGGTACAGCCGAATGGCGTGCAGGTTGATCCTCATTTGCGGTTTCGGGATAGCCCTGAGGGCAATGTTTTACTTCTGTAGGGCAGGCAGAGTGCGGCATTGTAGTTCTGGATTGCCCAACTGGAGGGCTTGTGGGCCAGTAGTCTGTGGACGGAGTCTGAGAACCCAAGCTAGGCCTAGGTTTCTGGGTGAGGATATGGCAGGCACAATCTACAGACCTCAATAGACATCTCGTGCATCTGAAGTCAGGGCAAGGATCAGACGATCGCTCAGGTTGGACTTTCTGCCCTGATGGCCCTTTCTTAAAGGGGGTTGGATCACGAGTACATGGGGGTTTTTGCACGATGGGAGTTGTGAGAAGCTCCAAACTGCAAAGATTCTTCTGCAGGACGATTGAGACCTGTTGGTTGGCTCCAGGCCAACGATTCCGAGCAGGGTTCTAAGGATGGATGGCTGGGTAGCCCACCTCGCATTCCAATTGTCTCCAAGCAACAAGACAGGTTAGATCTGCTGGATGTGGGGGGCAACCGAGGAGGCTGAGTTGAAATGGACTCTCCTGTGGATGTGTCCTAATATGTTTTTGTGTCTATGGAGACCTTGGAATGAAGCGGTGGCCCTGGGGCCCTGAAGGGTTCTCCTAAACAGAGGCTTTGACACAGCTCCAACGTGCATGTTTCCCATGTGTAGATGAGATTTGTTCTGATGGGTGAGTCAAGAAACAGCCATATGCTGGTATTGAAATCCAGGCCTCTGAGGAGAGATGCCTGGAAACCAAAGCAATGGATCCGATTAGTGCCTAGGGGCCTGTTCGTTCCTTTTTACCTCTGGGGACATCAGTATACGGTTCTCAGTGCAGGTAGGTGCTCAGATGGGCTCAGATTGCCCCTGTTTGTCCTGGGAAGCCACAACTATTGGGATGGCCTCAGGGACTTTGGAGGTTATCCTACTAGTAGGGTTGTGGCCATTGGAATGGGCACATACAATTCCCTTGGAGAGGGCTAGTACAGTCCTCAGGTTTGGCTCCAGGGCCCTGAGCCTGTAGGGTGTGTAGGCCAGAGCTGTTTGGACAGTTGTCTGAAAACACACACTCGGCTTATGTTTTGGTTCATAGGTATGGCAGGACTGATCTACAGACCATGAGGAGAACACTTCGGGATATGAAAAAAGGGCGAGTGTGAGGCTCTTGCTCATGTTTTCGTCTCTGGATATCGTGTCACTCATGGTCGTGAAATTGCCGGGTGACTTCATGGGAAATGGACGAGTCTTACTCTCTGGGGGTTCGGTCCCGTCCAAAGAGTTTGGGGTCATTCTGGGGATGGAAGAATTCCGTTTTTTTGTTGTTGTCGATTTGTATCATTTTGTTTTTCAACCTCAGATATCCCACCAAATGAGGGATTCCAGAGTAGAGCCCTGGGGTGGGGCGACTAGACAACCAGAAATCTGGTTAAAATTTGGGGACTAGGGACATGTCAAGCCCATTATGACATCTAATGGTCCAGCCACTGAGAGGACTTACTAGAGGACAGGACTCACGCTGAGGTCACAATGCGTGTTTATGCGCTCCTCGCACGCAAGAATGGGCAGGGCCTCAGGGTGAATGCTGGTTTCTCCTACACTGAACGTTGGACAACATGCCAACCACAAGGTTTCTTGCCATGGGTCAGGAAGAGTTCTGATTTCTGCATCACAGTCACCCGTGAGCAGTGATTGGAGATAAGGTCTAGTTTCTGAAGCCTGAAAACTGAGGTAGGGAAGAGATGATGACCTAAGGCCATGGTGGGTCTGATGTGCTCAGCGTGCGGTCAGCTGTCTGGGTGTTGGTCAGCAGGTCCGGGCTCAGGTTGTGTCAGACAGTGCATTAGTGCCCAGGTTAGACTATATAATTTGGGTACATTCGAGTGCCGTGTAGGTTTATCTTCATTTAAGCTGCCTGGGCTGCTCATTAGGCAACATATTTTTTCTAGAGGGCAGGCAGAGTGCTTCATTGTCGGTCCGGAATTGCCAAACTTGAGGGCTTCGGGGCCAGGAGAGTGAGGACGGAAGTCTGAGAACACAAGCTAGACTTCGGATTCAGGGTGAGGGCACGGCAGGTACCCCCTGCAGATCTGAACCAATATCTCATGCATCTGAAGTCAGGGCGAGGATCCCACGTTGGCTCAGGTTGTAGTTTCTGTGCATGACGGCCCCTTCATGAAGGGAGCGCAATCTCGAGGCCATGGAGGTTTTCCACGTTGGGAGATGTGGGATGCCCCCTTCAAGGATTCCTTCTGCGGGACAATTGAGACCTGTTGGACAGCTCCAGGACATCCCATATGGAATGACTCCAGAGCACCATTCCAGGATGGATGCCTGGGAAGTCCGCCTCGCCTTCCAATTGTCGCCTAGCAACAAGACAGTTTAGATCTAATGGATCTGCGGGAGCAACCGGGGTGGCTGAGTTGAAATGCACATTCCAGAGGATGGGTCCTAACGTGTGTTTATGTCCATGAGGGCCTTGGAATGGGGAGGTGGCACCGGGACCCTGAAGTATTCTCCTAAGCTTTGGCATAGCTCCCATGCACAAGTTTCCTTGTGGAGACGAGATTTGTTCTGATGGGTGCCTCAGGAAATCCCCTCTGCTTGTATTGGAATCCAGGCTTTTGAGGAGACATGCCTGTAAACCAAAGCAATGGATCCCATAATGGCCTCGGGTCCTGTCTGCTTCAATCTTCTTGGTATGAGTGGAGGTAGATGAGTGGAGGTAGATGCTCAGCCGGTATCAAACGCCCTTTTTTGTCCCGGGCGATCTACACTATTGGGATGGCCTCAGGGACTTTGGAGGGTTCTCCTAATTTGTACGATTTTTAACAATGGAATGGGCAGAATTCCCATGGATTGAGTGGGGGCAGTCCTAATGTGTGGCTCCAGGGGCCCCAGCCTGGAGGGAGTGTGGCCCAGGACTTTGAAGACAGAAGACTGAAAACACAATCTCAGCTTAAGTTTGGGGACGTAGGTATGGCACGCCCGATCTACAAACCATGAGAAGAACTCTTCAGGATATGAAGAATGAGCGACTCTGAGGCGCTTGCTTAGGCTTTTATCTCTGGATTTTGTTTCAGCGATGGCCGTGGAATGTTGGGGAGGTCTCATGGGCCATGGACGAATCTTCCTCTCTGTGGATTTGGCCCGATCCCAATTGTTTTTCGTCCATCTGTGGGATGGGAGGACTCCTTTCAGGTTTGTTACCTCAGGTGTCTCACCTAAAGAGGAATTCCAAAGCAGAGCCCTGGGGAAGAGTGAAGGGTCAACCCGAACTATGGTTAAAAATTGGGGCCTAGGGGCATGTCAAGCCCAATATGGTGTCTCTTCATATAGGCCCTGAGAGGCCTTAACTGAGGACTGGGCTCAGGCTGAGGGTCACAATGTGTGTTTGTGACCAATGTGGCCCGCAAGCATGGGCTGGGCCTCATGGGCCACGCTTGTTTCAACTACACTGAACGTTAGACAACATGCCAACCACAAGGTTTCTTGCCATGGGGAAAGAGTTCTGATTTCTGCATCATTTTCAACCCTCGGCAGTGGTTGGAGATAAGTTCTAGGTTCTGGAGCCTGAAAACCGCAGTTGGGAAGAGATGACGACCTAAGGCCATGGCGGGTCAGATGTGCTCAGTGTGCGGACAGCTGTCTGGGTGGGACCAGGAGGTCCAGGCTCAGGCTGGGTCAGAAGGGGAAATAGTGCCCAGGTCAGCCTATATGTTTGGGGTACAGCTGAATGGCGTGCAGGTTGATCCTCATTTGGGGTTTCGGGGTAGCCCTGAGGGCAATGTTTGACTTCTGTAGGGCAGGCAGAGTGCGGCATTGTAGTTCTGGGTTGCCCAACTGGAGGGCTTGTGGGCCAGTAGTCTGAGGACGGAGTCTGAGAACCCAAGCTAGGCCTCGGTTTCTGGGTGAGGATATGGCAGGCACAATCTACAGACCTCAATCGAGATCTCGTGCATCTGAAGTCAGGGCAAGGATCAGACGATCCCTCAGGTTGGACTTTCTGCCCTGATGGCCCGTTCTTGAAGGGGTTTGATCACGAGGACATGGGGGTTTTCGCACGATGGGAGTTGTGAGAAGCTCCAAACTGCAAAGATTCTTCTGCAGGACAATTGAGACCTGTTGGTTGGCTCCAGGCCAACGATTCCGAGCAGGGTTCTAAGGATGGATGGCTGGGTAGACCACCTCGCATTCCAATTGTCTCCAAGCAACAAGTCAGGTTAGATCTGCTGGATGTGGGGGGCAACCGAGGAGGCTGAGTTGAAATGGACTCTCCTGTGGATGTGTCCTAATTTGTTTTTGTGTCTATGGAGACCTTTGAATGAAGCGGTGGCCCTGGGGCCCTGAAGGGTTCTCCTATACAGAGGCTTTGACACAGCTCCAACGTGCATGTTTCCCATGTGTAGATGAGATTTGTTCTGATGGGTGAGTCAAGAAACAGCCATATGCTGGTATTGAAATCCAGGCCTCTGAGGAGAGATGCCTGGAAACCAAAGCAATGGATCCGATTAGTGCCTAGGGGCCTGTTCGTTCCTTTTTACCTCTGGGGACATCAGTCTACAGGTCTGAGTGCAGGTAGGTGCTCAGATCGGCTCAGATTGCCCCTGTTTGTCCTGGGAAGCCACAACTCTTGGGATGGCCTCAGGGACTTTGGAGGTTATCCTACTAGTAGGGTTGTGGCCATTGGAATGGGCACATACAATTCCCTTGGAGAGGGCAAGTACAGTTCTCAGGTTTGGCTCCAGGGCCCTGAGCCTGTAGGGTGTGTAGGCCAGAGCTGTTTGGACAGTTGTCTGAAAACACAAACTCGGCTTATGTTTTGGGTAATAGGTATGGCTGGACTGATCTACAGACCATGAGGAGAACACTTCGGGATATGAAAAAAGGGCGAGTGTGAGGCTCTTGCTCAAGTTTTTGTCTCTGGATATCGTGTCACACATGGTCGTGGAATTTCTGGGTGACTTCATGGGAAATGGACGAGTCTTACTCTCTGGCAGTTTGGCCCCGTCCAAAGAGTTTAGGGTCAATCTATTGGCTGGAAGAAGTCCGTTTTTTTTTTTTTTTTTCTTTTTTAACCTCAGGTGTCCCACCAAATGAGGGATTCCAGAGTAGAGCCCTGGGGAGGGGCGACTGGACAATCAGAAATCTGGTTAAAAATTGGGGCCTAGGGACATGTCAAGCCCATTATGACATCTAATGGTCCAGCCACTGAGAGGACTTACTAGAGGACAGGACTCATGCTGAGGGTCACAATGCATATGTATGCCCTCATCGCACGCAAGAAGGGGCGGGGCCTCAGTGTGAATGCTGGTTTCTCCTACACTGAACGTTGGACAACGTGCCAACCACAAGGGTTCTTGCCATGGGTAAGGAGGAGTTCTGATTTCTGCATCATACTCACCCCTGGGCAGTGATTGGAGATAAGGTCTCGGTTCTGAAGCCTGAAAACGGAGGTAGGGAAGAGATGATGACGTAAGACCATGGCGGGTTTTATGTGCTCAGTGTGCGGTCAGCTTTCTTAGTGTTGGTCAGGAGGTCAGGGCTCAGGTTGTGTTCGACAGTGCATTAGTGCCCAGGTTAGACTATATAATTTGGGTAACGTCGAGTGCTGTGTAGGTTTATCCTCATTTAAGGTGCCTGGGCAGCTCATGAGGCAATAATTTTTTTTTTCTAGAGGGCAGGCAGAGTGCTGCATTGTGGGTCCGGAATTGACAAACTAGAGGGCTTCGGGGCCAGGAGTGTGAGGACGGAAGTCTGAGAAGACAAGCTAGACTTGGGTTTCAGGGTGAGGGCACGGAAGGTACCCCCTGCAGATCTGAACCAATATCTCATGCATCTGAAGTCAGGGCGAGGATCAGACGTTGGCTCAGGTTGGCTATTCTGTGCATGACGGCCGCTTCATGAAGGGAGCGGGATCTCGGGGCCATTGAGGTTTTCCCACGTTGGGAGGTGTGGGATGCCCCCTTCAAGGATTCCTTCTGCGGGTCAATTGAGACCTGTTGGACAGCTCCAGGACATCCCATATGGAATGACTCCAGAGCACCGTTCACGGATGGATGCCTGGGAAGCCCGCCACGCATTCCAATTGTCTCCTAGCAACAAGACAGTTTAGATCTGATGGCTCTGCCGGAGCAACCGGGGTGGCTGAGTTGAAATGGACTTTCCTGAGGATGGGTCCTAATGTGTTTTTGTGTCCATGAGGGCCTTGGAATGGGGCGGTGGCACCGGGACCCTGAAGTACTCTCCTAAGCTTTGGACATGGCTCCCATGCACAGGTTTCCTTGTGGAGACGAGATGAGTTCTGATGGGTGCCTCAGGAAAACGCCTATGCTCGTATTGGAATCAGGCTTTTGAGGACACATGCCTGTAACCCAAATCAATGGATCCTATTATGGCCTACGGTCCTTTCTGGTTCAATATTCTTCTCTGGGGAGATCCATCTATGGTATGAGTGGAGGTCGATTATCAGCTGGTGTCAGAGAGCACTTTTTTTTCCGGGCGACCTACACTATTGCGATGGCCTCAGGGACTTTGGAGGTTTCTCCTAATTTGTATGATTTTGGACCATAGAATGGGCAGAATTCCCATGGATTGGTAGTCCCAGTCCTAATGTGTGTCTCCCGGGGTCCAGCCTGGAGGGTGTGTGGCCCAAGACTTTGAGGACAGAAGTCTGAAAACACAAACTCAGCTTAGGTTTGGGGACGTAGGTATGGCAGGCCTGATCTACAAACCATTTGAAGAACTCTTCAGGATATGAAGAAAGTGCGAGTCTGAGGCGCTTGCTCAGGCTTTTGTCTATGGATTTTGTATCAGCGATGGCTGTGGAATGTCGGGGAGGCCTCATGGGCCATGGACGAATCTTCCTCTCTGAGGATTTGGCCCGATTCCCAATTGCTTTTCGTCAAACTGTGGGATGGGACGACACATTTCAGTTTTGTTTCCTCAGGTGTCCCACCAAAAGAGGAATTACAAAGCAAAGCCGTGGGGAAGACTGAAGGGACAACACGAATTCTGGTTAAAACTTGGGGTCTAGGGGCAAGGTAAGCCCAATATGCTATCTCTTCATCCAGCCACTGAGTGGCCTTACTTGAGGACTGGGCTCAGCCTGAGGGTCACAATGTGCGTTTGTGACCAATGTGGCCGGCGAGCATGGGCGGGGCCTCATGGGCCACACTGGTTTCAACTACACTGAACGTTGGACAACATGCCAACCACAAGGTTTCTTGCCATGGGGAAGGAGTTCTGATTTCTGCATCACCTTCAACCCTGGGCAGTGATTGGAGATAAGTTCTAGGTTCTGAAACCTGAAAACCGAGGTTGGGTAGAGATGAGGACCTAAGTCCACGGCGGCTCGATGTGCTCAGTGTGCGGCCAGCTTTCTGGGAGGGGCCAGGGGTCCAGGCTCAGCCTGTGTCAGAAAGGGCATTAGCGCCCTGGTCAGCCTATGTATTTGGGGTACAGCCAAAGTCGGTGCAGGTTGATCCTCATTTGGGGTTACTGGGTAACCCCAGAGGACAATGATTTTCTTCTGGAGGGCGGGCAGGGTGCTGCATTGTATTCCTGGATTGCCAAAATGGACGGCTTGTAGGCCAGTAGTCGGACGACCAAAGTCTGAGAACACAAGCTAGGCTTAGGTTTCTGGGTGAGGCCATGGCAGGCACAATCTACAGACCTGAATCGAGATCTCGTGCATCTGAAGTCAGGGCGAGGATCAGACGATCGCTCAGGTTGGAGTTTCTGTCCCTGATGGCCCCTTCATGAATGGGGGGGCATCACGAGGCCATGGGGGTTTTCCCACGATGGGAGTTGTGAGAAGCTCCAAACTGCAGAGAGTCTTCTGCAGAACAATTGAGACCTGTTGTTTGGGTCCAGGCCAATGATTCTGAGCAGGATTCTAAGGATGGATGGCTGGGTAGCCCACCTCGCATTCCAATTGTATCCTAGCAACAAGACAGGATAGATCTCCTGGATCTGTGGGGAGCAAACGAGGACGCTGAGTTGAAATGGACACCCCTGGGGATGGGTCCTAATGTGCTTTTGTGTCTATGGAGACCTTGGAATGAAGCGGTGGCACTGGGGCCCTAAAGGGTTCTCCTAAACAGAGGCTTTGAAACAGCTCCAACGTGCAAGTTTCCCATGTGTAGATGAGATGTTTTCTGATGGGTGAGTCAAGAAACAGCTATATGCTGCTTTTGAAATCCAGGCCTCTGAGGAGAGATGCCTGGAAACCAAAGCAATGGATCTGATTAGTGCCTAGGGGCCTGTTCTTTCCTTTTTACCTCTGGAGACATCTGTCTATGGGTCTGAGTGCAGGTAGGTGCGCAGTTGGGCTCAGATTTCCCCTGTTTTTCCTGGGAAGCCAACACTATTGAGATGGATCAGGGACTTTGGAGGTTTATCCTATTTGAAGGGTTGTGGCCATTAGAATGGGCACACACAATTCCCTTGGAGAGGGCAAGTATAGTCCTCAGGGTTGGCTCCAGGGGCCTGAGCCTGTAGGTTGTGTAGGCCAGGGCTGTTTGGACAGTTGTCTGAAAACACAAACTCGGCTTATGTTTCGGGTCATAGGTATGGCAGGACTGACCTACAGACCATGAGGAGAACTCTTCAGAATTCGAAAAAAGGGCGAGTGTGAGGCTCCTGCTCAAGTTTTTGTCTCTGGATATCGTGTCACTCATGGTCGTGGAATTTCTGGGTGACTTCAAGGGAAATGGACGAGTCTTACTCTCTGGTGGTTTGGCCCCGTCCAAAGAGTTTGGGGTCAATCTATTGGCTGGAAGAAGTCCGTTTTTTTTTTTTTTGTTGTGGTTGTTTTCTTTTTTAACCTCAGGTGTCCCACCAAATGAGGGATTCCAGTGTAGAGCCCTGGGGAGGGGCAACTGGACAGCAGAAATCTGGTTAAAAATTGGGTCCTAGGGACATGTCAAGCCCATTATGACATCTAATGGTCCAGCCACTGAGAGGACTTACTAGAGGACAGGACTCATGCTGAGGGTCACAATGCGTATGTATGCCCTCATCGCACGCAAGAAGGGGCGGGGCCTCAGTGTGAATGCTGGTTTCTCCTACACTGAACGTTGGACAACGTGCCAACCACAAGGGTTCTTGCCATGGGTAAGGAGGAGTTCTGATTTCTGCATCATACTCACCCCTGGGCAGTGATTGGAGATAAGGTCTCGGTTCTGAAGCCTGAAAACGGAGGTAGGGAAGAGATGATGACGTAAGACCATGGCGGGTTTTATGTGCTCAGTGTGCGGTCAGCTTTCTTAGTGTTGGTCAGGAGGTCAGGGCTCAGGTTGTGTTCGACAGTGCATTAGTGCCCAGGTTAGACTATATAATTTGGGTAACGTCGAGTGCTGTGTAGGTTTATCCTCATTTAAGGTGCCTGGGCAGCTCATGAGGCAATAATTTTTTTTTTCTAGAGGGCAGGCAGAGTGCTGCATTGTGGGTCCGGAATTGACAAACTAGAGGGCTTCGGGGCCAGGAGTGTGAGGACGGAAGTCTGAGAAGACAAGCTAGACTTGGGTTTCAGGGTGAGGGCACGGAAGGTACCCCCTGCAGATCTGAACCAATATCTCATGCATCTGAAGTCAGGGCGAGGATCAGACGTTGGCTCAGGTTGGCTATTCTGTGCATGACGGCCGCTTCATGAAGGGAGCGGGATCTCGGGGCCATTGAGGTTTTCCCACGTTGGGAGGTGTGGGATGCCCCCTTCAAGGATTCCTTCTGCGGGTCAATTGAGACCTGTTGGACAGCTCCAGGACATCCCATATGGAATGACTCCAGAGCACCGTTCGCGGATGGATGCCTGGGAAGCCCGCCTCGCATTCCAATTGTCTCCTAGCAACAAGACAGTTTAGATCTGATGGCTCTGCCGGAGCAACCGGGGTGGCTGAGTTGAAATGGACTTTCCTGAGGATGGGTCCTAATGTGTTTTTGTGTCCATGAGGGCCTTGGAATGGGGCGGTGGCACCGGGACCCTGAAGTACTCTCCTAAGCTTTGGACATGGCTCCCATGCACAGGTTTCCTTGTGGAGACGAGATGAGTTCTGATGGGTGCCTCAGGAAAACGCCTATGCTCGTATTGGAATCAGGCTTTTGAGGACACATGCCTGTAACCCAAATCAATGGATCCTATTATGGCCTACGGTCCTTTCTGGTTCAATATTCTTCTCTGGGGAGATCCATCTATGGTATGAGTGGAGGTCGATTATCAGCTGGTGTCAGAGAGCACTTTTTTTTCCGGGCGACCTACACTATTGCGATGGCCTCAGGGACTTTGGAGGTTTCTCCTAATTTGTATGATTTTGGACCATAGAATGGGCAGAATTCCCATGGATTGGTAGTCCCAGTCCTAATGTGTGTCTCCCGGGGTCCAGCCTGGAGGGTGTGTGGCCCAAGACTTTGAGGACAGAAGTCTGAAAACACAAACTCAGCTTAGGTTTGGGGACGTAGGTATGGCAGGCCTGATCTACAAACCATTTGAAGAACTCTTCAGGATATGAAGAAAGTGCGAGTCTGAGGCGCTTGCTCAGGCTTTTGTCTCTGGATTTTGTATCAGCGATGGCTGTGGAATGTCGGGGAGGCCTCATGGGCCATGGACGAATCTTCCTCTCTGAGGATTTGGCCCGATTCCCAATTGCTTTTCGTCAAACTGTGGGATGGGACGACACATTTCAGTTTTGTTTCCTCAGGTGTCCCACCAAAAGAGGAATTACAAAGCAAAGCCGTGGGGAAGACTGAAGGGACAACACGAATTCTGGTTAAAACTTGGGGCCTAGGGGCAAGGTAAGCCCAATATGCTATCTCTTCATCCAGCCACTGAGTGGCCTTACTTGAGGACTGGGCTCAGCCTGAGGGTCACAATGTGCGTTTGTGACCAATGTGGCCGGCGAGCATGGGCGGGGCCTCATGGGCCACACTGGTTTCAACTACACTGAACGTTGGACAACATGCCAACCACAAGGTTTCTTGCCATGGGGAAGGAGTTCTGATTTCTGCATCACCTTCAACCCTGGGCAGTGATTGGAGATAAGTTCTAGGTTCTGAAACCTGAAAACCGAGGTTGGGTAGAGATGAGGACCTAAGTCCACGGCGGCTCGATGTGCTCAGTGTGCGGCCAGCTTTCTGGGAGGGGCCAGGGGTCCAGGCTCAGCCTGTGTCAGAAAGGGCATTAGCGCCCTGGTCAGCCTATGTATTTGGGGTACAGCCAAAGTCGGTGCAGGTTGATCCTCATTTGGGGTTACTGGGTAACCCCAGAGGACAATGATTTTCTTCTGGAGGGCGGGCAGGGTGCTGCATTGTATTCCTGGATTGCCAAAATGGACGGCTTGTAGGCCAGTAGTCGGACGACCAAAGTCTGAGAACACAAGCTAGGCTTAGGTTTCTGGGTGAGGCCATGGCAGGCACAATCTACAGACCTGAATCGAGATCTCGTGCATCTGAAGTCAGGGCGAGGATCAGACGATCGCTCAGGTTGGAGTTTCTGTCCCTGATGGCCCCTTCATGAATGGGGGGGCATCACGAGGCCATGGGGGTTTTCCCACGATGGGAGTTGTGAGAAGCTCCAAACTGCAGAGAGTCTTCTGCAGAACAATTGAGACCTGTTGTTTGGGTCCAGGCCAATGATTCTGAGCAGGATTCTAAGGATGGATGGCTGGGTAGCCCACCTCGCATTCCAATTGTATCCTAGCAACAAGACAGGATAGATCTCCTGGATCTGTGGGGAGCAAACGAGGACGCTGAGTTGAAATGGACACCCCTGGGGATGGGTCCTAATGTGCTTTTGTGTCTATGGAGACCTTGGAATGAAGCGGTGGCACTGGGGCCCTAAAGGGTTCTCCTAAACAGAGGCTTTGAAACAGCTCCAACGTGCAAGTTTCCCATGTGTAGATGAGATGTTTTCTGATGGGTGAGTCAAGAAACAGCTATATGCTGCTTTTGAAATCCAGGCCTCTGAGGAGAGATGCCTGGAAACCAAAGCAATGGATCTGATTAGTGCCTAGGGGCCTGTTCTTTCCTTTTTACCTCTGGAGACATCTGTCTATGGGTCTGAGTGCAGGTAGGTGCGCAGTTGGGCTCAGATTTCCCCTGTTTTTCCTGGGAAGCCAACACTATTGAGATGGATCAGGGACTTTGGAGGTTTATCCTATTTGAAGGGTTGTGGCCATTAGAATGGGCACACACAATTCCCTTGGAGAGGGCAAGTATAGTCCTCAGGGTTGGCTCCAGGGGCCTGAGCCTGTAGGTTGTGTAGGCCAGGGCTGTTTGGACAGTTGTCTGAAAACACAAACTCGGCTTATGTTTCGGGTCATAGGTATGGCAGGACTGACCTACAGACCATGAGGAGAACTCTTCAGAATTCGAAAAAAGGGCGAGTGTGAGGCTCCTGCTCAAGTTTTTGTCTCTGGATATCGTGTCACTCATGGTCGTGGAATTTCTGGGTGACTTCAAGGGAAATGGACGAGTCTTACTCTCTGGTGGTTTGGCCCCGTCCAAAGAGTTTGGGGTCAATCTATTGGCTGGAAGAAGTCCGTTTTTTTTTTTTGTTGTTGTGGTTGTTTTCTTTTTTAACCTCAGGTGTCCCACCAAATGAGGGATTCCAGTGTAGAGCCCTGGGGAGGGGCAACTGGACAGCAGAAATCTGGTTAAAAATTGGGTCCTAGGGACATGTCAAGCCCATTATGACATCTAATGGTCCAGCCACTGAGAGGACTTACTAGAGGACAGGACTCATGCTGAGGGTCACAATGCGTATGTATGCCCTCATCGCACGCAAGAAGGGGCGGGGCCTCAGTGTGAATGCTGGTTTCTCCTACACTGAACGTTGGACAACGTGCCAACCACAAGGGTTCTTGCCATGGGTAAGGAGGAGTTCTGATTTCTGCATCATACTCACCCCTGGGCAGTGATTGGAGATAAGGTCTCGGTTCTGAAGCCTGAAAACGGAGGTAGGGAAGAGATGATGACGTAAGACCATGGCGGGTTTTATGTGCTCAGTGTGCGGTCAGCTTTCTTAGTGTTGGTCAGGAGGTCAGGGCTCAGGTTGTGTTCGACAGTGCATTAGTGCCCAGGTTAGACTATATAATTTGGGTAACGTCGAGTGCTGTGTAGGTTTATCCTCATTTAAGGTGCCTGGGCAGCTCATGAGGCAATAATTTTTTTTTTCTAGAGGGCAGGCAGAGTGCTGCATTGTGGGTCCGGAATTGACAAACTAGAGGGCTTCGGGGCCAGGAGTGTGAGGACGGAAGTCTGAGAAGACAAGCTAGACTTGGGTTTCAGGGTGAGGGCACGGAAGGTACCCCCTGCAGATCTGAACCAATATCTCATGCATCTGAAGTCAGGGCGAGGATCAGACGTTGGCTCAGGTTGGCTATTCTGTGCATGACGGCCGCTTCATGAAGGGAGCGGGATCTCGGGGCCATTGAGGTTTTCCCACGTTGGGAGGTGTGGGATGCCCCCTTCAAGGATTCCTTCTGCGGGTCAATTGAGACCTGTTGGACAGCTCCAGGACATCCCATATGGAATGACTCCAGAGCACCGTTCGCGGATGGATGCCTGGGAAGCCCGCCTCGCATTCCAATTGTCTCCTAGCAACAAGACAGTTTAGATCTGATGGCTCTGCCGGAGCAACCGGGGTGGCTGAGTTGAAATGGACTTTCCTGAGGATGGGTCCTAATGTGTTTTTGTGTCCATGAGGGCCTTGGAATGGGGCGGTGGCACCGGGACCCTGAAGTACTCTCCTAAGCTTTGGACATGGCTCCCATGCACAGGTTTCCTTGTGGAGACGAGATGAGTTCTGATGGGTGCCTCAGGAAAACGCCTATGCTCGTATTGGAATCAGGCTTTTGAGGACACATGCCTGTAACCCAAATCAATGGATCCTATTATGGCCTACGGTCCTTTCTGGTTCAATATTCTTCTCTGGGGAGATCCATCTATGGTATGAGTGGAGGTCGATTATCAGCTGGTGTCAGAGAGCACTTTTTTTTCCGGGCGACCTACACTATTGCGATGGCCTCAGGGACTTTGGAGGTTTCTCCTAATTTGTATGATTTTGGACCATAGAATGGGCAGAATTCCCATGGATTGGTAGTCCCAGTCCTAATGTGTGTCTCCCGGGGTCCAGCCTGGAGGGTGTGTGGCCCAAGAATTTGAGGACAGAAGTCTGAAAACACAAACTCAGCTTAGGTTTGGGGACGTAGGTATGGCAGGCCTGATCTACAAACCATTTGAAGAACTCTTCAGGATATGAAGAAAGTGCGAGTCTGAGGCGCTTGCTCAGGCTTTTGTCTCTGGATTTTGTATCAGCGATGGCTGTGGAATGTCGGGGAGGCCTCATGGGCCATGGACGAATCTTCCTCTCTGAGGATTTGGCCCGATTCCCAATTGCTTTTCGTCAAACTGTGGGATGGGACGACACATTTCAGTTTTGTTTCCTCAGGTGTCCCACCAAAAGAGGAATTACAAAGCAAAGCCGTGGGGAAGACTGAAGGGACAACACGAATTCTGGTTAAAACTTGGGGCCTAGGGGCAAGGTAAGCCCAATATGCTATCTCTTCATCCAGCCACTGAGTGGCCTTACTTGAGGACTGGGCTCAGCCTGAGGGTCACAATGTGCGTTTGTGACCAATGTGGCCGGCGAGCATGGGCGGGGCCTCATGGGCCACACTGGTTTCAACTACACTGAACGTTGGACAACATGCCAACCACAAGGTTTCTTGCCATGGGGAAGGAGTTCTGATTTCTGCATCACCTTCAACCCTGGGCAGTGATTGGAGATAAGTTCTAGGTTCTGAAACCTGAAAACCGAGGTTGGGTAGAGATGAGGACCTAAGTCCACGGCGGCTCGATGTGCTCAGTGTGCGGCCAGCTGTCTGGGAGGGGCCAGGGGTCCAGGCTCAGCCTGTGTCAGAAAGGGCATTAGCGCCCTGGTCAGCCTATGTATTTGGGGTACAGCCAAAGTCGGTGCAGGTTGATCCTCATTTGGGGTTACTGGGTAACCCCAGAGGACAATGATTTTCTTCTGGAGGGCGGGCAGGGTGCTGCATTGTATTCCTGGATTGCCAAAATGGACGGCTTGTAGGCCAGTAGTCGGACGACCAAAGTCTGAGAACACAAGCTAGGCTTAGGTTTCTGGGTGAGGCCATGGCAGGCACAATCTACAGACCTGAATCGAGATCTCGTGCATCTGAAGTCAGGGCGAGGATCAGACGATCGCTCAGGTTGGAGTTTCTGTCCCTGATGGCCCCTTCATGAATGGGGGGGCATCACGAGGCCATGGGGGTTTTCCCACGATGGGAGTTGTGAGAAGCTCCAAACTGCAGAGAGTCTTCTGCAGAACAATTGAGACCTGTTGTTTGGGTCCAGGCCAATGATTCTGAGCAGGATTCTAAGGATGGATGTCTGGGTAGCCCACCTCGCATTCCAATTGTATCCTAGCAACAAGACAGGATAGATCTCCTGGATCTGTGGGGAGCAAACGAGGACGCTGAGTTGAAATGGACACCCCTGGGGATGGGTCCTAATGTGCTTTTGTGTCTATGGAGACCTTGGAATGAAGCGGTGGCACTGGGGCCCTAAAGGGTTCTCCTAAACAGAGGCTTTGAAACAGCTCCAACGTGCAAGTTTCCCATGTGTAGATGAGATGTTTTCTGATGGGTGAGTCAAGAAACAGCTATATGCTGCTTTTGAAATCCAGGCCTCTGAGGAGAGATGCCTGGAAACCAAAGCAATGGATCTGATTAGTGCCTAGGGGCCTGTTCTTTCCTTTTTACCTCTGGAGACATCTGTCTATGGGTCTGAGTGCAGGTAGGTGCGCAGTTGGGCTCAGATTTCCCCTGTTTTTCCTGGGAAGCCAACACTATTGAGATGGATCAGGGACTTTGGAGGTTTATCCTATTTGAAGGGTTGTGGCCATTAGAATGGGCACACACAATTCCCTTGGAGAGGGCAAGTATAGTCCTCAGGGTTGGCTCCAGGGGCCTGAGCCTGTAGGTTGTGTAGGCCAGGGCTGTTTGGACAGTTGTCTGAAAACACAAACTCGGCTTATGTTTCGGGTCATAGGTATGGCAGGACTGACCTACAGACCATGAGGAGAACTCTTCAGAATTCGAAAAAAGGGCGAGTGTGAGGCTCCTGCTCAAGTTTTTGTCTCTGGATATCGTGTCACTCATGGTCGTGGAATTTCTGGGTGACTTCAAGGGAAATGGACGAGTCTTACTCTCTGGTGGTTTGGCCCCGTCCAAAGAGTTTGGGGTCAATCTATTGGCTGGAAGAAGTCCGTTTTTTTTTTTTGTTGTTGTGGTTGTTTTCTTTTTTAACCTCAGGTGTCCCACCAAATGAGGGATTCCAGTGTAGAGCCCTGGGGAGGGGCAACTGGACAGCAGAAATCTGGTTAAAAATTGGGTCCTAGGGACATGTCAAGCCCATTATGACATCTAATGGTCCAGCCACTGAGAGGACTTACTAGAGGACAGGACTCATGCTGAGGGTCACAATGCGTATGTATGCCCTCATCGCACGCAAGAAGGGGCGGGGCCTCAGTGTGAATGCTGGTTTCTCCTACACTGAACGTTGGACAACGTGCCAACCACAAGGGTTCTTGCCATGGGTAAGGAGGAGTTCTGATTTCTGCATCATACTCACCCCTGGGCAGTGATTGGAGATAAGGTCTCGGTTCTGAAGCCTGAAAACGGAGGTAGGGAAGAGATGATGACGTAAGACCATGGCGGGTTTTATGTGCTCAGTGTGCGGTCAGCTTTCTTAGTGTTGGTCAGGAGGTCAGGGCTCAGGTTGTGTTCGACAGTGCATTAGTGCCCAGGTTAGACTATATAATTTGGGTAACGTCGAGTGCTGTGTAGGTTTATCCTCATTTAAGGTGCCTGGGCAGCTCATGAGGCAATAATTTTTTTTTTCTAGAGGGCAGGCAGAGTGCTGCATTGTGGGTCCGGAATTGACAAACTAGAGGGCTTCGGGGCCAGGAGTGTGAGGACGGAAGTCTGAGAAGACAAGCTAGACTTGGGTTTCAGGGTGAGGGCACGGAAGGTACCCCCTGCAGATCTGAACCAATATCTCATGCATCTGAAGTCAGGGCGAGGATCAGACGTTGGCTCAGGTTGGCTATTCTGTGCATGACGGCCGCTTCATGAAGGGAGCGGGATCTCGGGGCCATTGAGGTTTTCCCACGTTGGGAGGTGTGGGATGCCCCCTTCAAGGATTCCTTCTGCGGGTCAATTGAGACCTGTTGGACAGCTCCAGGACATCCCATATGGAATGACTCCAGAGCACCGTTCGCGGATGGATGCCTGGGAAGCCCGCCTCGCATTCCAATTGTCTCCTAGCAACAAGACAGTTTAGATCTGATGGCTCTGCCGGAGCAACCGGGGTGGCTGAGTTGAAATGGACTTTCCTGAGGATGGGTCCTAATGTGTTTTTGTGTCCATGAGGGCCTTGGAATGGGGCGGTGGCACCGGGACCCTGAAGTACTCTCCTAAGCTTTGGACATGGCTCCCATGCACAGGTTTCCTTGTGGAGACGAGATGAGTTCTGATGGGTGCCTCAGGAAAACGCCTATGCTCGTATTGGAATCAGGCTTTTGAGGACACATGCCTGTAACCCAAATCAATGGATCCTATTATGGCCTACGGTCCTTTCTGGTTCAATATTCTTCTCTGGGGAGATCCATCTATGGTATGAGTGGAGGTCGATTATCAGCTGGTGTCAGAGAGCACTTTTTTTTCCGGGCGACCTACACTATTGCGATGGCCTCAGGGACTTTGGAGGTTTCTCCTAATTTGTATGATTTTGGACCATAGAATGGGCAGAATTCCCATGGATTGGTAGTCCCAGTCCTAATGTGTGTCTCCCGGGGTCCAGCCTGGAGGGTGTGTGGCCCAAGAATTTGAGGACAGAAGTCTGAAAACACAAACTCAGCTTAGGTTTGGGGACGTAGGTATGGCAGGCCTGATCTACAAACCATTTGAAGAACTCTTCAGGATATGAAGAAAGTGCGAGTCTGAGGCGCTTGCTCAGGCTTTTGTCTCTGGATTTTGTATCAGCGATGGCTGTGGAATGTCGGGGAGGCCTCATGGGCCATGGACGAATCTTCCTCTCTGAGGATTTGGCCCGATTCCCAATTGCTTTTCGTCAAACTGTGGGATGGGACGACACATTTCAGTTTTGTTTCCTCAGGTGTCCCACCAAAAGAGGAATTACAAAGCAAAGCCGTGGGGAAGACTGAAGGGACAACACGAATTCTGGTTAAAACTTGGGGCCTAGGGGCAAGGTAAGCCCAATATGCTATCTCTTCATCCAGCCACTGAGTGGCCTTACTTGAGGACTGGGCTCAGCCTGAGGGTCACAATGTGCGTTTGTGACCAATGTGGCCGGCGAGCATGGGCGGGGCCTCATGGGCCACACTGGTTTCAACTACACTGAACGTTGGACAACATGCCAACCACAAGGTTTCTTGCCATGGGGAAGGAGTTCTGATTTCTGCATCACCTTCAACCCTGGGCAGTGATTGGAGATAAGTTCTAGGTTCTGAAACCTGAAAACCGAGGTTGGGTAGAGATGAGGACCTAAGTCCACGGCGGCTCGATGTGCTCAGTGTGCGGCCAGCTGTCTGGGAGGGGCCAGGGGTCCAGGCTCAGCCTGTGTCAGAAAGGGCATTAGCGCCCTGGTCAGCCTATGTATTTGGGGTACAGCCAAAGTCGGTGCAGGTTGATCCTCATTTGGGGTTACTGGGTAACCCCAGAGGACAATGATTTTCTTCTGGAGGGCGGGCAGGGTGCTGCATTGTATTCCTGGATTGCCAAAATGGACGGCTTGTAGGCCAGTAGTCGGACGACCAAAGTCTGAGAACACAAGCTAGGCTTAGGTTTCTGGGTGAGGCCATGGCAGGCACAATCTACAGACCTGAATCGAGATCTCGTGCATCTGAAGTCAGGGCGAGGATCAGACGATCGCTCAGGTTGGAGTTTCTGTCCCTGATGGCCCCTTCATGAATGGGGGGGCATCACGAGGCCATGGGGGTTTTCCCACGATGGGAGTTGTGAGAAGCTCCAAACTGCAGAGAGTCTTCTGCAGAACAATTGAGACCTGTTGTTTGGGTCCAGGCCAATGATTCTGAGCAGGATTCTAAGGATGGATGTCTGGGTAGCCCACCTCGCATTCCAATTGTATCCTAGCAACAAGACAGGATAGATCTCCTGGATCTGTGGGGAGCAAACGAGGACGCTGAGTTGAAATGGACACCCCTGGGGATGGGTCCTAATGTGCTTTTGTGTCTATGGAGACCTTGGAATGAAGCGGTGGCACTGGGGCCCTAAAGGGTTCTCCTAAACAGAGGCTTTGAAACAGCTCCAACGTGCAAGTTTCCCATGTGTAGATGAGATGTTTTCTGATGGGTGAGTCAAGAAACAGCTATATGCTGCTTTTGAAATCCAGGCCTCTGAGGAGAGATGCCTGGAAACCAAAGCAATGGATCTGATTAGTGCCTAGGGGCCTGTTCTTTCCTTTTTACCTCTGGAGACATCTGTCTATGGGTCTGAGTGCAGGTAGGTGCGCAGTTGGGCTCAGATTTCCCCTGTTTTTCCTGGGAAGCCAACACTATTGAGATGGATCAGGGACTTTGGAGGTTTATCCTATTTGAAGGGTTGTGGCCATTAGAATGGGCACACACAATTCCCTTGGAGAGGGCAAGTATAGTCCTCAGGGTTGGCTCCAGGGGCCTGAGCCTGTAGGTTGTGTAGGCCAGGGCTGTTTGGACAGTTGTCTGAAAACACAAACTCGGCTTATGTTTCGGGTCATAGGTATGGCAGGACTGACCTACAGACCATGAGGAGAACTCTTCAGAATTCGAAAAAAGGGCGAGTGTGAGGCTCCTGCTCAAGTTTTTGTCTCTGGATATCGTGTCACTCATGGTCGTGGAATTTCTGGGTGACTTCAAGGGAAATGGACGAGTCTTACTCTCTGGTGGTTTGGCCCCGTCCAAAGAGTTTGGGGTCAATCTATTGGCTGGAAGAAGTCCGTTTTTTTTTTTTTTGTTGTGGTTGTTTTCTTTTTTAACCTCAGGTGTCCCACCAAATGAGGGATTCCAGTGTAGAGCCCTGGGGAGGGGCAACTGGACAGCAGAAATCTGGTTAAAAATTGGGTCCTAGGGACATGTCAAGCCCATTATGACATCTAATGGTCCAGCCACTGAGAGGACTTACTAGAGGACAGGACTCATGCTGAGGGTCACAATGCGTATGTATGCCCTCATCGCACGCAAGAAGGGGCGGGGCCTCAGTGTGAATGCTGGTTTCTCCTACACTGAACGTTGGACAACATGCCAACCACAAGGGTTCTTGCCATGGGTAAGGAGGAGTTCTGATTTCTGCATCATACTCACCCCTGGGCAGTGATTGGAGATAAGGTCTCGGTTCTGAAGCCTGAAAACGGAGGTAGGGAAGAGATGATGACGTAAGACCATGGCGGGTTTTATGTGCTCAGTGTGCGGTCAGCTTTCTTAGTGTTGGTCAGGAGGTCAGGGCTCAGGTTGTGTTCGACAGTGCATTAGTGCCCAGGTTAGACTATATAATTTGGGTAACGTCGAGTGCTGTGTAGGTTTATCCTCATTTAAGGTGCCTGGGCAGCTCATGAGGCAATAATTTTTTTTTTCTAGAGGGCAGGCAGAGTGCTGCATTGTGGGTCCGGAATTGACAAACGAGAGGGCTTTGGGGCCAGGAGTGTGAGGACGGAAGTCTGAGAAGACAAGCTAGACTTGGGTTTCAGGGTGAGGGCACGGAAGGTACCCCCTGCAGATCTGAACCAATATCTCATGCATCTGAAGTCAGGGCGAGGATCAGACGTTGGCTCAGGTTGGCTATTCTGTGCATGACGGCCGCTTCATGAAGGGAGCGGGATCTCGGGGCCATTGAGGTTTTCCCACGTTGGGAGGTGTGGGATGCCCCCTTCAAGGATTCCTTCTGCGGGACAATTGAGCCCTGTTGGACAGCTCCAGGACATCACATATGGAATGACTCCAGAGCACCGTTCCAGGATGGATGCCTGGGAAGTCCGTCTCGCCTTCCAATTGTCTCCTAGCAACAAGACAGTTTAGATCTAATGGATCTGCGGGAGCAACCGGGGTGGCTGAGTTGAAATGCACTTTCCAGAGGATGGGTCCTAACGTGTGTTTGTGTCCATGAGGGCCTTGGAATGGGGATGTGGCACCGGGACCCTGAAGTATTCTCCTTAGCTTTGGCTTAGCTCCCATGCACAAGTTTCCTTGTGGAGACGAGATTTGTTCTGATGGGTGCCTCAGGAAATCCCCTCTGCTGGTATTGGAATCCAGGCTTTTGAGGAGACATGCCTGTAAACCAAAGCAATGGATCCGATAATGGCCTCGGGTCCTGTCTGGTTCAATCTCCTTGGTATGAGTGGAGGTAGATGAGTGGAGGTAGATGCTCAGCCGGTATCAACCGCCCATTTTTTGTCCCGGGCGACCTACACTATTGGGATGGCCTCAGGGACTTTGGAGGGTTCTCCTAATTTGTACGATTTTTGACAATGGAATGGGCAGAATTCCCATGGATTGGGTGGGGGCAGTCCTAATGTGTGGCTCCAGGGGCCCCAGCCTGGAGGGAGTGTGGCCCAGGACTTTGAGGACAGAAGACTGAAAACGCAAACTCAGCTTAAGTTTGGGGACGTAGGTATGGCACGCCCGATCTACAAACCATGAGAAGAACTCTTCAGGATATGAAGAATGAGCGAGTCTGAGGCGCTTGCTCAGGCTTTTGTCTCTGGATTTTGTTTCAGCGATGGCCGTGGAATGTTGGGGAGGTCTCATGGGCCATGGACGAATCTTCCTCTCTGTGGATTTGGCCCGATCCCAATTGGTTTTCGTCAATCTGTGGGATGGGAGGACTCCTTTCAGGTTTGTTACCTCAGGTGTCCCACCAAAAGAGGAATTCCAAAGCAGAGCCCTGGGGAAGAGTGAAGGAACAACACGAACTATGGTTAAAAATTGGGGCCTAGGGGCATGGCAAGCCCAATATGCTGTCTCTTCATATAGGCCCTGAGAGGCCTTACCTGAGGACTGGGCTCAGGCTGAGGGTCACAATGTGTGTTTGTGACCAATGTGGCCCGCAAGCATGGGCTGGGCCTCATGGGCAACGCTTGTTTCAACTACATTGAACGTTGGACAACATGCCAACCACAAGGTTTCTTGCCATAAGGAAAGAGTTCTGATTTCTGCATCATTTTCAACCCTGGGCAGTGGTTGGAGATAAGGTCTAGGTTCTGGAGCCTGAAAACCGCAGTTGGGAAGAGATGACGTCCTAAGGCCATGGCGGGTGCGATGTGCTCAGTGTGCGACCAGCTGTCTGGGTGGGACCAGGAGGTCCAGGCTCAGGCTGGGTCAGAAGGGGAAATAGTGCCCAGGTCAGCCTATATGTTTGGGGTACAGCCGAATGGTGTGCAGGTTGATCCTCATTTGCGGTTTCGGGGTATCCCTGAGGGCAATGTTTTACTTCTGTAGGGCAGGCAGAGTGCGGCATTGTAGTTCTGGATTGCCAAACTGGAGGGCTTGTGGGCCAGTAGTCTGAGGACGGAGTCTGAGAACCCAAGCTAGGCCTAGGTTTCTGGGTGAGGATATGGCAGGCACAATCTCAATCGAGATCTCGTACATCTGAAGTCAGGGCAAGGATCAGACGATCGCTCAGGTTGGACTTTCTGCCCTGGTGGCCCTTTCTTGAAGGGGGTTGGATCACGAGGACATGGGGGTTTTCCCACGATGGGAGTTGTGAGAAGCTCCAAACTGCAAAGATTCTTCTGCAGGACAATTGAGACCTGTTGGTTGGCTCCAGGCCAACGATTCTGAGCAGGGTTCTAACGATGGTTGGCTGGGTAGCCCACCTCGCATTCCAATTGTCTCCAAGCAACAAGACAGGTTAGATCTGCTGGATGTGGGGGGCAACCGAGGAGGCTGTGTTGAAATGGACTCTCCTGTGGATGTGTCCTAATATGTTTTTGTGTCTATGGAGACCTTGGAATGAAGCGGTGGCCCTGGGGCCCTGAAGGGTTCTCCTAAACAGAGGCTTTGACACAGCTCAAACGTGCATGTTTCCCATGTGTAGATTAGATTTGTTCTGATGGGTGAGTCAAGAAACAGCCATATGCTGGTATTGAAATCCAGGCCTCTGAGGAGAGATGCCTGGAAACCAAAGCAATGGATCCGATTAGTGCCTAGGGGCCTGTTCGTTCCTTTTTACCTCTGGGGACATCAGTCTACGGGTCTGAGTGCAGGTAGGTGCTCAGATGGGCTCAGATTGCCCCTGTTTGTCCTGGGAAGCCACAAATATTGGGATGGCCTCAGGGACTTTGGAGGTTATCCTACTAGTAGGGTTGTGGCCATTGGAATGGGCACATACAATTCCCTTGGAGAGGGCAAGTACAGTCCTCAGGTTTGGCTCCAGGGCCCTGAGCCTCTAGGGTGTGTAGGCCAGAGCTGTTTGGACAGTTGTCTGAAAACACAAACTCGGCTTATGTTTTGGGTCATAGGTATGGCAGGACTGATCTACAGACCATGAGGAGAACACTTCGGGATATGAAAAAAGGGCGAGTGTGAGGCTCTTGCTCAAGTTTTTGTCTCTGGATATTGTGTCACTCATGGTCGTGAAATTGCCGGGTGACTTCATGGGAAATGGACGAGTCATACTCTCTGGGGGTTCGGTCCCATCCAAAGAGTTTGGGGTCATTCTGGGTTGGAAGAAGTCCGTTTTTTTTGTTGTTGTCGATTTGTTTCATTTTGTTTTTCAACCTCAGAAGTCCCACCAAATGAGGGATTCCAGAGTAGAGCCCTGGGGTGGGTCGACTGGACAACCAGAATTCTGGTTAAAAATTGGGGACTAGGGATATGTCAAGCCCATTATGACATCTAATGGTCCAGCCACTGAAAGGACTTACTAGAGGACAGGACTCACGCTGAGGTCACAATCCGTGTTTAAGCTCTCTTCGCACTCAAGAATGGGTGGGGCCTCAGGGTGAATGCTGGTTTCTCCTAAACTGAACGTTGGACAACATGCCAACCACAAGGTTTCTTGCCATGGGTCAGGAAGAATTCTGATTTCTGCATCACAGTCACCCGTGGGCAGTGATTGGAGATAAGGTCTAGGTTCTGAAGCCTGAAAACTGAGGTAGGGAAGAGATGATGACCTAAGGCCATGGCGGGTCTGATGTGCTCAGCGTGCGGTCAGCTGTCTGGTTGTTGGTCAGCAGGTCCGGGCTCAGGTTGTGTCAGACAGTGCATTAGTGCCCAGGTTAGACTATATAATTTGCGTACATTCGAGTGCCGTGTAGGTTTATCCTCATTTAAGCTGCCTGGGCTGCTCATTTGGCAATATATTTTTTCTAGAGGGCAGGCAGAGTGCTTCATTGTCGGTCCGGAATTGCCAAACTTGAGGGCTTCGGGGCCAGGAGAGTGAGGACGGAAGTCTGAGAACACAAGCTAGACTTCGGATTCAGGGTGAGGGCACGGCAGGTACCCCCTGCAGATCTGAACCAATATCTCATGCATCTGAAGTCAGGGCGAGGATCCCACGTTGGCTCAGGTTGGAGTTTCTGTGCATGACGGCCCCTTCATGAAGGGAGCGGAATCTCGAGGCCATGGAGGTTTTCCACGTTGGGAGTTGTGGGATGCACCCTTCAAGGATTCCTTCTGCGGGACAATTGAGGCCTGTTGACAGCTCCAGGACATCCCATATGGAATGAATCCAGAGCACTGTTCGAGGATGGATGCCTGGGAAGTCCGCCTCGCCTTCCAATTGTCTCCTAGCAACAAGACAGTTTAGATCTAATGGATCTGCGGGAGCAACCGGGGTGGCTGAGTTGAAATGCACTTTCCAGAGGATGGGTCCTAACGTGTGTTTGTGTCCATGAGGGCCTTGGAATGGGGAGGTGGCACCGGGACCCTGAAGTATTCTCCTAAGCTTTGGCATAGCTCCCATGCACAAGTTTCCTTGAGGAGACGGGATTTGTTCTGATGGGTGCCTCAGGAAATCCCCTCTGCTGGTATTGGAATCCAGGCTTTTGAGGAGACATGCCTGTAAACCAAAGCAATGGATCCGATAATGGCCTCGGGTCCTGTCTGGTTCAATCTTCTTGGTATGAGTGGAGGTAGATGAGTGGAGGTAGATGCTCAGCCGGTATCAACCGCCCTTTTTTGTCCCGGGCGACCTACACTATTGGGATGGCCTCAGGGACTTTGGAGGGTTCTCCTAATTTGTACGATTTTTGACAATGGAATGGACAGAATTCCCATGGATTGGGTGGGGGCAGTCCTAATGTGTGGCTCCAGGGGCCCCAGCCTGGAGGGAGTGTGGCCCAGGACTTTGAGGACAGAAGACTGAAAACACAAACTCAGCTTAAGTTTGGGGACGTAGGTATGGCACGCCCGATCTACAAACCATGAGAAGAACTCTTCAGGATATGAAGAATGAGCGAGTCTGAGGCGCTTGCTCAGGCTTTTGTCTCTGGATTTTGTTTCAGCGATGGCCGTGGAATGTTGGGGAGGTCTCATGGGCCATGGACGAATCTTCCTCTCTGTGGATTTGGCCCGATCCCAATTGGTTTTCGTCAATCTGTGGGATGGGAGGACTCCTTTCAGGTTTGTTACCTCAGGTGTCCCACCAAAAGAGGAATTCCAAAGCAGAGCCCTGGGGAAGAGTGAAGGAACAACACGAACTATGGTTAAAAATTGGGGCCTAGGGGCATGGCAAGCCCAATATGCTGTCTCTTCATATAGGCCCTGAGAGGCCTTACCTGAGGACTGGGCTCAGGCTGAGGGTCACAATGTGTGTTTGTGACCAATGTGGCCCGCAAGCATGGGCTGGGCCTCATGGGCCACGCTTGTTTCAACTACACTGAACGTTGGACAACATGCCAACCACAAGGTTTCTTGCCATGGGGAAAGAGTTCTGATTTCTGCATCATTTTCAACCCTGGGCAGTGGTTGTAGATAAGGTCTAGGTTCTGGAGCCTGAAAACCGCAGTTGGGAAGAGATGACGATTTAAGGCCATGGCAGGTCCGATGTGCTCAGTGTGCGGCCAGCTGTCTGGGTGGGACCAGGAGGTCCATGCTCAGGCTGGGTCAGAAGGGGAAATAGTGCCCAGGTCAGCCTATATGTTTGGGGTACAGCCGAATGGCGTGCAGGTTGATCCTCATTTGCGGTTTCGGGGTAGCCCTGAGGGCAATGTTTTACTTCTGTAGGGCAGGCAATGTGCGGCATTGTAGTTCTGGATTGCCAAACTGGAGGGCTTGTGGGCCAGTAGTCTGAGGACGGAGTCTGAGAACCCAAGCTAGGCCTAGGTTTCTGGGTGAGGATATGGCAGGCACAATCTACAGACCTCAATCGAGATCTCGTGCATCTGAAGTCAGGGCAAGGATCAGACGATCGCTCAGGTTGGACTTTCTGCCCTGATGGCCCTTTCTTGAAGGGGGTTGGATAACGAGGACATGGGCGTTTTCCCACGATGGGAGTTGTGAGAAGCTCCAAACTGCAAAGATTCTTCTGCAGGACAATTGAGACCTGTTGGTTGGCTCCAGGCCAACGATTCTGAGCAGGGTTCTAACGATGGTTGGCTGGGTAGCCCACCTCGCATTCCAATTGTCTCCAAGCAACAAGACAGGTTAGATCTGCTGGATGTGGGGGGCAACCGAGGAGGCTGTGTTGAAATGGACTCTCCTGTGGATGTGTCCTAATATGTTTTTGTGTATATGGAGACCTTGGAATGAAGCGGTGGCCCTGGGGCCCTGAAGGGTTCTCCTAAACAGAGGCTTTGACACAGCTCAAACGTGCATGTTTCCCATGTGTAGATTAGATTTGTTCTGATGGGTGAGTCAAGAAACAGCCATATGCTGGTATTGAAATCCAGGCCTCTGAGGAGAGATGCCTGGAAACCAAAGCAATGGATCCGATTAGTGCCTAGGGGCCTGTTCGTTCCTTTTTACCTCTGGGGACATCAGTCTACGGGTCTGAGTGCAGGTAGGTGCTCAGATGGGCTCAGATTGCCCCTGTTTGTCCTGGGAAGCCACAAATATTGGGATGGCCTCAGGGACTTTGGAGGTTATCCTACTAGTAGGGTTGTGGCCATTGGAATGGGCACATACAATTCCCTTGGAGAGGGCAAGTACAGTCCTCAGGTTTGGCTCCAGGGCCCTGAGCCTCTAGGGTGTGTAGGCCAGAGCTGTTTGGACAGTTGTCTGAAAACACAAACTCGGCTTATGTTTTGGGTCATAGGTATGGCAGGACTGATCTACAGACCATGAGGAGAACACTTCGGGATATGAAAAAAGGGCGAGTGTGAGGCTCTTGCTCAAGTTTTTGTCTCTGGATATTGTGTCACTCATGGTCGTGAAATTGCCGGGTGACTTCATGGGAAATGGACGAGTCATACTCTCTGGGGGTTCGGTCCCATCCAAAGAGTTTGGGGTCATTCTGGGTTGGAGAAGTCCGTTTTTTTTGTTGTTGTCGATTTGTTTCATTTTGTTTTTCAACCTCAGAAGTCCCACCAAATGAGGGATTCCAGAGTAGAGCCCTGGGGTGGGTCGACTGGACAACCAGAATTCTGGTTAAAAATTGGGGACTAGGGATATGTCAAGCCCATTATGACATCTAATGGTCCAGCCACTGAAAGGACTTACTAGAGGACAGGACTCACGCTGAGGTCACAATCCGTGTTTAAGCTCTCTTCGCACTCAAGAATGGGTGGGGCCTCAGGGTGAATGCTGGTTTCTCCTAAACTGAACGTTGGACAACATGCCAACCACAAGGTTTCTTGCCATGGGTCAGGAAGAATTCTGATTTCTGCATCACAGTCACCCGTGGGCAGTGATTGGAGATAAGGTCTAGGTTCTGAAGCCTGAAAACTGAGGTAGGGAAGAGATGATGACCTAAGGCCATGGCGGGTCTGATGTGCTCAGCGTGCGGTCAGCTGTCTGGTTGTTGGTCAGCAGGTCCGGGCTCAGGTTGTGTCAGACAGTGCATTAGTGCCCAGGTTAGACTATATAATTTGCGTACATTCGAGTGCCGTGTAGGTTTATCCTCATTTAAGCTGCCTGGGCTGCTCATTTGGCAATATATTTTTTCTAGAGGGCAGGCAGAGTGCTTCATTGTCGGTCCGGAATTGCCAAACTTGAGGGCTTCGGGGCCAGGAGAGTGAGGACGGAAGTCTGAGAACACAAGCTAGACTTCGGATTCAGGGTGAGGGCACGGCAGGTACCCCCTGCAGATCTGAACCAATATCTCATGCATCTGAAGTCAGGGCGAGGATCCCACGTTGGCTCAGGTTGGAGTTTCTGTGCATGACGGCCCCTTCATGAAGGGAGCGGAATCTCGAGGCCATGGAGGTTTTCCACGTTGGGAGTTGTGGGATGCCCCCTTCAAGGATTCCTTCTGCGGGACAATTGAGGCCTGTTGACAGCTCCAGGACATCCCATATGGAATGAATCCAGAGCACTGTTCGAGGATGGATGCCTGGGAAGTCCGCCTCGCCTTCCAATTGTCTCCTAGCAACAAGACAGTTTAGATCTAATGGATCTGCGGGAGCAACCGGGGTGGCTGAGTTGAAATGCACTTTCCAGAGGATGGGTCCTAACGTGTGTTTGTGTCCATGAGGGCCTTGGAATGGGGAGGTGGCACCGGGACCCTGAAGTATTCTCCTAAGCTTTGGCATAGCTCCCATGCACAAGTTTCCTTGTGGAGACGGGATTTGTTCTGATGGGTGCCTCAGGAAATCCCCTCTGCTGGTATTGGAATCCAGGCTTTGAGGAGACATGCCTGTAAACCAAAGCAATGGATCCGATAATGGCCTCGGGACCTGTCTGGTTCAATCTTCTTGGTATGAGTGGAGGTAGATGAGTGGAGGTAGATGCTCTGCCGTTATCAACCGCCCTTTTTTTTCCCGGGCGACCTACACTATTGGGATGGCCTCAGGGACTTTGGAGGGTTCTCCTAATTTGTACGATTTTTGACAATGGAATGGGCAGAATTCCCATGGATTGGGTGGGGGCAGTTCTAATGTGTGGCTCCAGGGGCCCCAGCCTGGAGGGAGTGTGGCCCAGGACTTTGAGGACAGAAGACTGAAAACACAAACTCAGCTTAAGTTTGGGGACGTAGGTATGGCACGCCCGATCTACAAACCATGAGAAGAACTCTTCAGGATATGAAGAATGAGCAAGTCTAAGGCGCTTGCTCAGGCTTTTGTCTCTGACTTTTGTTTCAGCGATGGCCGTGGAATGTTGGGGAGATCTCATGGGCCATGGACGAATCTTCCTCTCTGTGGAGTTGGCCCGATCCCAATTGTTTTTCGTCAATCTGTGGGATGGGAGGACTCCTTTCAGGTTTGTTACCTCAGGTGTCCCAACAAAAGAGGAATGCCAAAGCAGAGCCCTGGGGAAGAGTGAAGGGACAACCCGAACTATGGTTAAAAATAGGGGCCTAGGGGCATGGCAAGCCCAATATGCTGTCTCTTCATATAGGCCCTGAGAGGCCTTACCTGAGGACTGGGCTCAGGCTGAGGGTCACAATGTGAGTTTGTGACCAATGTGGTCCGCAAGCATGGGCTGGGCCTCATGGGCCACGCTTGTTTCAACTACACTGAACGTTGGACAACATGCCAACCACAAGGTTTCTTGCCATGGGGAAAGAGTTCTGATTTCTGCATCATTTTCAACCCTGGGCAGTGGTTGGAGATAAGGTCTAGGTTCTGGAGCCTGAAAACCGCAGTTGGGAAGAGATGACGACCTAAGGCCATGGCGTGTCCGATGTGCTCAGTGTGCGGCCAGCTGTCTGGGTGGGACCAGGAGGTCCAGGCTCAGGCTGGGTCAGAAGGGGAAATAGTGTCCAGGTCAGCCTATATGTTTGGGGTACAGCCGAATGGCGTGCAGGTTGAACATCATTTGTGGTTTCGGGGTAGCCCTGAGGGTAATTTTTGACTTCTGTAGGGCAGGCAGAGTGCGGCATTGTAGTTCTGGATTGCCAAACTGGAGGGCTTTTGGGCCAGTAGTCTGAGGACGGAGTCTGAGAACCGAAGCTAGTCCTAGGTTTCTGGGTGAGGATATGGCAGGCACAATCTACAGACCTCAATCGAGATCTCGTGCATCTAAAGTCAGGGCAAGGATCAGACGATCGCTCAGGTTGGACTTTCTGCCCTGATGGCCCTTTCTTGAAGGGGGTTGGATCACGAGGACATGGGGGTTTTCCCACGATGGGAGTTGTGAGAAGCTCCAAACTGCAAAGATTCTTCTGCAGGACAATTGAGACCTGTTGGTTGGCTCCAGGCCAACGATTCCGAGCAGGGTTCTAAGGATGGATGGCTGGGTAGCCCACCTCGCATTCCAATTGTCTCCAAGCAACAAGACAGGTTAGATCTGCTGGATGTGGGGGGCAACCGAGGAGGCTGAGTTGAAATGGACTCTCCTGTGGATGTGTCCTAATATGTTTTTGAGTCTATGGAGACCTTGGAATGAAGCGGTGGCCCTGGGGCCCTGAAGGGTTCTCCTAAACAGAGGCTTTGAGACAGCTCCAACGTGCATGTTTCCCATGTGTAGATGAGATTTGTTCTTATGGGTGAGTCAAGAAACAGCCATATGCTGGTATTGAAATCCAGGCCTCTGTGAAGAGATGCCTGGAAACCAAAGCAATGGATCCGATTAGTGCCTAGGGGCCTGTTCGTTCCTTTTTACCTCTGGGGACATCAGTCTACGGGTCTGAGTGCAGGTAGGTGCTCAGATGGGCTCAGATTGCCCCTGTTTGTCCTGGGAAGCCACAACTATTGGGATGGCCTCAGGGACTTTGGAGGTTATCCTACTAGTAGGGTTGTGGCCATTGCAATGGGCACATACAATTCCCTTGGAGAGGGCAAGTACAGTCCTCAGGTTTGGCTCCAGGGCCCTGAGCCTGTAGGGTGTAGGCCAGAGCTGTTTGGACACTTGAGTGAAAACACAAATTCGGCTTATGTTTTGGGTCATAGGTATGGCAGGACTGATCTACAGACCATGAGGAGAACACTTCGGGATATGAAAAAAGGGCGAGTGTGAGGCTCTTGCTCAAGTTTTTGTCTCTGAATATCGTGTCACTCATGGTCGTGAAATTGCCGGGTGACATCTTGAGAAATGGACGAGTCTTACTCTCTGGGGGTTCGGTCCCGTCCAAAGAGTTTGGGGTCATTCTGGGGATGGAAGAAGTCCGTTTTTTTGTTGTTGTTGTCGATTTGTTTCATTTTGTTTTTCAACCTCAGATGTCCCACCAAATGAGGGATTCCAGAGTAGAGCCCTGGGGTGGGGCGACTGGACAACCAGAAATCTGGTTAAAAATTGGGGACTAGGGACATGTCAAGCCCATTATGACATCTAATGGTCCAGCCACTGAGAGGACTTACTAGAGGACAGGACTCACGCTGAGGTCACAATGCGTGTTTATGCTCTCGTCGCACTCAAGAATGGGCGGGGCCTCAGGGTGAATGCTGGTTTCTCCTACACTGAACGTTGGACAACATGCCAACCACAAGGTTTCTTGCCATGGGTCAGGTAGAGTTCGGATTTCTGCATCACAGTCACCCGTGGGCAGTGATTGGAGATAAGGTCTAGGTTCTGAAGCCTGAAAACTGAGGTAGGGAAGAGATGATGACCTAAGGCCATGGCGGGTCTGATGTGCTCAGCGTGCGGTCAGCTGTCTGGGTGTTGGTCAGCAGGTCCGGGCTCAGGTTGTGTCAGACAGTGCATTAGTGCCCAGGTTAGACTATATAATTTGGGTACATTCGAGTGCCGTGTAGGTTTATCCTCATTTAAGCTGCCTGGGCTGCTCATTAGGCAATATATTTTTTCTAGAGGGCAGGCAGAGTGCTTCATTGTCGGTCCGTAATTGCCAAACTTGAGGGCTTCGGGGCCAGGAGAGTGAGGACGGAAGTCTGAGAACACAAGCTAGACTTCGGATTCAGGGTGAGGGCACGGCAGGTACCCCCTGCAGATCTGAACCAATATCTCATGCATCTGAAGTCAGGGCGAGGATCCCACGTTGGCTCAGGTTGGAGTTTCTGTGCATGACGGCCCCTTCATGAAGGGAGCGGAATCTCGAGGCCATGGAGGTTTTCCACGTTGGGAGATGTGGGATGCCCCCTTCAAGGATTCCTTCTGCGGGACAATTGAGACCTGTTGGACAGCTCCAGGACATCTCATATGGAATGACTCCAGAGCACCGTTCGAGGATGGATGCCTGGGAAGTCCGCCTCGCCTTCCAATTGTCTCCTAGAAACAAGACAGTTTAGATGTAATGGATCTGCGGGAGGAACCGGGGTGGCTGAGTTGAAATGCTCTTTCCAGAGGATGGGTCCTAACGTGTGTTTGTGTCCATGAGGGCCTTGGAATGGGGAGGTGGCACCGGGACACTGAAGTATTCTCCTAAGCTTTGGCTTAGCTCCCATGCACAAGTTTCCTTGTGGAGACGAGATTTGTTCTGATGGGTGCCTCAGGAAATCCCCTCTGCTGGTATTGGAATTCAGGCTTTTGAGGAGACATGCCTGTAAACCAAAGCAATGGATCCGATAATGGCCTCGGGTCCTGTCTGGTTCAATCTTCTTGGTATGAGTGGAGGTAGATGAGTGGAGGTAGATGCTCAGCCGGTATCAACCGCCCTTTTTTGTCCCAGGCGACCTACACTATTGGGATGGCCTCAGGGACTTTGGAGGGTTCTCCTAATTTGTACGATTTTTGACAATGGAATGGGCATAATTCCCATGGATTGGGTGGGGGCAGTCCTAATGTGTGGCTCCAGGGGCCCCAGCCTGGAGGGAGTGTGGCCCAGGACTTTGAGGACAGAAGACTGAAAACACAAACTCAGCTTAAGTTTGGGGACGTAGGTATGGCACGCCCGATCTACAAACCCTGAGAAGAACTCTTCAGGATATGAAGAATGAGCGAGTCTGAGGAGCTTGCTCAGGCTTTTCTCTCTGGATTTTGTTTCAGCTATGGCCGTGGAATGTTGGGGAGGTCTCATGGGCCATGGACGAATCTTCCTCTCTGTGGAGTTGGCCCGATCCCAATTGTTTTTCGTCAATCTGTGGGATGGGAGGACTTTTTTCAGGTTTGTTACCTCAGGTGTCCCACCAAAAGAGGAATTCCAAAGCAGAGCCCTGGGGAAGAGTGAAGGGACAACCCGAACTTTGGTTAAAAATTGGGGCCTACGGGCATGGCAAGCCCAATATGCTGTCTCTTCATATAGGCCCTGAGAGGCCTTACCTGAGGACTGGGCACAGGCTGAGGGTCACAATGTGTGTTTGTGACCAATGTGGCCCGCAAGCATGGGCTGGGACTCATGGGCCACGCTTATTTCAACTACACTGAACGTTGGACAACATGCCAACCACAAGGTTTCTTGCCATAAGGAAAGAGTTCTGATTTCTGCATCATTTTCCACCCTGGGCAGTGGTTGGAGATAAGGTCTAGGTTCTGGAGCCTAAAAACCGCAGTTGGGAAGAGATGACGACCTAAGGCCATGGCGAGTCCGATGTGCTCAGTGTGCGGCCAGCTGTCTGTGTGGGACCAGGAGGTCCAGGCTCAGGCTCGGTCAGAAGGGGAAATAGTGCCCAGGTCAGTATATGTTTGGGGTACAGCCGAATGGCGTGCAGGTTGATCCTCATTTGCGGTTTCGGGGTAGCCCTGAGGGCAATGTTTTACTTCTGTAGGGCAGGCAGAGTGCGGCATTGTAGTTCTGGATTGCCAAACTGGAGAGCTTGTGGGCCAGTAGTCTGAGGACGGAGTATGAGAACCCAAGCTAGGCCTAGGTTTCTGGGTGAGGATATGGCAGGCACAATCTACAGACCTCAATAGAGATCTCGTGCATCTGAAGTCAGGGCAAGGATCAGACGATCGCTCAGGTTGGACTTTCTGCCCTGATGGCCCTTTCTTGAAGGGGGTTGGATCACGAGGACATGGGGGTTTTCCCACGAAGGGAGTTGTGAGAAGCTCCAAACTGCAAAGATTCTTCTGCAGGACAATTGAGACCTGTTGGTTGGCTCCAGGCCAACGATTCCGAGCAGGGTTCTAAGGATGGATGGCTGGGTAGCCCACCTGGAATTCCAATTGTCTCCAAGCAAGAAGACAGGTTAGATCTGCTGGATGTGGGGGGCAACCGAGGAGGCTGAGTTGAAATGGACTCTCCTGTGGAAGTGTCCTAATATGTTTTTGTATCTATGGAGACCTTGGAATGAAGCGGTGGCCCTGGGGCCCTGAAGGGTTCTCCTAAACAGAGGCTTTGACACAGCTCCAACGTGCATGTTTCCCATGTGTAGATGAGATTTGTTCTGAAGGGTGAGTCAAGAAACAGCCATATGCTGGTATTGAAATCCAGGCCTCTGAGGAGAGATGCCTGGAAACCAAAGCAATGGATCCGATTAGTGCCTAGGGGCCTGTTCGTTCCTTTTTACCTCTGGGGACATCAGTCTACGGGTCTGAGTGCAGGTAGGTGCTCAGATGGGCTCAGATTGCCCCTGTTTGTCCTGGGAAGCCACAAATATTGGGATGGCCTCAGGGACTTTGGAGGTTATCCTACTAGTAGGGTTGTGGCCATTGGAATGGGCACATACAATTCCCTTGGAGAGGGCAAGTACAGTCCTCAGGTTTGGCTCCAGGGCCCTGAGCCTCTAGGGTGTGTAGGCCAGAGCTGTTTGGACAGTTGTCTGAAAACACAAACTCGGCTTATGTTTTGGGTCATAGGTATGGCAGGACTGATCTACAGACCATGAGGAGAACACTTCGGGATATGAAAAAAGGGCGAGTGTGAGGCTCTTGCTCAAGTTTTTGTCTCTGGATATTGTGTCACTCATGGTCGTGAAATTGCCGGGTGACTTCATGGGAAATGGACGAGTCATACTCTCTGGGGGTTCGGTCCCATCCAAAGAGTTTGGGGTCATTCTGGGTTGGAAGAAGTCCGTTTTTTTTGTTGTTGTCGATTTGTTTCATTTTGTTTTTCAACCTCAGAAGTCCCACCAAATGAGGGATTCCAGAGTAGAGCCCTGGGGTGGGTCGACTGGACAACCAGAATTCTGGTTAAAAATTGGGGACTAGGGATATGTCAAGCCCATTATGACATCTAATGGTCCAGCCACTGAAAGGACTTACTAGAGGACAGGACTCACGCTGAGGTCACAATCCGTGTTTAAGCTCTCTTCGCACTCAAGAATGGGTGGGGCCTCAGGGTGAATGCTGGTTTCTCCTAAACTGAACGTTGGACAACATGCCAACCACAAGGTTTCTTGCCATGGGTCAGGAAGAGTTCTGATTTCTGCATCACAGTCACCCGTGGGCAGTGATTGGAGATAAGGTCTAGGTTCTGAAGCCTGAAAACTGAGGTAGGGAAGAGATGATGACCTAAGGCCATGGCGGGTCTGATGTGCTCAGCGTGCGGTCAGCTGTCTGGGTGTTGGTCAGCAGGTCCGGGCTCAGGTTGTGTCAGACAGTGCATTAGTGCCCAGGTTAGACTATATAATTTGGGTACATTCGAGTGCCGTGTAGGTTTATCCTCATTTAAGCTGCCTGGGCTGCTCATTAGGCAATATATTTTTTCTAGAGGGCAGGCAGAGTGCTTCATTGTCGGTCCGGAATTGCCAAACTTGAGGGCTTCGGGGCCAGGAGAGTGAAGACGGAAGTCTGAGAACACAAGCTAGACTTCGGATTAGGAATGAGGGCATGGCAGGTACCCCCTGCAGATCTGAACCAATATCTCATGCATCTGAAGTCAGGGCGAGGATCCGACGTTGGCTCAGGTTGGAGTTTCTGTGCATGACGGCCCCTTCATGAAGAGAGCGGAATCTCGAGGCCATGGAGGTTTTCCACGTTGGGAGATGTGGGATGCCCCCTTCAAGGATTCCTTCTGCGGGACAATTGAGACCTGTTGGACAGCTCCAGGACATCCCATATGGAATGACTCCAGAGCACCGTTCCAGGATGGATGCCTGGGAAGTCCGCCTCGCCTTCCAATTGTCTCCTAGCAACAAGACAGTTTAGATCTAATGGATCTGCGTGAGCATCCGGGGTGGCTGAGTTGAAATGCACTTTCCAGAGGATGGGTCCTAACGTGTGTTTGTGTCCATGAGCGCCTTGGAATGGGGAGGTGGCACTGGGACCCTGAAGTATTCTCCTAAGCTTTGGCATAGCTCCCATGCACAAGTTTCCTTGTGGAGACGAGATTTGTTTTGATGGGTGCCTCAGGAAATCCCCTCTGCTGGTATTGGAATTCAGGCTTTTGAGGAGACATGCCTGTAAACCAAAGCAATGGATCCGATAATGGCCTCGTGTCCTGTCTGGTTCAATCTTCTTGGTATGAGTGGAGGTAGATGAGTGGAGGTAGATGCTCAGCCGGTATCAACCGCCCTTTTTTGTCCCAGGCGACCTACACTATTGGGATGGCCTCAGGGACTTTGGAGGGTTCTCCTAATTTGTACGATTTTTGACAATGGAATGGGCATAATTCCCATGGATTGGGTGGGGGCAGTCCTAATGTGTGGCTCCAGGGGCCCCAGCCTGGAGGGAGTGTGGCCCAGGACTTTGAGGACAGAAGACTGAAAACACAAACTCAGCTTAAGTATGGGGACGTAGGTATGGCACGCCCGATCTACAAACCCTGAGAAGAACTCTTCAGGATATGAAGAATGAGCGAGTCTGAGGAGCTTGCTCAGGCTTTTCTCTCTGGATTTTGTTTCAGCTATGGCCGTGGAATGTTGGGGAGGTCTCATGGGCCATGGACGAATCTTCCTCTTTGTGGAGTTGGCCCGATCCCAATTGTTTTTCGTCAATCTGTGGGATGGGAGGACTTTTTTCAGGTTTGTTACCTCAGGTGTCCCACCAAAAGTGGAATTCCAAAGCAGAGCCCTGGGGAAGAGTGAAGGGACAACCCGAACTTTGGTTAAAAATTGGGGCCTAGGGGCATGGCAAGCCCAATATGCTGTCTCTTCATATAGGCCCTGAGAGGCCTTACCTGAGGACTGGGCACAGGCTGAGGGTCACAATGTGTGTTTGTGACCAATGTGGCCCGCAAGCATGGGCTGGGACTCATGGGCCACGCTTATTTCAACTACACTGAACGTTGGACAACATGCCAACCACAAGGTTTCTTGCCATAAGGAAAGAGTTCTGATTTCTGCATCATTTTCCACCCTGGGCAGTGGTTGGAGATAAGGTCTAGGTTCTGGAGCCTAAAAACCGCAGTTGGGAAGAGATGACGACCTAAGGCCATGGCGAGTCCGATGTGCTCAGTGTGCGGCCAGCTGTCTGTGTGGGACCAGGAGGTCCAGGCTCAGGCTCGGTCAGAAGGGGAAATAGTGCCCAGGTCAGTATATGTTTGGGGTACAGCCGAATGGCGTGCAGGTTGATCCTCATTTGCGGTTTCGGGGTAGCCCTGAGGGCAATGTTTTACTTCTGTAGGGCAGGCAGAGTGCGGCATTGTAGTTCTGGATTGCCAAACTGGAGAGCTTGTGGGCCAGTAGTCTGAGGACGGAGTATGAGAACCCAAGCTAGGCCTAGGTTTCTGGGTGAGGATATGGCAGGCACAATCTACAGACCTCAATAGAGATCTCGTGCATCTGAAGTCAGGGCAAGGATCAGACGATCGCTCAGGTTGGACTTTCTGCCCTGATGGCCCTTTCTTGAAGGGGGTTGGATCACGAGGACATGGGGGTTTTCCCACGAAGGGAGTTGTGAGAAGCTCCAAACTGCAAAGATTCTTCTGCAGGACAATTGAGACCTGTTGGTTGGCTCCAGGCCAACGATTCCGAGCAGGGTTCTAAGGATGGATGGCTGGGTAGCCCACCTGGAATTCCAATTGTCTCCAAGCAAGAAGACAGGTTAGATCTGCTGGATGTGGGGGGCAACCGAGGAGGCTGAGTTGAAATGGACTCTCCTGTGGATGTGTCCTAATATGTTTTTGTATCTATGGAGACCTTGGAATGAAGCGGTGGCCCTGGGGCCCTGAAGGGTTCTCCTAAACAGAGGCTTTGACACAGCTCCAACGTGCATGTTTCCCATGTGTAGATGAGATTTGTTCTGAAGGGTGAGTCAAGAAACAGCCATATGCTGGTATTGAAATCCAGGCCTCTGAGGAGAGATGCCTGGAAACCAAAGCAATGGATCCGATTAGTGCCTAGGGGCCTGTTCGTTCCTTTTTACCTCTGGGGACATCAGTCTACGGGTCTGAGTGCAGGTAGGTGCTCAGATGGGATCAGATTGCCCCTGTTTGTCCTGGGAAGCCACAACTATTGGGATGGCCTCAGGGACTTTGGAGGTTATCCTACTAGTAGGGTTTTGGCCATTGGAATGGGCACATACAATTCCCTTGGAGAGGGCAAGTACAGTCCTCAGGTTTGGCTCCAGGGCCCTGAGCCTGTAGGGTGTGTAGGCCAGAGCTGTTTGGACAGTTGTCTGAAAACACAAACTCGGCTTATGTTTTGGGTCATAGGTATGGCAGGACTGATCTACAGACCATGAGGAGAACACTTCGGGATATGAAAAAAGGGCGAGTGTGAGGCTCTTGCTCAAGTTTTTGTCTCTGGATATTGTGTCACTCATGGTCGTGAAATTGCCGGGTGACTTCATGGGAAATGGACGAGTCTTACTCTCTGGGTGTTCAGTCCCGTCCAAAGATTTGGGGTCATTCTGGGGATGGAAAAAGTCCGTTTTTTTGTTGTTGTTTTCTATTTGTTTCATTTTGTTTTTCAACCTCAGATGTCCCACCAAATGAGGGATTCCAGAGTAGAGCCCTGGGGTGGGGCGACTGGACAACCAGAAATCTGGTTAAAAATTGGGGACTAGGGACATGTCAAGCCCATTATGACATCTAATGGTCCAGCCACTGAGAGGACTTACTAGAGTACAGGACTCACGCTGAGGTCACAATGCGTGTTTATGCTCTCGTCGCACGCAAGAATGGGCGGGGCCTCAGGGTGAATGCTGGTTTCTCCTACTCTGAATGTTGGACAACATGCCAACCACAAGGTTTCTTGCCATGGGTCAGGAAGAGTTCTGATTTCTGCATCACAGTCACCCATGGGCAGTGATTGGAGGTAAGGTCTAGGTTCTGAAGCCTGAAAACTGAGGTAGGGAAGTGATGATGACCTAAGGCCATGGCGGGTCTGATGTGCTCAGCGTGCGGTCAGCTGTCTGGGTGTTGGTCAGCAGGTCCGGGCTCAGGTTGTGTCAGACAGTGCATTAGTGCCCAGGTTAGACTATATAATTTGGGTACATTCGAGTGCCGTGTAGGTTTATCCTCATTTAAGCTGCCTGGGCTGCTCATTAGGCAATATATTTTTTCTAGAGGGCAGGCAGAGTGCTTCATTGTCGGTCCGGAATTGCCAAACTTGAGGGCTTTGGGGCCAGGGAGTGAAGACGGAAGTCTGAGAACACAAGCTAGACTTCGGATTAGGAATGAGGGCATGGCAGGTACCCCCTGCAGATCTGAACCAATATCTCATGCATCTGAAGTCAGGGCGAGGATCCGACGTTGGCTCAGGTTGGAGTTTCTGTGCATGACGGCCCCTTCATGAAGAGAGCGGAATCTCGAGGCCATGGAGGTTTTCCACGTTGGGAGATGTGGGATGCCCCCTTCAAGGATTCCTTCTGCGGGACAATTGAGACCTGTTGGACAGCTCCAGGACATCCCATATGGAATGACTCCAGAGCACCGTTCCAGGATGGATGCCTGGGAAGTCCGCCTCGCCTTCCAATTGTCTCCTAGCAACAAGACAGTTTAGATCTAATGGATCTGCGGGAGCATCCGGGGTGGCTGAGTTGAAATGCACTTTCCAGAGGATGGGTCCTAACATGTGTTTGTGTCCATGAGCGCCTTGGAATGGGGAGGTAGCACTGGGACCCTGAAGTATTCTCCTAAGCTTTGGCATAGCTCCCATGCACAAGTTTCCTTGTGGAGACGAGATTTGTTCTGATGGGTGCCTCAGGAAATCCCCTCTGCTGGTATTGGAATCCAGGCTTTTGAGGAGACATGCCTGTAAACCAAAGCAATGGATCCGATAATGGCCTCGGGTCCTGTCTGGTTCAATCTTCTTGGTATGAGTGGAGGTAGATGAGTGGAGGTAGATGCTCTGCCGTTATCAACCGCCCTTTTTTTTCCCGGGCGACCTACGCTATTGGGATGGCCTCAGGGACTTTGGAGGGTTCTCCTAATTTGTACGATTTTTGACAATGGAATGGGCAGAATTCCCATGGATTGGGTGGGGGCAGTTCTAATGTGTGGCTCCAGGGGCCCCAGCCTGGAGGGATGTGGCCCAGGACTTTGAGGACAGAAGACTGAAAACACAAACTCAGCTTAAGTTTGGGGACGTAGGTATGGCACGCCCGATCTACAAACCATGAGAAGAACTCTTCAGGATATGAAGAATGAGCAAGTCTAAGGCGCTTGCTCAGGCTTTTCTCTGACTTTTGTTTCAGCGATGGCCGTGGAATGTTGGGGAGATCTCATGGGCCATGGACGAATCTTCCTCTCTGTGGAGTTGGCCCGATCCCAATTGTTTTTCGTCAATCTGTGGGATGGGAGGACTCCTTTCAGGTTTGTTACCTCAGGTGTCCCAACAAAAGAGGAATGCCAAAGCAGAGCCCTGGGGAAGAGTGAAGGGACAACCCGAACTATGGTTAAAAATAGGGTCCTAGGGGCATGGCAAGCCCAATATGCTGTCTCTTCATATAGGCCCTGAGAGGCCTTACCTGAGGACTGGGCTCAGGCTGAGGGTCACAATGTGTGTTTGTGACCAATGTGGTCCGCAAGCATGGGCTGGGCCTCATGGGCCACGCTTGTTTCAACTACACTGAACGTTGGACAACATGCCAACCACAAGGTTTCTTGCCATGGGGAAAGAGTTCTGATTTCTGCATCATTTTCAACCCTGGGCAGTGGTTGGAGATAAGGTCTAGGTTCTGGAGCCTGAAAACCGCAGTTGGGAAGAGATGACGACCTAAGGCCATGGCGTGTCCGATGTGCTCAGTGTGCGGCCAGCTGTCTGGGTGGGACCAGGAGGTCCAGGCTCAGGCTGGGTCAGAAGGGGAAATAGTGTCCAGGTCAGCCTATATGTTTGGGGTACAGCCGAATGGCGTGCAGGTTGAACATCATTTGTGGTTTCGGGGTAGCCCTGAGGGTAATGTTTGACTTCTGTAGGGCAGGCAGAGTGCGGCATTGTAGTTCTGGATTGCCAAACTGGAGGGCTTGTGGGCCAGTAGTCTGAGGACGGAGTCTGAGAACCCAAGCTAGTCCTAGGTTTCTGGGTGAGGATATGGCAGGCACAATCTACAGACCTCAATCGAGATCTCGTGCATCTAAAGTCAGGGCAAGGATCAGACGATCGCTCAGGTTGGACTTTCTGCCCTGATGGCCCTTTCTTGAAGGGGGTTGGATCACGAGGACATGGGGGTTTTCCCACGATGGGAGTTGTGAGAAGCTCCAGACTGCAAAGACTCTTCTGCAGGACAATTGAGACCTGTTGGTTGGCTCCAGGCCAACGATTCCGAGCAGGGTTCTAAGGATGGATGGCTGGGTAGCCCACCTCGCATTCCAATTGTCTCCAAGCAACAAGACAGGTTAGATCTGCTGGATGTGGGGGGCAACCGAGGAGGCTGAGTTGAAATGGACTCTCCTGTGGATGTGTCCTAATATGTTTTTGTGTCTATGGAGACCTTGGAATGAAGCGGTGGCCCTGGGGCCCTGAAGGGTTCTCCTAAACAGAGGCTTTGAGACAGCTCCAACGTGCATGTTTCCCATGTGTAGATGAGATTTGTTCTTATGGGTGAGTCAAGAAACAGCCATATGCTGGTATTGAAATCCAGGCCTCTGAGGAGAGATGCCTGGAAACCAAAGCAATGGATCCGATTAGTGCCTAGGGGCCTGTTCGTTCCTTTTTACCTCTGGGGACATCAGTCTACGGGTCTGAGTGCAGGTAGGTGCTCAGATGGGCTCAGATTGCCCCTGTTTGTCCTGGGAAGCCACAACTATTGGGATGGCCTCAGGGACTTTGGAGGTTATCCTACTAGTAGGGTTGTGGCCATTGCAATGGGCACATACAATTCCCTTGGAGAGGGCAAGTACAGTCCTCAGGTTTGGCTCCAGGGCCCTGAGCCTGTAGGGTGTAGGCCAGAGCTGTTTGGACACTTGACTGAAAACACAAACTCGGCTTATGTTTTGGGTCATAGGTATGGCAGGACTGATCTACAGACCATGAGGAGAACACTTCGGGATATGAAAAAAGGGCGAGTGTGAGGCTCTTGCTCAAGTTTTTGTCTCTGAATATCGTGTCACTCATGGTCGTGAAATTGCCTGGTGACATCATGGGAAATGGACGAGTCTTACTCTCTGGGGGTTCGGTCCCGTCCAAAGAGTTTGGGGTCATTCTGGGGATGGAAGAAGTCCGTTTTTTTGTTGTTGTTGTCGATTTGTTTCATTTTGTTTTTCAACCTCAGATGTCCCACCAAATGAGGGATTCCAGAGTAGAGCCCTGGGGTGGGGCGACTGGACAACCAGAAATCTGGTTAAAAATTGGGGACTAGGGACATGTCAAGCCCATTATGACATCTAATGGTCCAGCCACTGAGAGGACTTACTAGAGGACAGGACTCACGCTGAGGTCACAATTCGTGTTTATGCTCTCCTCGCACTCAAGAATGGGCGGGGCCTCAGGGTGAATGCTGGTTTCTCCTACACTGAACGTTGGACAACATGCCAACCACAAGGTTTCTTGCCATGGGTCAGGAAGAGTTCTGATTTCTGCATCACAGTCACCCGTGGGCAGTGATTGGAGATAAGGTCTAGGTTCTGAAGCCTGAAAACTGAGGTAGGGAAGAGATGATGACCTAAGGCCATGGCGGGTCTGATGTGCTCAGCGTGCGGTCAGCTGTCTGGGTGTTGGTCAGCAGGTCCGGGCTCAGGTTGTGTCAGACAGTGCATTAGTGCCCAGGTTAGACTATATAATTTGGGTACATTCGAGTGCCGTGTAGGTTTATCCTCATTTAAGCTGCCTGGGCTGCTCATTAGGCAATATATTTTTTCTAGAGGGCAGGCAGAGTGCTTCATTGTCGGTCCGGAATTGCCAAACTTGAGGGCTTCGGGGCCAGGAGAGTGAGGACGGAAGTCTGAGAACACAAGCTAGACTTCGGATTCAGGGTGAGGGCACGGCAGGTACCCCCTGCAGATCTGAACCAATATCTCATGCATCTGAAGTCAGGGCGAGGATCCCACGTTGGCTCAGGTTGGAGTTTCTGTGCATGACGGCCCCTTCATGAAGGGAGCGGAATCTCGAGGCCATGGAGGTTTTCCACGTTGGGAGATGTGGGATGCCCCCTTCAAGGATTCCTTCTGCGGGACAATTGAGACCTGTTGGACAGCTCCAGGACATCTCATATGGAATGACTCCAGAGCACCGTTCGAGGATGGATGCCTGGGAAGTCCGCCTCGCCTTCCAATTGTCTCCTAGCAACAAGACAGTTTAGATGTAATGGATCTGCGGGAGGAACCGGGGTGGCTGAGTTGAAATGCACTTTCCAGAGGATGGGTCCTAACGTGTGTTTGTGTCCATGAGCGCCTTGGAATGGGGAGGTGGCACCGGGACACTGAAGTATTCTCCTAAGCTTTGGCTTAGCTCCCATGCACAAGTTTCCTTGTGGAGACGAGATTTGTTCTGATGGGTGCCTCAGGAAATCCCCTCTGCTGGTATTGGAATTCAGGCTTTTGAGGAGACATGCCTGTAAACCAAAGCAATGGATCCGATAATGGCCTCGGGTCCTGTCTGGTTCAATCTTCTTGGTATGAGTGGAGGTAGATGAGTGGAGGTAGATGCTCTGCCGTTATCAACCGCCCTTTTTTTTCCCGGGCGACCTACACTATTGGGATGGCCTCAGGGACTTTGGAGGGTTCTCCTAATTTGTACGATTTTTGACAATGGAATGGGCAGAATTCCCATGGATTGGGTGGGGGCAGTTCTAATGTGTGGCTCCAGGGGCCCCAGCCTGGAGGGAGTGTGGCCCAGGACTTTGAGGACAGAAGACTGAAAACACAAACTCAGCTTAAGTTTGGGGACGTAGGTATGGCACGCCCGATCTACAAACCATGAGAAGAACTCTTCAGGATATGAAGAATGAGCAAGTCTAAGGCGCTTGCTCAGGCTTTTGTCTCTGACTTTTGTTTCAGCGATGGCCGTGGAATGTTGGGGAGATCTCATGGGCCATGGACGAATCTTCCTCTCTGTGGAGTTGGCCCGATCCCAATTGTTTTTCGTCAATCTGTGGGATGGGAGGACTCCTTTCAGGTTTGTTACCTCAGGTGTCCCAACAAAAGAGGAATGCCAAAGCAGAGCCCTGGGGAAGAGTGAAGGGACAACCCGAACTATGGTTAAAAATAGGGTCCTAGGGGCATGGCAAGCCCAATATGCTGTCTCTTCATATAGGCCCTGAGAGGCCTTACCTGAGGACTGGGCTCAGGCTGAGGGTCACAATGTGTGTTTGTGACCAATGTGGTCCGCAAGCATGGGCTGGGCCTCATGGGCCACGCTTGTTTCAACTACACTGAACGTTGGACAACATGCCAACCACAAGGTTTCTTGCCATGGGGAAAGAGTTCTGATTTCTGCATCATTTTCAACCCTGGGCAGTGGTTGGAGATAAGGTCTAGGTTCTGGAGCCTGAAAACCGCAGTTGGGAAGAGATGACGACCTAAGGCCATGGCGTGTCCGATGTGCTCAGTGTGCGGCCAGCTGTCTGGGTGGGACCAGGAGGTCCAGGCTCAGGCTGGGTCAGAAGGGGAAATAGTGTCCAGGTCAGCCTATATGTTTGGGGTACAGCCGAATGGCGTGCTGGTTGAACATCATTTGTGGTTTCGGGGTAGCCCTGAGGGTAATGTTTGACTTCTGTAGGGCAGGCAGAGTGCGGCATTGTAGTTCTGGATTGCCAAACTGGAGGGCTTGTGGGCCAGTAGTCTGAGGACGGAGTCTGAGAACCCAAGCTAGTCCTAGGTTTCTGGGTGAGGATATGGCAGGCACAATCTACAGACCTCAATCGAGATCTCGTGCATCTAAAGTCAGGGCAAGGATCAGACGATCGCTCAGGTTGGACTTTCTGCCCTGATGGCCCTTTCTTGAAGGGGGTTGGATCACGAGGACATGGGTGTTTTCCCACGATGGGAGTTGTGAGAAGCTCCAAACTGCAAAGACTCTTCTGCAGGACAATTGAGACCTGTTGGTTGGCTCCAGGCCAACGATTCTGAGCAGGGTTCTAAGGATGGATGGCTGGGTAGCCCACCTCGCATTCCAATTGTCTCCAAGCAACAAGACAGGTTAGATCTGCTGGATGTGGGGGGCAACCGAGGAGGCTGAGTTGAAATGGACTCTCCTGTGGATGTGTCCTAATATGTTTTTGAGTCTATGGAGACCTTGGAATGAAGCGGTGGCCCTGGGGCCCTGAAGGGTTCTCCTAAACAGAGGCTTTGAGACAGCTCCAACGTGCATGTTTCCCATGTGTAGATGAGATTTGTTCTTATGGGTGAGTCAAGAAACAGCCATATGCTGGTATTGAAATCCAGGCCTCTGAGGAGAGATGCCTGGAAACCAAAGCAATGGATCCGATTAGTGCCTAGGGGCCTGTTCGTTCCTTTTTACCTCTGGGGACATCAGTCTATGGGTCTGAGTGCAGGTAGGTGCTCAGATGGGCTCAGATTGCCCCTGTTTGTCCTGGGAAGCCACAACTATTGGGATGGCCTCAGGGACTTTGGAGGTTATCCTACTAGTAGGGTTGTGGCCATTGCAATGGGCACATACAATTCCCTTGGAGAGGGCAAGTACAGTCCTCAGGTTTGGCTCCAGGGCCCTGAGCCTGTAGGGTGTAGGCCAGAGCTGTTTGGACACTTGACTGAAAACACAAACTCGGCTTATGTTTTGGGTCATAGGTATGGCAGGACTGATCTACAGACCATGAGGAGAACACTTCGGGATATGAAAAAAGGGCGAGTGTGAGGCTCTTGCTCAAGTTTTTGTCTCTGAATATCGTGTCACTCATGGTCGTGAAATTGCCTGGTGACATCATGGGAAATGGACGAGTCTTACTCTCTGGGGGTTCGGTCCCGTCCAAAGAGTTTGGGGTCATTCTGGGGATGGAAGAAGTCCGTTTTTTTGTTGTTGTTGTCGATTTGTTTCATTTTGTTTTTCAACCTCAGATGTCCCACCAAATGAGGGATTCCAGAGTAGAGCCCTGGGGTGGGGCGACTGGACAACCAGAAATCTGGTTAAAAATTGGGGACTAGGGACATGTCAAGCCCATTATGACATCTAATGGTCCAGCCACTGAGAGGACTTACTAGAGGACAGGACTCACGCTGAGGTCACAATTCGTGTTTATGCTCTCGTCGCACTCAAGAATGGGCGGGGCCTCAGGGTGAATGCTGGTTTCTCCTACACTGAACGTTGGACAACATGCCAACCACAAGGTTTCTTGCCATGGGTCAGGAAGAGTTCTGATTTCTGCATCACAGTCACCCGTGGGCAGTGATTGGAGATAAGGTCTAGGTTCTGAAGCCTGAAAACTGAGGTAGGGAAGAGATGATGACCTAAGGCCATGGCGGGTCTGATGTGCTCAGCGTGCGGTCAGCTGTCTGGGTGTTGGTCAGCAGGTCCGGGCTCAGGTTGTGTCAGACAGTGCATTAGTGCCCAGGTTAGACTATATAATTTGGGTACATTCGAGTGCGGTGTAGGTTTATCCTCATTTAAGCTGCCTGGGCTGCTCATTTGGCAATATATTTTTTCTAGAGGGCAGGCAGAGTGCTTCATTGTCGGTCCGGAATTGCCAAACTTGAGGGCTTCGGGGCCAGGAGAGTGAGGACGGAAGTCTGAGAACACAAGCTAGACTTCGGATTCAGGGTGAGGGCACGGCAGGTACCCCCTGCAGATCTGAACCAATATCTCATGCATCTGAAGTCAGGGCGAGGATCCCACGTTGGCTCAGGTTGGAGTTTCTGTGCATGACGGCCCCTTCATGAAGGGAGCGGAATCTCGAGGCCATGGAGGTTTTCCACGTTGGGAGATGTGGGATGCCCCCTTCAAGGATTCCTTCTGCGGGACAATTGAGACCTGTTGGACAGCTCCAGGACATCTCATATGGAATGACTCCAGAGCACCGTTCGAGGATGGATGCCTGGGAAGTCCGCCTCGCCTTCCAATTGTCTCCTAGCAACAAGACAGTTTAGATGTAATGGATCTGCGGGAGGAACCGGGGTGGCTGAGTTGAAATGCACTTTCCAGAGGATGGGTCCTAACGTGTGTTTGTGTCCATGAGCGCCTTGGAATGGGGAGGTGGCACCGGGACACTGAAGTATTCTCCTAAGCTTTGGCTTAGCTCCCATGCACAAGTTTCCTTGTGGAGACGAGATTTGTTCTGATGGGTGCCTCAGGAAATCCCCTCTGCTGGTATTGGAATTCAGGCTTTTGAGGAGACATGCCTGTAAACCAAAGCAATGGATCCGATAATGGCCTCGGGTCCTGTCTGGTTCAATCTTCTTGGTATGAGTGGAGGTAGATGAGTGGAGGTAGATGCTCTGCCGTTATCAACCGCCCTTTTTTTTCCCGGGCGACCTACACTATTGGGATGGCCTCAGGGACTTTGGAGGGTTCTCCTAATTTGTACGATTTTTGACAATGGAATGGGCAGAATTCCCATGGATTGGGTGGGGGCAGTTCTAATGTGTGGCTCCAGGGGCCCCAGCCTGGAGGGAGTGTGGCCCAGGACTTTGAGGACAGAAGACTGAAAACACAAACTCAGCTCAAGTTTGGGGACGTAGGTATGGCACGCCCGATCTACAAACCATGAGAAGAACTCTTCAGGATATGAAGAATGAGCAAGTCTAAGGCGCTTGCTCAGGCTTTTGTCTCTGACTTTTGTTTCAGCGATGGCCGTGGAATGTTGGGGAGATCTCATGGGCCATGGACGAATCTTCCTCTCTGTGGAGTTGGCCCGATCCCAATTGTTTTTCGTCAATCTGTGGGATGGGAGGACTCCTTTCAGGTTTGTTACCTCAGGTGTCCCAACAAAAGAGGAATGCCAAAGCAGAGCCCTGGGGAAGAGTGAAGGGACAACACGAACTATGGTTAAAAATAGGGGCCTAGGGGCATGGCAAGCCCAATATGCTGTCTCTTCATATAGGCCCTGAGAGGCCTTACCTGAGGACTGGGCTCAGGCTGAGGGTCACAATGTGTGTTTGTGACCAATGTGGTCCGCAAGCATGGGCTGGGCCTCATGGGCCACGCTTGTTTCAACTACACTGAACGTTGGACAACATGCCAACCACAAGGTTTCTTGCCATGGGGAAAGAGTTCTGATTTCTGCATCATTTTCAACCCTGGGCAGTGGTTGGAGATAAGGTCTAGGTTCTGGAGCCTGAAAACCGCAGTTGGGAAGAGATGACGACCTAAGGCCATGGCGTGTCCGATGTGCTCAGTGTGCGGCCAGCTGTCTGGGTGGGACCAGGAGGTCCAGGCTCAGGCTGGGTCAGAAGGGGAAATAGTGTCCAGGTCAGCCTATATGTTTGGGGTACAGCCGAATGGCGTGCAGGTTGAACATCATTTGTGGTTTCGGGGTAGCCCTGAGGGTAATGTTTGACTTCTGTAGGGCAGGCAGAGTGCGGCATTGTAGTTCTGGATTGCCAAACTGGAGGGCTTGTGGGCCAGTAGTCTGAGGACGGAGTCTGAGAACCCAAGCTAGTCCTAGGTTTCTGGGTGAGGATATGGCAGGCACAATCTACAGACCTCAATCGAGATCTCGTGCATCTAAAGTCAGGGCAAGGATCAGACGATCGCTCAGGTTGGACTTTCTGCCCTGATGGCCCTTTCTTGAAGGGGGTTGGATCACGAGGACATGGGGGTTTTCCCACGATGGGAGTTGTGAGAAGCTCCAAACTGCAAAGACTCTTCTGCAGGACAATTGAGACCTGTTGGTTGGCTCCAGGCCAACGATTCCGAGCAGGGTTCTAAGGATGGATGGCTGGGTAGCCCACCTCGCATTCCAATTGTCTCCAAGCAACAAGACAGGTTAGATCTGCTGGATGTGGGGGGCAACCGAGGAGGCTGAGTTGAAATGGACTCTCCTGTGGATGTGTCCTAATATGTTTTTGAGTCTATGGAGACCTTGGAATGAAGCGGTGGCCCTGGGGCCCTGAAGGGTTCTCCTAAACAGAGGCTTTGAGACAGCTCCAACGTGCATGTTTCCCATGTGTAGATGAGATTTGTTCTTATGGGTGAGTCAAGAAACAGCCATATGCTGGTATTGAAATCCAGGCCTCTGTGGAGAGATGCCTGGAAACCAAAGCAATGGATCCGATTAGTGCCTAGGGGCCTGTTCGTTCCTTTTTACCTCTGGGGACATCAGTCTACGGGTCTGAGTGCAGGTAGGTGCTCAGATGGGCTCAGATTGCCCCTGTTTGTCCTGGGAAGCCACAACTATTGGGATGGCCTCAGGGACTTTGGAGGTTATCCTACTAGTAGGGTTGTGGCCATTGCAATGGGCACATACAATTCCCTTGGAGAGGGCAAGTACAGTCCTCAGGTTTGGCTCCAGGGCCCTGAGCCTGTAGGGTGTAGGCCAGAGCTGTTTGGACACTTGACTGAAAACACAAACTCGGCTTATGTTTTGGGTCATAGGTATGGCAGGACTGATCTACAGACCATGAGGAGAACACTTCGGGATATGAAAAAAGGGCGAGTGTGAGGCTCTTGCTCAAGTTTTTGTCTCTGAATATCGTGTCACTCATGGTCGTGAAATTGCCTGGTGACATCATGGGAAATGGACGAGTCTTACTCTCTGGGGGTTCGGTCCCGTCCAAAGAGTTTGGGGTCATTCTGGGGATGGAAGAAGTCCGTTTTTTTGTTGTTGTTGTCGATTTGTTTCATTTTGTTTTTCAACCTCAGATGTCCCACCAAATGAGGGATTCCAGAGTAGAGCCCTGGGGTGGGGCGACTGGACAACCAGAAATCTGGTTAAAAATTGGGGACTAGGGACATGTCAAGCCCATTATGACATCTAATGGTCCAGCCACTGAGAGGACTTACTAGAGGACAGGACTCACGCTGAGGTCACAATTCGTGTTTATGCTCTCGTCGCACTCAAGAATGGGCGGGGCCTCAGGGTGAATGCTGGTTTCTCCTACACTGAACGTTGGACAACATGCCAACCACAAGGTTTCTTGCCATGGGTCAGGAAGAGTTCTGATTTCTGCATCACAGTCACCCGTGGGCAGTGATTGGAGATAAGGTCTAGGTTCTGAAGCCTGAAAACTGAGGTAGGGAAGAGATGATGACCTAAGGCCATGGCGGGTCTGATGTGCTCAGCGTGCGGTCAGCTGTCTGGGTGTTGGTCAGCAGGTCCGGGCTCAGGTTGTGTCAGACAGTGCATTAGTGCCCAGGTTAGACTATATAATTTGGGTACATTCGAGTGCCGTGTAGGTTTATCCTCATTTAAGCTGCCTGGGCTGCTCATTTGGCAATATATTTTTTCTAGAGGGCAGGCAGAGTGCTTCATTGTCGGTCCGGAATTGCCAAACTTGAGGGCTTCGGGGCCAGGAGAGTGAGGACGGAAGTCTGAGAACACAAGCTAGACTTCGGATTCAGGGTGAGGGCACGGCAGGTACCCCCTGCAGATCTGAACCAATATCTCATGCATCTGAAGTCAGGGCGAGGATCCCACGTTGGCTCAGGTTGGAGTTTCTGTGCATGACGGCCCCTTCATGAAGGGAGCGGAATCTCGAGGCCATGGAGGTTTTCCACGTTGGGAGATGTGGGATGCCCCCTTCAAGGATTCCTTCTGCGGGACAATTGAGACCTGTTGGACAGCTCCAGGACATCTCATATGGAATGACTCCAGAGCACCGTTCGAGGATGGATGCCTGGGAAGTCCGCCTCGCCTTCCAATTGTCTCCTAGCTACAAGACAGTTTAGATGTAATGGATCTGCGGGAGGAACCGGGGTGGCTGAGTTGAAATGCACTTTCCAGAGGATGGGTCCTAACGTGTGTTTGTGTCCATGAGGGCCTTGGAATGGGGAGGTGGCACCGGGACACTGAAGTATTCTCCTAAGCTTTGGCTTAGCTCCCATGCACAAGTTTCCTTGTGGAGACGAGATTTGTTCTGATGGGTGCCTCAGGAAATCCCCTCTGCTGGTATTGGAATTCAGGCTTTTGAGGAGACATGCCTGTAAACCAAAGCAATGGATCCGATAATGGCCTCGGGTCCTGTCTGGTTCAATCTTCTTGGTATGAGTGGAGGTAGATGAGTGGAGGTAGATGCTCTGCCGTTATCAACCGCCCTTTTTTTTCCCGGGCGACCTACACTATTGGGATGGCCTCAGGGACTTTGGAGGGTTCTCCTAATTTGTACGATTTTTGACAATGGAATGGGCAGAATTCCCATGGATTGGGTGGGGGCAGTTCTAATGTGTGGCTCCAGGGGCCCCAGCCTGGAGGGAGTGTGGCCCAGGACTTTGAGGACAGAAGACTGAAAACACAAACTCAGCTTAAGTTTGGGGACGTAGGTATGGCACGCCCGATCTACAAACCATGAGAAGAACTCTTCAGGATATGAAGAATGAGCAAGTCTAAGGCGCTTGCTCAGGCTTTTGTCTCTGACTTTTGTTTCAGCGATGGCCGTGGAATGTTGGGGAGATCTCATGGGCCATGGACGAATCTTCCTCTCTGTGGAGTTGGCCCGATCCCAATTGTTTTTCGTCAATCTGTGGGATGGGAGGACTCCTTTCAGGTTTGTTACCTCAGGTGTCCCAACAAAAGAGGAATGCCAAAGCAGAGCCCTGGGGAAGAGTGAAGGGACAACCCGAACTATGGTTAAAAATAGGGTCCTAGGGGCATGGCAAGCCCAATATGCTGTCTCTTCATATAGGCCCTGAGAGGCCTTACCTGAGGACTGGGCTCAGGCTGAGGGTCACAATGTGTGTTTGTGACCAATGTGGTCCGCAAGCATGGGCTGGGCCTCATGGGCCACGCTTGTTTCAACTACACTGAACGTTGGACAACATGCCAACCACAAGGTTTCTTGCCATGGGGAAAGAGTTCTGATTTCTGCATCATTTTCAACCCTGGGCAGTGGTTGGAGATAAGGTCTAGGTTCTGGAGCCTGAAAACCGCAGTTGGGAAGAGATGACGACCTAAGGCCATGGCGTGTCCGATGTGCTCAGTGTGCGGCCAGCTGTCTGGGTGGGACCAGGAGGTCCAGGCTCAGGCTGGGTCAGAAGGGGAAATAGTGTCCAGGTCAGCCTATATGTTTGGGGTACAGCCGAATGGCGTGCAGGTTGAACATCATTTGTGGTTTCGGGGTAGCCCTGAGGGTAATGTTTGACTTCTGTAGGGCAGGCAGAGTGCGGCATTGTAGTTCTGGATTGCCAAACTGGAGGGCTTGTGGGCCAGTAGTCTGAGGACGGAGTCTGAGAACCCAAGCTAGTCCTAGGTTTCTGGGTGAGGATATGGCAGGCACAATCTACAGACCTCAATCGAGATCTCGTGCATCTAAAGTCAGGGCAAGGATCAGACGATCGCTCAGGTTGGACTTTCTGCCCTGATGGCCCTTTCTTGAAGGGGGTTGGATCACGAGGACATGGGGGTTTTCCCACGATGGGAGTTGTGAGAAGCTCCAGACTGCAAAGACTCTTCTGCAGGACAATTGAGACCTGTTGGTTGGCTCCAGGCCAACGATTCCGAGCAGGGTTCTAAGGATGGATGGCTGGGTAGCCCACCTCGCATTCCAATTGTCTCCAAGCAACAAGACAGGTTAGATCTGCTGGATGTGGGGGGCAACCGAGGAGGCTGAGTTGAAATGGACTCTCCTGTGGATGTGTCCTAATATGTTTTTGAGTCTATGGAGACCTTGGAATGAAGCGGTGGCCCTGGGGCCCTGAAGGGTTCTCCTAAACAGAGGCTTTGAGACAGCTCCAACGTGCATGTTTCCCATGTGTAGATGAGATTTGTTCTTATGGGTGAGTCAAGAAACAGCCATATGCTGGTATTGAAATCCAGGCCTCTGTGGAGAGATGCCTGGAAACCAAAGCAATGGATCCGATTAGTGCCTAGGGGCCTGTTCGTTCCTTTTTACCTCTGGGGACATCAGTCTACGGGTCTGAGTGCAGGTAGGTGCTCAGATGGGCTCAGATTGCCCCTGTTTGTCCTGGGAAGCCACAACTATTGGGATGGCCTCAGGGACTTTGGAGGTTATCCTACTAGTAGGGTTGTGGCCATTGCAATGGGCACATACAATTCCCTTGGAGAGGGCAAGTACAGTCCTCAGGTTTGGCTCCAGGGCCCTGAGCCTGTAGGGTGTAGGCCAGAGCTGTTTGGACACTTGACTGAAAACACAAACTCGGCTTATGTTTTGGGTCATAGGTATGGCAGGACTGATCTACAGACCATGAGGAGAACACTTCGGGATATGAAAAAAGGGCGAGTGTGAGGCTCTTGCTCAAGTTTTTGTCTCTGAATATCGTGTCACTCATGGTCGTGAAATTGCCTGGTGACATCATGGGAAATGGACGAGTCTTACTCTCTGGGGGTTCGGTCCCGTCCAAAGAGTTTGGGGTCATTCTGGGGATGGAAGAAGTCCGTTTTTTTGTTGTTGTTGTCGATTTGTTTCATTTTGTTTTTCAACCTCAGATGTCCCACCAAATGAGGGATTCCAGAGTAGAGCCCTGGGGTGGGGCGACTGGACAACCAGAAATCTGGTTAAAAATTGGGGACTAGGGACATGTCAAGCCCATTATGACATCTAATGGTCCAGCCACTGAGAGGACTTACTAGAGGAGAGGACTCACGCTGAGGTCACAATGCGTGTTTATGCTCTCGTCGCACTCAAGAATGGGCGGGGCCTCAGGGTGAATGCTGGTTTCTCCTACACTGAACGTTGGACAACATGCCAACCACAAGGTTTCTTGCCATGGGTCAGGAAGAGTTCTGATTTCTGCATCACAGTCACCCGTGGGCAGTGATTGGAGATAAGGTCTAGGTTCTGAAGCCTGAAAACTGAGGTAGGGAAGAGATGATGACCTAAGGCCATGGCGGGTCTGATGTGCTCAGCGTGCGGTCAGCTGTCTGGGTGTTGGTCAGCAGGTCCGGGCTCAGGTTGTGTCAGACAGTGCATTAGTGCCCAGGTTAGACTATATAATTTGGGTACATTCGAGTGCCGTGTAGGTTTATCCTCATTTAAGCTGCCTGGGCTGCTCATTAGGCAATATATTTTTTCTAGAGGGCAGGCAGAGTGCTTCATTGTCGGTCCGGAATTGCCAAACTTGAGGGCTTCGGGGCCAGGAGAGTGAGGACGGAAGTCTGAGAACACAAGCTAGACTTCGGATTCAGGGTGAGGGCACGGCAGGTACCCCCTGCAGATCTGAACCAATATCTCATGCATCTGAAGTCAGGGCGAGGATCCCACGTTGGCTCAGGTTGGAGTTTCTGTGCATGACGGCCCCTTCATGAAGGGAGCGGAATCTCGAGGCCATGGAGGTTTTCCACGTTGGGAGATGTGGGATGCCCCCTTCAAGGATTCCTTCTGCGGGACAATTGAGACCTGTTGGACAGCTCCAGGACATCCCATATGGAATGACTCCAGAGCACCGTTCGAGGATGGATGCCTGGGAAGTCCGCCTCGCCTTCCAATTGTCTCCTAGGAACAAGACAGTTTAGATGTAATGGATCTGCGGGAGGAACCGGGGTGGCTGAGTTGAAATGCACTTTCCAGAGGATGGGTCCTAACGTGTGTTTGTGTCCATGAGGGCCTTGGAATGGGGAGGTGGCACCGGGACACTGAAGTATTCTCCTAAGCTTTGGCTTAGCTCCCATGCACAAGTTTCCTTGTGGAGACGAGATTTGTTCTGATGGGTGCCTCAGGAAATCCCCTCTGCTGGTATTGGAATTCAGGCTTTTGAGGAGACATGCCTGTAAACCAAAGCAATGGATCCGATAATGGCCTCGGGTCCTGTCTGGTTCAATCTTCTTGGTATGAGTGGAGGTAGATGAGTGGAGGTAGATGCTCAGCCGGTATCAACCGCCCTTTTTTGTCCCAGGCGACCTACACTATTGGGATGGCCTCAGGGACTTTGGAGGGTTCTCCTAATTTGTACGATTTTTGACAATGGAATGGGCATAATTCCCATGGATTGGGTGGGGGCAGTCCTAATGTGTGGCTCCAGGGGCCCCAGTCTGGAGGGAGTGTGGCCCAGGACTTTGAGGACAGAAGACTGAAAACACAAACTCAGCTTAAGTTTGGGGACGTAGGTATGGCACGCCCGATCTACAAACCCTGAGAAGAACTCTTCAGGATATGAAGAATGAGCGAGTCTGAGGAGCTTGCTCAGGCTTTTCTCTCTGGATTTTGTTTCAGCTATGGCCGTGGAATGTTGGGGAGGTCTCATGGGCCATGGACGAATCTTCCTCTCTGTGGAGTTGGCCCGATCCCAATTGTTTTTTGTCAATCTGTGGGATGGGAGGACTTTTTTCAGGTTTGTTACCTCAGGTGTCCCACCAAAAGAGGAATTCCAAAGCAGAGCCCTGGGGAAGAGTGAAGGGACAACCCGAACTTTGGTTAAAAATTGGGGCCTAGGGGCATGGCAAGCCCAATATGCTGTCTCTTCATATAGGCCCTGAGAGGCCTTACCTGAGGACTGGGCTCAGGCTGAGGGTCACAATGTGTGTTTGTGACCAATGTGGCCCGCAAGCATGGGCTGCCACTCATGGGCCACGCTTATTTCAACTACACTGAACGTTGGACAACATGCCAACCACAAGGTTTCTTGCCATAAGGAAAGAGTTCTGATTTCTGCATCATTTTCCACCCTGGGCAGTGGTTGGAGATAAGTCTAGGTTCTGGAGCCTAAAAACCGCAGTTGGGAAGAGATGACGACCTAAGGCCATGGCGAGTCCGATGTGCTCAGTGTGCGGCCAGCTGTCTGTGTGGGACCAGGAGGTCCAGGCTCAGGCTCGGTCAGAAGGGGAAATAGTGCCCAGGTCAGTATATGTTTGGGGTACAGCCGAATGGCGTGCAGGTTGATCCTCATTTGCGGTTTCGGGGTAGCCCTGAGGGCAATGTTTTACTTCTGTAGGGCAGGCAGAGTGCGGCATTGTAGTTCTGGATTGCCAAACTGGAGAGCTTGTGGGCCAGTAGTCTGAGGACGGAGTATGAGAACCCAAGCTAGGCCTAGGTTTCTGGGTGAGGATATGGCAGGCACAATCTACAGACCTCAATAGAGATCTCGTGCATCTGAAGTCAGGGCAAGGATCAGACGATCGCTCAGGTTGGACTTTCTGCCCTGATGGCCCTTTCTTGAAGGGGGTTGGATCACGAGGACATGGGGGTTTTCCCACGAAGGGAGTTGTGAGAAGCTCCAAACTGCAAAGATTCTTCTGCAGGACAATTGAGACCTGTTGGTTGGCTCCAGGCCAACGATTCCGAGCAGGGTTCTAAGGATGGATGCTGGGTAGCCCACCTCGAATTCCAATTGTCTCCAAGCAACAAGACAGGTTAGATCTGCTGTATGTGGGGGGCAACCGAGGAGGCTGAGTTGAAATGGACTCTCCTGTGGATGTGTCCTAATATGTTTTTGTATCTATGGAGACCTTGGAATGAAGCGGTGGCCCTGGGGCCCTGAAGGGTTCTCCTAAACAGAGGCTTTGACACAGCTCCAACGTGCATGTTTCCCATGTGTAGATGAGATTTGTTCTGAAGGGTGAGTCAAGAAACAGCCATATGCTGGTATTGAAATCCAGGCCTCTGAGGAGAGATGCCTGGAAACCAAAGCAATGGATCCGATTAGTGCCTAGGGGCCTGTTCGTTCCTTTTTACCTCTGGGGACATCAGTCTACGGGTCTGAGTGCAGGTAGGTGCTCAGATGGGATCAGATTGCCCCTGTTTGTCCTGGGAAGCCACAACTATTGGGATGGCCTCAGGGACTTTGGAGGTTATCCTACTAGTAGGGTTTTGGCCATTGGAATGGGCACATACAATTCCCTTGGAGAGGGCAAGTACAGTCCTCAGGTTTGGCTCCAGGGCCCTGAGCCTGTAGGGTGTGTAGGCCAGAGCTGTTTGGACAGTTGTCTGAAAACACAAACTCGGCCTATGTTTTGGGTCATAGGTATGGCAGGACTGATCTACAGACCATGAGGAGAACACTTCGGGATATGAAAAAAGGGCGAGTGTGAGGCTCTTGCTCAAGTTTTTGTCTCTGGATATTGTGTCACTCATGGTCGTGAAATTGCCGGGTGACTTCATGGGAAATGGACGAGTCTTACTCTCTGGGGGTTCGGTCCCGTCCAAAGATTTTGGGGTCATTCTGGGGATGGAAAAAGTCCGTTTTTTTGTTGTTCTCGATTTGTTTCATTTTGTTTTTCAACCTCAGATGTCCCACCAAATGAGGGATTCCAGAGTAGAGCCCTGGGGTGGGGCGACTGGACAACCAGAAATCTGGTTAAAAATTGGGGACTAGGGACATGTCAAGCCCATTATGACATCTAATGGTCCAGCCACTGAGAGGACTTACTAGAGTACAGGACTCACGCTGAGGTCACAATGCGTGTTTATGATCTCGTCGCACGCAAGAATGGGCGGGGCCTCAGGGTGAATGCTGGTTTCTCCTACTCTGAATGTTGGACAACATGCCAACCACAAGGTTTCTTGCCATGGGTCAGGAAGAGTTCTGATTTCTGCATCACAGTCACCCATGGGCAGTGATTGGAGGTAAGGTCTAGGTTCTGAAGCCTGAAAACTGAGGTAGGGAAGTGATGATGCCCTAAGGCCATGGCGGGTCTGATGTGCTCAGCGTGCGGTCAGCTGTCTGGGTGTTGGTCAGCAGGTCCGGGCTCAGGTTGTGTCAGACAGTGCATTAGTGCCCAGGTTAGACTATATAATTTGGGTACATTCGAGTGCCGTGTAGGTTTATCCTCATTTAAGCTGCCTGGGCTGCTCATTAGGCAATATATTTTTTCTAGAGGGCAGGCAGAGTGCTTCATTGTCGGTCCGGAATTGCCAAACTTGAGGGCTTTGGGGCCAGGGAGTGAAGACGGAAGTCTGAGAACACAAGCTAGACTTCGGATTCAGAATGAGGGCACGGCAGGTACCCCCTGCAGATCTGAACCAATATCTCATGCATCTGAAGTCAGGGCGAGGATCCGACGTTGGCTCAGGTTGGAGTTTCTGTGCATGACTGCCCCTTCATGAAGAGAGTGGAATCTCGAGGCCATGGAGGTTTTCCACGTTGGGAGATGTGGGATGCCCCCTTCAAGGATTCCTTCTGCGGGACAATTGAGACCTGTTGGACAGCTCCAGGACATCCCATATGGAATGACTCCAGAGCACCGTTCCAGGATGGATGCCTGGGAAGTCCGCCTCGCCTTCCAATTGTCTCCTAGCAACAAGACAGTTTAGATCTAATGGATCTGCGGGAGCATCCGGGGTGGCTGAGTTGAAATGCACTTTCCAGAGGATGGGTCCTAACGTGTGTTTGTGTCCATGAGCGCCTTGGAATGGGGAGGTGGCACTGGGATCCTGAAGTATTCTCCTAAGCTTTGGCATAGCTCCCATGCACAAGTTTCCTTGTGGAGACGAGATTTGTTCTGATGGGTGCCTCAGGAAATCCCCTCTGCTGGTATTGGAATCCAGGCTTTTGAGGAGACATGCCTGTAAACCAAAGCAATGGATCCGATAATGGCCTCGGGTCCTGTCTGGTTCAATCTTCTTGGTATGAGTGGAGGTAGATGAGTGGAGGTAGATGCTCAGCCGGTATCAACCGCCATTTTTTGTCCCGGGTGACCTACACTATTGGGATGGCCTCAGGGACTTTGGAGTGTTCTCCTAATTTGTACGATTTTGACAATGGAATGGGCAGAATTCCCATGGATTGTGTTGGGGCAGTCCTAATGTGGGCTCCAGGGGCCCCAGCCTGGAGGGAGTGTGGCCCAGGACTTTGAGGACAGAAGACTGAAAACACAAACTCAGCTTAAGTTTGGGGACGTAGTTATGGCACGCCCGATCTACAAACCATGAGAAGAACTCTTCAGGATATGAAGAATGAGTTAGTCTGAGGCGCTTGCTCAGGCTTTTGTCTCTGGATTTTGTTTCAGGGATGGCCTTGGAATGTTGCGGAGGTCTCATGGGCCATGGATGAATATTCCTCTCTGTGGATTTGGCCCAATCCCAATTGTTTTTCGTCAATCTGTGGGATGGGAGGACTCCTTTCAGGTTTGTTACCTCAGGTGTCCCACCAAAAGAGGAATTCCAAAGCAGAGTCCTGGGGAAGAGTGAAGGGACAACCCGAACTATGGTTAAAAATTGGGGCCTAGGGGCATGGAAAGCCCAATATGCTGTCTCTTCATATAGGCCCTGAGAGGCCTTACCTGAGGACTGGGCTCAGGCTGAGGGTCACAATGTGTGTTTGTGACCAATGTGGTCGCAAGCATGGGCTGGGCCTCATGGGCTGCGCTTGTTTCAACTACACTGAACGTTGGACAACATGCCAAGCACAAGGTTTCTTGCCATGGGGAAAGAGTTCTGATTTCTGCATCATTTTCAAACTGGGCAGTGGTTGGTGATAAGGTCTAGGTTCTGGAGCCTGAAATCCGCAGTTGGGAAGAGATGACGACCTAAGGCCATGGCGGGTCCGATGTGCTCAGTGTGCGGCCAGCTGTCTGGGTGGGACCAGGAGGTCCAGGCTCAGGCTGGGTCAGAAGAGGAAATAGTGCCCAGGTCAGCCTATATGTTTGGGGTACAGCCGAATGGCGTGCAGGTTGATCCTCATTTGCGGTTTCGGGGTAGCCCTGAGGGCAATGTTTTACTTCTGTAGGGCAGGCAGAGTGCGGCATTGTAGTTCTGGATTGCCCAACTGGAGGGCTTGTGGGCCAGTAGTATGAGGACGGAGTCTGAGAACCCAAACTAGGCCTAGGTTTCTGGGTGAGGATATGGCAGGCACAATCTACAGACCTCAATCGAGATCTCGTGCTCTGAAGTCAGGGCAAGGATCAGACGATCGCTCAGGTTGGACTTTCTGCGCTGATGGCCCTTTCTTGAAGGGGGTTGGATCACGAGGACATGGGGGTTTTCCCACGATGGGAGTTGTGAGAAGCTCCAAACTGCAAAGATTCTTCTGCAGGACAATTGAGACCTGTTGGTTGGCTCCAGGCCAACGATTCCGAGCAGGGTTCTAAGGATGGATGGCTGGGTAGCCCACATCGCATTCCAATTGTCTCCAAGCAACAAGACAGGTTAGATCTGCTGGATGTGGGGGGCAACCGAGGAGGCTGAGTTGAAATGGACTCTCATGTGGATGTGTCCTAATATGTTTTTTTGTCTATGGAGACCTTGGAATGAAGCGGTGGCCCTGGGGCCCTGAAGGGTTCTCCTAAACAGAAGCTTTGACACAGCTCCAACGTGCATGTTTCTCATGTGTAGATAAGATTTGTTCCGATGGGTGAGTCAAGAAACAGCCATATGCCGGTATTGAAATCCAGGCCTCTGAGGAGAGATGCCTGGAAACCAAAGCAATGGATCCGATTAGTGCCTAGGGGCCTGTTCGTTCCTTTTTACCTCTGGGGACATCAGTCTACGGGTCTGAGTGCAGGTAGGTGCTCAGATGGGCTCAGATTGCCCCTGTTTGTCCTGGGAAGCCACAACTATTGGGATGGCCTCAGGGACTTTGGAGGTTATCCTACTAGTAGGGTTGTGGCCATTGGAATGGGCACATACAATTCCCTTGGAGAGGGCAAGTACAGTCCTCAGGTTTGGCTCCAGGGCACTGAGCCTGTAGGGTGTGTAGGCCAGAGCTGTTTGGACAGTTGTCTGAAAACACAAACTCGGCTTATGTTTTGGGTCATAGGTATGGCAGGACTGATCTACAGACCATGAGGAGAACACTTCCGGATATGAAAAAAGGGCGAGTGTGAGGCTCTTGCTCAAGTTTTTGTCTCTGGATATCGTGTCACTCATGGTCGTGAAATTGCCGGGTGACTTCATGGGAAATGGACGAGTCTTACTCTCTGGGGGTTCGGTCTCGTCCAAAGAGTTTGGGGTCATTCTGGGGATGGAAGAAGTCCGTTTTTTTGTTGTTCTCGATTTGTTTCATTTTGTTTTTCATCCTCAGAGGTCCCACCAAATGAGGGATTCCAGAGTAGAGCCCTGGGGTGGGGCGACTGGACAACCAGAAATCTGGTTAAAAATTGGGGACTAGGGACATGTCAAGCCCATTATGACATCTAATGGTCCAGCCACTGAGAGGACTTACTAGAGGACAGGACTCACGCTGAGGTCACAATGCGTGTTTATGCTCTCGTCGCACTCAAGAATGGGCGGGGCCTCAGGGTGAATGCTGGTTTCTCCTACACTGAACGTTGGACAACATGCCAACCACAAGGTTTCTTGCCATGTGTCAGGAAGAGTTCTGATTTCTGCATCACAGTCACCCGTGGGCAGTGATTGGAGATAAGGTCTAGGTTCTGAAGCCTGAAAACTGAGGTAGGGAAGAGATGATGACCTAAGGCCATGGCGGGTCTGTTGTGCTCAGGGTGCGGTCAGCTGTCTGGGTGTTGGTCAGCAGGTCCGGGCTCAGGTTGTGTCAGACAGTGCATTAGTGCCCAGGTTAGACTATATAATTTGGGTACATTCGAGTGCCGTGTAGGTTTATCCTCATTTAAGCTACCTGGGCTGCTCATTAGGCAATACATTTTTTCTAGAGGGCAGGCAGAGTGCTTCATTGTCGGTCCGGAATTGCCAAACTTGAGGGCTTCGGGGCCAGGAGAGTGAGGACGGAAGTCTGAGAACACAAGCTAGACTTCGGATTCAGGGTGAAGGCACGGCAGGTACCCCCTGCAGATCTGAACCAATATCTCATGTATCTGAAGTCAGGGCGAGGATCCGACGTTGGCTCAGGTTGGAGTTTCTGTGCATGACGGCCCCTTCATGAAGGGAGCGGAATCTCGAGGCCATGGAGGTTTTCCACGTTGGGAGATGTGGGATGCCCCCTTCAAGGATTCCTTCTGCGGGACAATTGAGACCTGTTGGACAGCTCCAGGACATCCCATATGGAATGACTCCAGAGCACCGTTCCAGGATGGATGCCTGGGAAGTCCGCCTCGCCTTCCAATTGTCTCCTAGCAACAAGACAGTTTAGATCTAATGGATCTGCGGGAGCAACCGGGGTGGCTGAGTTGAAATGCACTTTCCAGAGGATGGGTCCTAACGTGTGTTTGTGTCCATGAGGGCCTTGGAATGGGGAGGTGGCACCGGGACCCTGAAGTATTCTCCTAAGCTTTGGCATAGCTCCCATGCACAAGTTTCCTTGTGGAGACGAGATTTGTTCTGATGGGTGCCTCAGGAAATCCCCTCTGCTGGTATTGGAATGCAGGCTTTTGAGGAGACATGCCTGTAAACCAAAGCAATGTATCCGATAATGGCCTCGGGTCCTGTCTGGTTCAATCTTCTTGGTATGAGTGGAGGTAGATAGGTGGAGGTAGATGCTCAGCCGGTATCAACAGCCCTTTTTTGTCCCGGACGAACTACACTATTGGGATGGCCTCAGGGACCTTGGAGGGTTCTCCTAATTTGTACGATTTTTGACAATGGAATGGGCAGAATTCCCATGGTTTGGGTGGGGGCAGTCCTAATGTGTGGCTCCAGGGCCCCAGCCTGGAGGGAGTGTGGCCCAGGACTTTGAGGACAGAAGACTGAAAACACAAACTCAGCTTAAGTTTGGGGACGTAGGTATGGCACGCCCGATCTACAAACCATGAGAAGAACTCTTCAGGATATGAAGAATGAGCGAGTCTGAGGAGCTTGCTCAGGCTTTTGTCTCTTGATTTTGTTTCAGCGATGGCCATGGAATGTTGGGGAGGTCTCATGGGCCATGGACGAATCTTCCTCTCTGTGGATTTGGCCCGATCCCAATTGTTTTTCGTCAATCTGTGGGATGGGAGGACTCCTTTCAGGTTTGTTACCTCAGGTGTCCAACCAAAAGAGGAATTCCAAAGAGGAGCCCTGGGGAAGAGTGAAGGGACAACCCGAACTATGGTTAAAAATTGGGGCCTAGGGGCATGGCAAGCCCAATATGCTGTCTCTTCATATAGGCCCTGAGAGGCCTTACCTGAGGACTGGGCTCAGGCTGAGGGTCACAATGTGTGTTTGTGACCAATGTGGCCCGCAAGCATGGGCTGGGCCTCATTGGCCACGCTTGTTTCAACTACACTGAACATTGGACAACATGCCAACCACAAGGTTTCTTGCCATGGGGAAAGAGTTCTGATTTCTGCATCATTTTCAACCCTGGGCAATGGTTGGAGATAAGGTCTAGGTTCTGGAGCCTGAAAACCGCAGTTGGGAAGAGATGACGACCTAAGGCCATGGCGGGTCCGATGTGCTCAGTGTGTGGACAGCTGTCTGGGTGGGACCAGGAGGTCCAGGCTCAGGCTGGGTCAGAAGGGGAAATAGTGCCCAGGTCAGCCTATATGTTTGGGGTACAGCCGAATGGCGTGCAGGTTGATCCTCATTTGCGGTTTCGGGGTAACCATGAGGGCAATGTTTTACTTCTGTAGGGCAGGCAGAGTGCGGCATTGTAGTTCTGGATTGCCCAAATGGAGGGCTTGTGGGCCAGTAGTCTGAGGACGGAGTCTGAGAACCCAAGCTAGGCCTAGGTTTCTGGGTGAGGATATGGCAGGCACAATCTTCAGACCTCAATCGAGATCTCGTGCATCTGAAGTCAGGGCAAGGATCAGACGATCGCTCAGGTAGGACTTTCTGCCCTGATGGCCCTTTCTTGAAGGGGGTTGGATCACGAGGACATGGGGGTTTTCCCACGATGGGAGTTGTGAGAAGCTCCAAACTGCAAAGATTCTTCTGCAGGACAATTGAGACCTGTTGTTTGGCTCCAGGCCAACGATTCCGAGCAGGGTCCTAAGGATGGATGGCTGGGTAGCCCACCTCGCATTCCAATGGTCTCCAAGCAACAAGACAGGTTAGATCTGCTGGATGTGGGGGGCAACCGAGGAGGCTGAGTTGAAATGGACTCTCCTGTGGATGTGTCCTAATATGTTTTTGTGTCTATGGAGACCTTGGAATAAAGCGGTGGCCTTGGGGCCCTGAAGGGTTCGCCTAAACAGAGGCTTTGACACAGCTCCAACGTGCATGTTTCCCATGTGTAGATGAGATTTGTTCTGATGGGTGAGTCAAGAAACAGCCATATGCTGGTATTGAAATCCAGGCCTCTGAGGAGAGATGCCTGGAAACCAAAGCAATGGATCCGATTAGTGCCTAGGGGCCTGTTCGTTCCTTTTTACCTCTGGGGACATCAGTCTACGGGTCTGAGTGCAGGTAGGTGCTCAGATGGGCTCAGATTGCCCCTGTTTGTCCTGGGAAGCCACAACTATTGGGATGGCCTCAGGGACTTTGGAGGTTAAACTACTAGTAAGGTTTTGGCCATTGGAATGGGCACATACAATTCCCTTGGAGAGGGCAAGTACAGTCCTCAGGTTTTGCTCCAGGGCCCTGAGCCTGTAGGGTGTGTAGGCCAGAGCTGTTTGGACAGTTGTCTGAAAACACAAATTCGGTTTATGTTTTGGGTCATAGGTATGGCAGGACTGATCTACAGACCATGAGGAGAACACTTCGGGATATGAAAAAAGGGCGAGTGTGAGGCTCTTGCTCAAGTTTTTGTCTCTGGATATCGTGTCACTCATGGTCGTGAAATTGCCGCGTGACTTCATGGGAAATGGACGAGTCTTACTCTCTGGGGGTTCGGTCCCATCCAAAGAGTTTGGGGTCATTCTGGGGATGGAAGAAGTCCGTTTTTTTGTTGTTGTCGTTTTGTTTCATTTTGTTTTTCAACCTCAGATGTCCCACCAAATGAGAGATTCCAGAGTAGAGCCCTGGGGTGGGGCGACTGGACAACCAGAAATCTGGTTAAAAATTGGGGACTAGGGACATGTCAAGCCCATTATGACATCTAATGGTCCAGCCACTGAGAGGACTTTCTAGAGGACAGAACTCACGCTGAGGTCACAATGCGTGTTTATGCTCTCGTCGCACTCAAGAATGGGCGTGGCCTCAGGGTGAATGCTGGTTTCTCCTACACTGAACGTTGGACAACATGCCAACCACAAGGTTTCTTGCCATGGGTCAGGAAGATTTCTGATTTCTGCATCACAGTCACCCGTGGGCAGTGATTGGAGATAAGGTCTAGGTTCTGAAGCCTGAAAACTGAGATAGGGAAGAGATGATGACCTAAGGCCAGGGCGGGTCTGATGTGCTCAGCGTGCGGTCAGCTGTCTGGGTGTTGGTCAGCAGGTCCGGGCTCAGGTTGTGTCAGACAGTGCATTAGTGCCCACGTTAGACTATATAATTTGGGTACATTCGAGTGCCGTGTAGGTTTATCCTCATTTAAGCTGCCTGGGCTGCTCATTAGGCAATATATTTTTTCTAGAGGGCAGGCAGAGTGCTTCATTGTCGGTCCGGAATTGCCAAACTTGAGGGCTTCGGGGCCAGGAGAGTGAGGACGGAAGTCTGAGAACACAAGCTAGACTTCGGATTCAGGGTGAGGGCACGGCAGGTACCCCCTGCAGATCTGAACCAATATCTCATGCATCTGAAGTCAGGGCGAGGATCCCACGTTGGCTCAGGTTGGAGTTTCTGTGCATGACGGCTCCTTCATGAAGGGAGCGGAATCTCGAGGCCATGGAGGTTTTCCACGTTGGGAGATGTGGGATGCCCCCTTCAAGGATTCCTTCTGCGGGACAATTGAGACCTGTTGGACAGCTCCAGGACATCCCATATGGAATGACTCCAGAGCACCGTTCCAGGATGGATGCCTGGGAAGTCCGCCTCGCCTTCCAATTGTCTCCTAGCAACAAGACAGTTTAGATCTAATGGATCTGCGGGAGCAACCGGGGTGGATGAGTTGAAATGCACTTTCCAGAGGATGGGTCCTAACGTGTGTTTGTGTCCATGAGGGCCTTGGAATGGGGAGGTGGCACCGGGACCCTGAAGTATTCTCCTAAGCTTTGGCATAGCTCCCATGCACAAGTTTCCTTGTGGAGACGAGATTTGTTCTGATGGGTGCCTCAGGAAATCCCCTCTGCTGGTATTGGAATGCAGGCTTTTGAGGAGACATGCCTGTAAACCAAAGCAATGAATCCGATAATGGCCTCGGGTCCTGTCTGGTTCAATCTTCTTGGTATGAGTGGAGGTAGATGAGTGGAGGTAGATGCTCAGCCGGTATCAACCGCCCATTTTTTGTCCGGGCGACCTACACTATTGGGATGGCCTCAAGGAATTTGGAGGGTTCTCCTATTTTGTACGATTTTTGACAATGGAATTGGCAGAATTCCCATGGATTGGGTGGGGGCAGTCCTAATATGTGGCTCCAGGGGCCCCAACCTGGAGGGAGTGTGGCCCAGGACTTTGAGGACAGAAGACTGAAAACACAAACTCAGCTTAAGTTTGGGGACGTAGGTATGGCACGCCCGATCTACAAACCCTGAGCAGAACTCTTCAGGATATGAAGAATGAGCGAGTCTGAGGAGCTTGCTCAGGCTTTTCTCTCTGGATTTTGTTTCAGCGATGGCCGTGGAATGTTGGGGAGGTCTCATGGGCCATGGACGAATCTTCCTCTCTGTGGAGTTGGCCCGATCCCAATTGTTTTTCGTCAATCTGTGGGATGGGAGGACTTTTTTCAGGTTTGTTACCTCAGGTGTCCCACCAAAAGAGGAATTCCAAAGCAGAGCCCAGGGGAAGAGTGAAGGGACAACCCGAACTTTGGTTAAAAATTGGGGCCTAGGGGCATGGCAAGCCCAATATGCTGTCTCTTCATATAGGCCCTGAGAGGCCTTACCTGAGGACTGGGCACAGGCTGAGGGTCACAATGTGTGTTTGTGACCAATGTGGCCCGCAAGCATGGGCTGCCACTCATGGGCCACGCTTATTTCAACTACACTGAACGTTGGACAACATGCCAACCACAAGGTTTCTTGCCATAAGGAAAGAGTTCTGATTTCTGCATCATTTTCCACCCTGGGCAGTGGTTGGAGATAAGGTCTAGGTTCTGGAGCCTGAAAACCGCAGTTGGGAAGAGATGACGACCTAAGGCCATGGCGAGTCCGATGTGCTCAGTGTGCGGCCAGCTGTCTGTGTGGGACCAGGAGGTCCAGGCTCAGGCTCGGTCAGAAGGGGAAATAGTGCCCAGGTCAGTATATGTTTGGGGTACAGCCGAATGGCGTGCAGGTTGATCCTCATTTGCGGTTTCGGGGTAGCCCTGAGGGCAATGTTTTACTTCTGTAGGGCAGGCAGAGTGCGGCATTGTAGTTCTGGATTGCCACTGGAGAGCTTGTGGGCCAGTAGTCTGAGGACGGAGTATGAGAACCCAAGCTAGGCCTAGGTTTCTGGGTGAGGATATGGCAGGCACAATCTACAGACCTCAATAGAGATCTCGTGCATCTGAAGTCAGGGCAAGGATCAGACGATCGCTCAGGTTGGACTTTCTGCCCTGATGGCCCTTTCTTGAAGGGGGTTGGATCACGAGGACATGGGGGTTTTCCCACGAAGGGAGTTGTGAGAAGCTCCAAACTGCAAAGATTCTTCTGCAGGACAATTGAGACCTGTTGGTTGGCTCCAGGCCAACGATTCCGAGCAGGGTTCTAAGGATGGATGGCTGGGTAGCCCACCTCGAATTCCAATTGTCTCCAAGCAACAAGACAGGTTAGATCTGCTGGATGTGGGGGGCAACCGAGGAGGCTGAGTTGAAATGGACTCTCCTGTGGATGTGTCCTAATATGTTTTTGTATCTATGGAGACCTTGGAATGAAGCGGTGGCCCTGGGGCCCTGAAGGGTTCTCCTAAACAGAGGCTTTGACACAGCTCCAACGTGCATGTTTCCCATGTGTAGATGAGATTTGTTCTGAAGGGTGAGTCAAGAAACAGCCATATGCTGGTATTGAAATCCAGGCCTCTGAGGAGAGATGCCTGGAAACCAAAGCAATGGATCCGATTAGTGCCTAGGGGCCTGTTCGTTCCTTTTTACCTCTGGGGACATCAGTCTACGGGTCTGAGTGCAGGTAGGTGCTCAGATGGGATCAGATTGCCCCTGTTTGTCCTGGGAAGCCACAACTATTGGGATTGCCTCAGGGACTTTGGAGGTTATCCTACTAGTAGGGTTTTGGCCATTGGAATGGGCACATACAATTCCCTTGGAGAGGGCAAGTACAGTCCTCAGGTTTGGCTCCAGGGCCCTGAGCCTGTAGGGTGTGTAGGCCAGAGCTGTTTGGACAGTTGTCTGAAAACACAAACTCGGCTTATGTTTTGGGTCATAGGTATGGCACGCCCGATCTACAAACCATGAGAAGAACTCTTCAGGATATGAAGAATGAGTGAGTCTGAGGAGCTTGCTCAGGCTTTTGTCTCTGGATTTTGTTTCAGGGATGGCCTTGGAATGTTGCGGAGGTCTCATGGGCCATGGATGAATATTCCTCTCTGTGGATTTGGCCCAATCCCAATTGTTTTTCGTCAATCTGTGGGATGGGAGGACTCCTTTCAGGTTTGTTACCTCAGGTGTCCCTCCAAAAGAGGAATTCCAAAGCAGAGCCCTGGGGAAGAGTGAAGGGACAACCCGAACTATGGTTAAAAATTGGGGCCTAGGGGCATGGAAAGCCCAATATGCTGTCTCTTCATATAGGCCCTGAGAGGCCTTACCTGAGGACTGGGCTCAGGCTGAGGGTCACAATGTGTGTTTGTGACCAATGTGGTCGCAAGCATGGGCTGGGCCTCATGGGCTGCGCTTATTTCAACTACACTGAACGTTGGACAACATGCCAAGCACAAGGTTTCTTGCCATGGGGAAAGAGTTCTGATTTCTGCATCATTTTCAAACTGGGCAGTGGTTGGTGATAAGGTCTAGGTTCTGGAGCCTGAAAACCGCAGTTGGGAAGAGATGACGACCTAAGGCCATGGCGGATCCGATGTGCTCAGTGTGCGGCTAGCTGTCTGGGTGGGACCAGGAGGTCCAACTCAGGCTGGGTCAGAAGAGGAAATAGTGCCCAGGTCAGCCTATATGTTTGGGGTACATCCGAATGGCGTGCAGGTTGATCCTCATTTGCGGTTTCGGGGTAGCCCTGAGGGCAATGTTTTACTTCTGTAGGGCAGGCAGAGTGCGGCATTGTAGTTCTGGATTGCCCAACTGGAGGGCTTGTGGGCCAGTAGTCTGAGGACGGAGTCTGAGAACCCAAGCTAGGCCTAGGTTTCTGGGTGAGGATATGGCAGGCACAATCTACAGACCTCAATCGAGATCTCGTGCTCTGAAGTCAGGGCAAGGATCAGACGATCGCTCAGGTTGGACTTTCTGCCCTGATGGCCCTTTCTTGAAGGGGGTTGGATCACGAGGACATGGGGGTTTTCCCACGATGGGAGTTGTGAGAAGCTCCAAACTGCAAAGATTCTTCTGCAGGATAATTGAGACCTGTTGGTTGGCTCCAGGCCAACGATTCCGAGCAGGGTTCTAAGGATGGATGGCTGGGTAGCCCACCTCGCATTCCAATTGTCTCCAAGCAACAAGACAGGTTAGATCTGCTGGATGTGGGGGGCAACCGAGGAGGCTGAGTTGAAATGGACTCTCCTGTGGATGTGTCCTAATATGTTTTTGTGTCTATGGAGACCTTGGAATGAAGCGGTGGCCCTGGGGCCCTGAAGGGTTCTCCTAAACAGAAGCTTTGACACAGCTCCAACGTGCATGTTTCCCATGTGTAGATAAGATTTGTTCCGATGGGTGAGTCAAGAAACAGCCATATGCTGGTATTGAAATCCAGGCCTCTGAGGAGAGATGCCTGGAAACCAAAGCAATGGATCCGATTAGTGCCTAGGGGCCTGTTCGTTCCTTTTTACCTCTGGGGACATCAGTCTACGGGTCTGAGTGCAGGTAGGTGCTCAGATGGGCTCAGATTGCCCCTGTTTGTCCTGGGAAGCCACAACTCTTGGGATGGCCTCAGGGAATTTGGAGGTTATCCTACTAGTAGGGTTGTGGCCATTGGAATGGGCACATACAATTCCCTTGGAGCGGGCAAGTACAGTCCTCAGGTTTGGCTCCAGGGCCCTGAGCCTGTAGGGTGTGTAGGCCAAAGCTGTTTGGACCGTTGTCTGAAAACACAAACTCGGCTTATGTTTTGGGTCATAGGTATGGCAGGACTGATCTACAGACCATGAGGAGAACACTTCGGGATATGAAAAAAGGGCGAGTGTGAGGCTCTTGCTCAAGTTTTTGTCTCTGGATATCGTCTCACTCATGGTCGTGAAATTGCCGGGTGACTTCATGGGAAATGGACGAGTCTTACTCTCTGGGGGTTCGGTCCCGTCCAAAGAGTTTGGGGTCATTCTGGGGATGGAAGAAGTCCGTTTTTTTGTTGTTGTCGATTTGTTTCATTTTGTTTTTCAACCTCAGAGGTCCCACCAAATGAGGGATTCCAGAGTAGAGCCCTGGGGTGGGGCGACTGGACAACCAGAAATCTGGTTAAACATTGGGGACTAGGGATATGTCAAGCCCATTATGACATCTAATGGTTCAGCCACTGAGAGGACTTACTAGAGAACAGGACTCACGCTGAGGTCACAATGCGTGTTTATGCTCTCGTCGCACTCAAGAATGGGCGGGGCCTCAGGGTGAATGCTGGTTTCTCCTACACTGAACGTTGGACAACATGCCAACCACAAGGTTTCTTGCCATGTGTCAGGAAGAGTTCTGATTTCTGCATCACAGTCACCCGTGGGCAGTGATTGGAGATAAGGTCTAGGTTCTGAAGCCTGAAAACTGAGGTAGGGAAGAGATGATGACCTAAGGCCATGGCGGGTCTGATGTGCTCAGGGTGCGGTCAGCTGTCTGGGTGTTGGTCAGCAGGTCCGGGCTCAGGTTGTGTCAGACAGTGCATTAGTGCCCAGGTTAGACTATATAATTTGGGTACATTCGAGTGCCGTGTAGGTTTATCCTCATTTAAGCTGCCTGGGCTGCTCATTAGGCAATATATTTTTTCTAGAGGGCAGGCAGAGTGCTTCATTGTCGGTCCGGAATTGCCAAACTTGAGGGCTTCGGGGCCAGGAGAGTGAGGACGGAAGTCTGAGAACACAAGCTAGACTTCGGATTCAGGGTGAGGGCACGGCAGGTACCCCCTGCAGATCTGAACCAATATCTCATGCATCTGAAGTCAGGGCGAGGATCCGACGTTGGCTCAGGTTGGAGTTTCTGTGCATGACGGCCCCTTCATGAAGGGAGCGGAATCTCGAGGCCATGGAGGTTTTCCACGTTGGGAGATGTGGGATGCCCCCTTCAAGGATTCCTTCTGCGGGACAATTGAGACCTGTTGGACAGCTCCAGGACATCCCATATGGAATGACTCCAGAGCACCGTTCCAGGATGGATGCCTGGGAAGTAGGCCTCGCCTTCCAATTGTCTCCTAGCAACAAGACATTTTAGATCTAATGGATCTGCGGGAGCAACCGGGGTGGCTGAGTTGAAATGCACTTTCCAGAGGATGGGTCCTAACGTGTGTTTGTGTCCATGAGGGCCTTGGAATGGGGAGGTGGCACCGGGACCCTGAAGTATTCTCCTAAGCTTTGGCATAGCTCCCATGCACAAGTTTCCTTGTGGAGACGAGATTTGTTCTGATGGGTGCCTCAGGAAATCCCCTCTGCTGGTATTGGAATGCAGGCTTTTGAGGAGACATGCCTGTAAACCAAAGCAATGTATCCGATAATGGCCTCGGGTCCTGTCTGGTTCAATCTTCTTGGTATGAGTGGAGGTAGATAGGTGGAGGTAGATGCTCAGCCGGTATCAACAGCCCTTTTTTGTCCCGGACGAACTACACTATTGGGATGGCCTCAGGGACTTTGGAGGGTTCTCCTAATTTGTACGATTTTTGACAATGGAATGGGCAGAATTCCCATGGTTTGGGTGGGGGCAGTCCTAATGTGTGGCTCCAGGGGCCCCAGCCTGGAGGGAGTGTGGCCCAGGACTTTGAGGACAGAAGACTGAAAACACAAACTCAGCTTAAGTTTGGGGACGTAGGTATGGCACGCCCGATCTACAAACCATGAGAAGAACTCTTCAGGATATGAAGAATCTGAGGAGCTTGCTCAGGCATTTGTCTCTGGATTTTGTTTCAGCGATGGCCGTGGAATGTTGGGGAGGTCTCATGGGCCATGGACGAATCTTCCTCTCTGTGGATTTGGCCCGATCCCAATTGTTTTTCGTCAATCTGTGGGATGGGAGGACTGCTTTCAGGTTTGTTACCTCAGGTGTCCCACCAAAAGAGGAATTCCAAAGAGGAGCCCTGGGGAACAGTGAAGGGACAACCCGAACTATGGTTAAAAATTGGGGCCTAGGGGCATGGCAAGCCCAATATGCTGTCTCTTCGTATAGGCCCTGAGAGGCCTTACCTGAGGACTGGGCTCAGGATGAGGGTCACAATGTGTGTTTGTGACCAATGTGGCCCGCAAGCATGGGCTGGGCCTCATTGGCCACGCTTGTTTCAACTACACTGAACACTGGACAACATGCCAACCACAAGGTTTCTTGCCATGGGGAAAGAGTTCTGATTTCTGCATCATTTTCAACCCTGGGCAATGGTTGGAGATAAGGTCTAGGTTCTGGAGCCTGAAAACCGCAGTTGGGAAGAGATGACGACCTAAGGCCATGGCGGGTCCGATGTGCTCAGTGTGCGGACAGCTGTCTGGGTGGGACCAGGAGGTCCAGGCTCAGGCTGGGTCAGAAGGGGAAATAGTGCCCAGGTCAGCCTATATGTTTGGGGTACAGCCGAATGGCGTGCAGGTTGATCCTCATTTGCGGTTTCGGGGTAACCATGAGGGCAATGTTTTACTTCTGTAGGGCAGGCAGAGTGCGGCATTGTAGTTCTGGATTGCCCAACTGGAGGGCTTGTGGGCCAGTAGTCTGAGGACGGAGTCTGAGAACCCAAGCTAGGCCTAGGTTTCTGGGTGAGGATATGGCAGGCACAATCTACAGACCTCAATCGAGATCTCGTGCATCTGAAGTCAGGGCAAGGATCAGACGATCGCTCAGGTTGGACTTTCTGCCCTGATGGCCCTTTCTTGAAGGGGGTTGGATCACGAGGACATGGGGGTTTTCCCACGATGGGAGTTGTGAGAAGCTCCAAACTGCAAAGATTTTTCTGCAGGACAATTGAGACCTGTTGGTTGGCTCCAGGCCAACGATTCCGAGCAGGGTTCTAAGGATGGATGGCTGGGTAGCCCACCTCGAATTCCAATTGTCTCCAAGCAACAAGACAGGTTAGATCTGCTGGATGTGGGGGGCAACCGAGGAGGCTGAGTTGAAATGGACTCTCCTGTGGATGTGTCCTAATATGTTTTTGTGTCTATGGAGACCTTAAAATAAAGCGGTGGCCTTGGGGCCCTGAAGGGTTCGCCTAAACAGAGGCTTTGACACAGCTCCAACGTGCATGTTTCCCATGTGTAGATGAGATTTGTTCTGATGGGTGAGTCAAGAAACAGACATATGCTGGTATTGAAATCCAGGCCTCTGAGGAGAGATGCCTGGAAACCAAAGCAATGGATCCGATTAGTGCCTAGGGGCCTGTTCGTTCCTTTTTACCTCTGGGGACATCAGTCTACGGGTCTGAGTGCAGGTAGGTGCTCAGATGGGCTCAGATTGCCCCTGTTTGTCCTGGGAAGCCACAACTATTGGGGTGGCCTCAGGGACTTTGGAGGTTATACTACTAGTAGGGTTTTGGCCATTGGAATGGGCACATACAATTCCCTTGGAGAGGGCAAGTACAGTCCTCAGGTTTTGCTCCAGGGCCCTGAGCCTGTAGGGTGTGTAGGCCAGAGCTGTTTGGACAGTTGTCTGAAAACACAAATTCGGCTTATGTTTTGGGTCATAGGTATGGCAGGACTGATCTACAGACCATGAGGAGAACACTTCGGGATATGAAAAAAGGGCGAGTGTGAGGCTCTTGCTCAAGTTTTTGTCTCTGGATATCGTGTCACTCATGGTCGTGAAATTGCCGGGTGACTTCATGGGAAATGGACGAGTCTTACTCTCTGGGGGTTCGGTCCCATCCAAAGAGTTTGGGGTCATTCTGGGGATGGAAGAAGTCCGTTTTTTTGTTGTTGTCGTTTTGTTTCATTTTGTTTTTCAACCTCAGATGTCCCACCAAATGAGAGATTCCAGAGTAGAGCCCTGGGGTGGGGCGACTGGACAACCAGAAATCTGGTTAAAAATTGGGGACTAGGGATATGTCAAGCCCATTATGACATCTAATGGTCCAGCCACTGAGAGGACTTACTAGAGGACAGGACTCACGCTGAGGTCACAATGCGTGTTTATGATCTCGTCGCACTCAAGAATGGCCGGGGCCTCAGTGTGAATGCTGGTTTCTCCTACACTGAACGTTGGACAACATGCCAACCACAAGGTTTCTTGCCATGGGTCAGGAAGAGTTCTGATTTCTGCATCACAGTCACCCGTGGGCAGTGATTGGAGGTAAGGTCTAGGTTCTGAAGCCTGAAAACTGAGGTAGGGAAGAGATGATGTCCTAAGGCCATGGCGGGTCTGATGTGCTCAGCGTGCGGTCAGCTGTCTGGGTGTTGGTCAGCAGGTCCGGTCTCAGGTTGTGTCAGACAGTGCATTAGTGCCCAGTTTAGACTATATAATTTGGGTACATTCGAGTGCCGTGTAGGTTTATCCTCATTTAAGCTGCCTGGGCTGCTCATTAGGCAATATATTTTTTCTAGAGGGCAGGCAGAGTGCTTCATTGTCGGTCCGAAATTGCCAAACTTGAGGGCTTCGGGGCCAGGAGAGTGAGGACGGAAGTCTGAGAACAAAAGCTAGACTTCGGATTCAGGGTGAGGGCACGGCAGGTACCCCCTGCAGATCTGAACCAATATCTCATGCATCTGAAGTCAGGGCGACGATCCCACGTTGGCTCAGGATGGAGTTTCTGTGCATGAAGGCCCCTTCATGAAGGAAGCGGAATCTCGAGGCCATGGAGGTTTTCCACGTTGAGAGATGTGGGATGCCCCCTTCAAGGATTCCTTCAGCGGGACAATTGAGACCTGTTGGACAGCTCCAGGACATCCCATATGGAATGACTCCAGAGCACCGTTCGAGGATGGATGCCTGGGAAGTCCGCCTCGCCTTCCAATTGTCTCCTAGCAACAAGACAGTTTAGATCTAATGGATCTGCGGGAGCAACCGGGGTGGCTGAGTTGAAATGCACTTTCCAGAGGATGGGTCCTAACGTGTGTTTGTGTGCATGAGGGCCTTGGAATGGGGAGGTGGCACCGGGACCCTGAAGTATTCTCCTTAGCTTTGGCTTATTTCCCATGCACAAGTTTCCTTGTGGAGACGAGATTTGTTCTGATGGGTGCCTCAGGAAATCCCCTCTGCTGGTATTGGAATTCAGGCTTTTGAGGAGACATGCCTGTAAACCAAAGCAATGGATCCGATAATGGCCTCGGGTCCTGTCTGGTTCAATCTTCTTGGTATGACTGGAGGTAGATGAGTGGAGGTAGATGCTCAGCCGGTATCAACCGCCCTTTTTTGTCCCGGGCGACCTACACTATTGGGATGGCCTCAGGGACTTTGGAGGGTTCTCCTAATTTGTACGATTTTTGACAATGGAATGGGCAGAATTCCCATGGATTGGGTGGGGGCAGTCCTAATGTGTGGCTCCAGGGGCCCCAGCCTGGAGGGAGTGTGGCCCAGGACTTTGAGGACAGAAGACTGAAAACACAAACTCAGCTTAAGTTTGGGGACGTAGGTATGGCACGCCCGATCTACAAACCATGAGAAGAACTCTTCAGGATATGAAGAATGAGCGAGTCTGAGTCGCTTGCTCAGGCTTTTGTCTCTGGATTTTGTTTCAGCGATGGCCGTGGAATGTTGGGGAGGTCTCATGGGCCATGGACGAATCTTCCTCTCTGTGGATTTGGCCCGATCCCAATTGTTTTTCGTCAATCTGTGGGATGGGAGGACTGCTTTCAGGTTTGTTACCTCAGGTGTCCAACCAAAAAAGGAATTCCAAAGAGGAGCCCTGGGGAAGAGTGAAGGGACAACCCGAACTATGGTTAAAAATTGGGGCCTAGGGGCATGGCAAGCCCAATATGCTGTCTCTTCATATAGGCCCTGAGAGGCCTTACCTGAGGACTGGGCTCAGGCTGAGGGTCACAATGTGTGTTTGTGACCAATGTGGCCCGCAAGCATGGGCTGGGCCTCATTGGCCACGCTTGTTTCAACTACACTGAACATTGGACAACATGCCAACCACAAGGTTTCTTGCCATAAGGAAAGAGTTCTGATTTCTGCATCATTTTCCACCCTGGGCAGTGGTTGGAGATAAGGTCTAGGTTCTGGAGCCTAAAACCGCAGTTGGGAAGAGATGACGACCTAAGGCCATGGCGAGTCCGAGTGCTCAGTGTGCGGCCAGCTGTCTGTGTGGGACCAGGAGGTCCAGGCTCAGGCTCGGTCAGAAGGGGGAATAGTGCCCAGGTCAGTATATGTTTGGGGTACAGCCGAATGGCGTGCAGGTTGATCCTCATTTGCGGTTTCGGGGTAGCCCTGAGGGCAATGTTTTACTTCTGTAGGGCAGGCAGAGTGCGGCATTGTAGTTCTGGATTGCCAAACTGGAGAGCTTGTGGGCCAGTAGTCTGAGGACGGAGTATGAGAACCCAAGCTAGGCCTAGGTTTCTGGGTGAGGATATGGCAGGCACAATCTACAGACCTCAATAGAGATCTCGTGCATCTGAAGTCAGGGCAAGGATCAGACGATCGCTCAGGTTGGACTTTCTGCCCTGATGGCCCTTTCTTGAAGGGGATTGGATCACGAGGACATGGGGGTTTTCCCACGAAGGGAGTTGTGAGAAGCTCCAAACTGCAAAGATTCTTCTGCAGGACAATTGAGACCTGTTGGTTGGCTCCAGGCCAACGATTCCGAGCAGGGTTCTAAGGATGGATGGCTGGGTAGCCCACCTCGAATTCCAATTGTCTCCAAGCACAAGACAGGTTAGATCTGCTGGATGTGGGGGGCAACCGAGGAGGCTGAGTTGAAATGGACTCTCCTGTGGATGTGTCCTAATATGTTTTTGTATCTATGGAGACCTTGGAATGAAGCGGTGGCCCTGGGGCCCTGAAGGGTTCTCCTAAACAGAGGCTTTGACACAGCTCCAACGTGCATGTTTCCCATGTGTAGAAGAGATTTGTTCTGAAGGGTGAGTCAAGAAACAGCCATATGCTGGTATTGAAATCCAGGCCTCTGAGGAGAGATGCCTGGAAACCAAAGCAATGGATCCGATTAGTGCCTAGGGGCCTGTTCGTTCCTTTTTACCTCTGGGGACATCAGTCTACGGGTCTGAGTGCAGGTAGGTGCTCAGATGGGATCAGATTGCCCCTGTTTGTCCTGGGAAGCCACAACTATTGGGATGGCCTCAGGGACTTTGGAGGTTATCCTACTAGTAGGGTTTTGGCCATTGGAATGGGCACATACAATTCCCTTGGAGAGGGCAAGTACAGTCCTCAGGTTTGGCTCCAGGGCCCTGAGCCTGTAGGGTGTGTAGGCCAGAGCTGTTTGGACAGTTGTCTGAAAACACAAACTCGGCTTATGTTTTGGGTCATAGGTATGGCAGGACTGATCTACAGACCATGAGGAGAACACTTCGGGATATGAAAAAAGGGCGAGTGTGAGGCTCATGCTCAAGTTTTTGTCTCTGGATATTGTGTCACTCATGGTCGTGAAATTGCCGGGTGACTTCATGGGAAATGGACGAGTCTTACTCTCTGGGGGTTCGGTCCCGTCCAAAGAGTTTGGGGTCATTCTGGGGATGGAAAAAGTCCGTTTTTTTGTTGTTGTTGTCGATTTGTTTCATTTTGTTTTTCAACCTCAGATGTCCCACCAAATGAGGGATTCCAGAGTAGAGCCCTGGGGTGGGGCGACTGGACAACCAGAAATCTGGTTAAAAATTGGGGACTAGGGACATGTCAAGCCCATTATGACATCTAATGGTCCAGCCACCGAGAGGACTTACTAGAGTACAGGACTCACGCTGAGGTCACAATGCGTGTTTATGCTCTCGTCGCACGCAAGAATGGGCGGGGCCTCAGGGTGAATGCTGGTTTCTCCTACTCTGAATGTTGGACAACATGCCAACCACAAGGTTTCTTGCCATGGGTCAGGAAGAGTTCTGATTTCTGCATAACAGTCACCCGTGGGCAGTGATTGGAGGTAAGGTCTAGGTTCTGAAGCCTGAAAACTGAGGTAGGGAAGTGATGATGACCTAAGGCCATGGCGGGTCTGATGTGCTCAGCGTGCGGTCGGCTGTCTGGGTGTTGGTCAGCAGGTCCGGGCTCAGGTTGTGTCAGACAGTGCATTAGTGCCCAGATTAGACTATATAATTTGGGTACATTCGAGTGCCGTGTAGGTTTATCCTCATTTAAGCTGCCTGGGCTGCTCATTAGGCAATATATTTTTTCTAGAGGGCAGGCAGAGTGCTTCATTGTCGGTCCGGAATTGCCAAACTTGAGGGCTGTGGGGCCAGGGAGTGAAGACGGAAGTCTGAGAACACAAGCTAGACTTCGGATTCAGAATGAGGGCACGGCAGGTACCCCCTGCAGATCTGAACCAATATCTCATGCATCTGAAGTCAGGGCGAGGATCCGAAGTTGGCTCAGGTTGGAGTTTCTGTGCATGACGGCCCCTTCATGAAGAGAGCGGAATCTCGAGGCAATGGAGGTTTTCCACGTTGGGAGATGTGGGATGCCCCCTTCAAGGATTCCTTCTGCGGGACAATTGAGACCTGTTGGACAGCTCCAGGACATCCCATATGGAATGACTCCAGAGCACCGTTCCAGGATGGATGCCTGGGAAGTCCGCCTCGCCTTCCAATTGTCTCCTAGCAACAAGACAGTTTAGATCTAATGTATCTGCGGGAGCATCCGGGGTGGCTGAGTTGAAATGAACTTTCCAGAGGATGGGTCCTAACGTGTGTTTGTGTCCATGAGCGCCTTGGAATGGGGAGGTGGCACCGGGACCCTGTGTATTCTCCTAAGCTTTGGCATAGCTCCCATGCACAAGTTTCCTTGTGGAGACGAGATTTGTTCTGATGGGTGCCTCAGGAAATCCCCTCTGCTGGTATTGGAATCCAGGCTTTTGTGGAGACATGCCTGTAAACCAAAGCAATGGATCCGATAATGGCCTCGGGTCCTGTCTGGTTCAATCTTCTTGGTATGAGTGGAGGTAGATGAGTGGAGGTAGATGCTCAGCAGGTATCAACCGCCCTTTTTTGTCCCGGGCGACCTACACTATTGGGATGGCCTCAGGGACTTTGGAGTGCTCTCCTAATTTGTACGATTTTGACAATGGAATGGGCAGAATTCACATGGATTGTGTTGGGGCAGTCCTAATGTGGGCTCCAGGGGACCCAGCCTGGAGGGAGTGTGGCCCAGGACTTTGAGGACAGAAGACTGAAAACACAAACTCAGCTTAAGTTTGGGGACGTAGTTATGGCACGCCCGATCTACAAACCATGAGAAGAACTCTTCAGGATATGAAGAATGAGTGAGTCTGAGGCGCTTGCTCAGGCTTTTGTCTCTGGATTTTGTTTCAGGGATGGCCTTGGAATGTTGCGGAGGTCTCATGGGCCATGGATGAATCTTCCTCTCTGTGGATTTGGCCCAATCCCAATTGTTTTTCGTCAATCTGTGGGATGGGAGGACTCCTTTCAGGTTTGTTACCTCAGGTGTCCCACCAAAAGAGGAATTCCAAAGCAGAGCCCTGGGGAAGAGTGAAGGGACAACCCGAACTATGGTTAAAAATTGGGGCCTAGGGGCATGGAAAGCCCAATATGCTGTCTCTTCATATAGGCCCTGAGAGGCCTTACCTGAGGACTGGGCTCAGGCTGAGGGTCACAATGTGTGTTTGTGACCAATGTGGTCGCAAGCATGGGCTGGGCCTCATGGGCTGCGCTTGTTTCAACTACAATGAACGTTGGACAACATGCCAAGCACAAGGTTTCTTGCCATGGGGAAAGAGTTCTGATTTCTGCATCATTTTCAAACTGGGCAGTGGTTGGTGATAAGGTCTAGGTTCTGGAGCCTGAAAACCGCAGTTGGGAAGAGATGACGACCTAAGGCCATGGAGGGTCCGATGTGCTCAGTGTGCGGCCAGCTGTCTGGGTGGGACCAGGAGGTCCAGGCTCAGGCTGGGTCAGAAGAGGAAATAGTGCCCAGGTCAGCCTATATGTTTGGGGTACAGCCGAATGGCGTGCAGGTTGATCCTCATTTGCGGTTTCGGGGTAGCCCTGAGGGCAATGTTTTACTTCTGTAGGGCAGGCAGAGTGCGGCATTGTAGTTCTGGATTGCCCAACTGGAGGGCTTGTGGGCCAGTAGTCTGAGGACGGAGTCTGAGAACCCAAGCTAGGCCTAGGTTTCTGGGTGAGGATATGGCAGGCACAATCTACAGACCTCAATCGAGATCTCGTGCTCTGAAGTCAGGGCAAGGATCAGACGATCGCTCAGGTTGGACTTTCTGCCCTGATGGCCCTTTCTTGAAGGGGGTTGGATCACGAGGACATGGGGGTTTTCCCACGATGGGAGTTGTGAGAAGCTCCAAACTGCAAAGATTCTTCTGCAGGACAATTGAGACCTGTTGGTTGGCTCCAGGCCAACGATTCCGAGCAGGGTTCTAAGGATGGATGGCTGGGTAGCCCACCTCGCATTCCAATTGTCTCCAAGCAACAAGACAGGATAGATCTGCTGTATTTGGGGGGCAACCGCGGAGGCTGAGTTGAAATGGACTCTCCTGTGGATGTGTCCTAATATGTTTTTGTGTCTATGGAGACCTTGGAATGAAGCGGTGGCCTTGGGGCCCTGAAGGGTTCTCCTAAACAGAGGCTTTGACACAACTCCAACGTGCATGATTCCCATGTGTAGATGAGATTTGTTTTGATGGGTGAGTCAAGAAACAGCCATATGCTGGTATTGAAATCCAGGCCTCTGAGGAGAGATGCCTGTAAACCAAAGCAATGTATCCGATTAGTGCCTAGGGGCCTGTTCGTTCCTTTTTACCTCTGGGGACATCAGTCTACGGGTCTGAGTGCAGGTAGGTGCTCAGATGGGCTCAGATTGCCCCTGTTTGTCCTGGGAAGCCACAACTATTGGGATGGCCTCAGGGACTTTGGAGGTTATCCTACTAGTAGGGTTGTGGCCATTGGAATGGGCACATACAATTCCCTTGGAGAGGGCAAGTACAGTCCTCAGGTTTGGCTCCAGGGCCCTGAGCCTGTAGGGTGTGTAGGCCAGAGCTGTTTGGACAGTTGTCTGAAAACACAAACTCGGCTTATGTTTTGGGTCATAGGTATGGCAGGACTGATCTACAGACCATGAGGAGAACACTTCGGGATATGAAAAAAGGGCGAGTGTGAGGCTCTTGCTCAAGTTTTTGTCTCTGGATATCGTCTCACTCATGGTCGTGAAATTGCCGGGTGACTTCATGGGAAATGGACGAGTCTTACTCTCTGGGGGTTCGGTCCCGTCCAAAGAGTTTGGGGTCATTCTGGGGATGGAAGAAGTCCGTTTTTTTGTTGTTGTCGATTTGCTTCATTTTGTTTTTCAACCTCAGATGTCCCACCAAATGAGGGATTCCAGAGTAGAGCCCTGGGGTGGGGCGACTTGACAACCAGAAATCTGGTTAAACATTGGGGACTAGGGATATGTCAAGCCCATTATGACATCTAATGGTCCAGCCACTGAGAGGACTTACTAGAGAACAGGACTCACGCTGAGGTCACAATGCGTGTTTATGCTCTCGTGGCACTCAAGAATGGGTGGGGCCTCAGGGTGAATGCTGGTTTCTCCTACACTGAACGTTGGACAACATGCCAACCACAAGGTTTCTTGCCATGGGTCAGGAAGAGTTCTGATTTCTGCATCACAGTCACCCGTGGGCAGTGATTGGAGATAAGGTCTAGGTTCTGAAGCCTGAAAACTGAGGTAGGGAAGAGATGATGACCTAAGGCCATGGCGGGTCTGATGTGCTCAGGGTGCGGTCAGCTGTCTGGGTGTTGGTCAGCAGGTCCGGGCTCAGGTTGTGTCAGACAGTGCATTAGTGCCCAGGTTAGACTATATAATTTGGGTACATTCGAGTGCCGTGTAGGTTTATCCTCATTTAAGCTGCCTGGGCTGCTCATTAGGCAATATATTTTTTCTAGAGGGCAGGCAGAGTGCTTCATTGTCGGTCCTGAATTGCCAAACTTGAGGGCTTCGGGGCCAGGAGAGTGAGGACGGAAGTCTGAGAACACAAGCTAGACTTCGGATTCAGGGTGAGGGCACGGCAGGTACCCCCTGCATATCTGAACCAATATCTCATGCATCTGAAGTCAGGGCGAGGATCCGACGTTGGCTCAGGTTGGAGTTTCTGTGCATGACGGCCCCTTCATGAAGGGAGCGGAATCTCGAGGCCATGGAGGTTTTCCACGTTGGGAGATGTGGGATGCCCCCTTCAAGGATTCCTTCAGCGGGACAATTGAGACCTGTTGGACAGCTCCAGGACATCCCATATGGAATGACTCCAGAGCACCGTTCCAGGATGGATGCCTGGGAAGTCCGCCTCGCCTTCCAATTGTCTCCTAGCAACAAGACAGTTTAGATCTAATGGATCTGCGGGAGCAACCGGGGTGGCTGAGTTGAAATGCACTTTCCAGAGGATGGGTCCTAACGTGTGTTTGTGTCCATGAGGGCCTTGGAATGGGGAGGTGGCACCGGGACCCTGAAGTATTCTCCTAAGCTTTGGCATAGCTCCCATGCACAAGTTTCCTTGTGGAGACGAGATTTGTTCTGATGGGTGCCTCAGGAAATCCCCTCTGCTGGTATTGGAATGCAGGCTTTTGAGGAGACATGCCTGTAAACCAAAGCAATGGATCCGATAATGGCCTCGGGTCCTGTCTGGTTCAATCTTCTTGGTATGAGTGGAGGTAGATGAGTGGAGGTAGATGCTCAGCCGGTATCAACCGCCCTTTTTTGTCCCGGGCGACCTACACTATTGGAATGGCCTCAGGGACTTTGGAGGGTTCTCCTAATTTGTACGATTTGTGACAATGGAATGGGCAGAATTCCCATGGATTGGGTGGGGGCAGTCCTAATGTGTGGCTCCAGGGGCCCCAGCCTGGAGGGAGTGTGGCCCAGGACTTTGAGGACAGAAGACTGTAAACACAAACTCAGCTTAAGTTTGGGGACGTAGGTATGGCACGCCCGATCTACAAACCATGAGAAGAACTCTTCAGGATATGAAGAATGAGCGAGTCGGAGGAGCTTGCTCAGGCTTTTGTCTCTGGATTTTGTTTCAGCGATGGCCGTGGAATGTTGGGGAGGTCTCATGGGCCATGGACGAATCTTCCTCTCTGTGGATTTGGCCCGATCCCAATTGTTTTTCGTCAATCTGTGGGATGGGAGGACTGCTTTCAGGTTTGTTACCTCAGGTGTCCAACCAAAAGAGGAATTCCAAAGCGGAGCCCTGGGGAAGAGTGAAGGGACAACCTGAACTATGGTTAAAAATTGGGGCCTAGGGGCATGGCAAGCCCAATATGCTGTCTCTTCATATAGGCCCTGAGAGGCCTTACCTGAGGACTGGGCTCAGGCTGAGGGTCACAATGTGTGTTTGTGACCAATGTGGCCCGCAAGCATGGGCTGGGCCTCATGGGCCACGCTTGTTTCAACTACACTGAACATTGGACAACATGCCAACCACAAGGTTTCTTGCCATGGGGAAAGAGTTCTGATTTCTGCATCATTTTCAACCCTGGGCAGTGGTTGGAGATAAGGTCTAGGTTCTGGACCCTGAAAACCGCAGTTGGGAAGAGATGACGACCTATGGCCATGGCGGGTCCGATGTGCTCAGTGTGCGGCCAGCTGTCTGGGTGGGACCAGGAGGTCCAGGCTCAGGCTGGGTCAGAAGGGGAAATAGTGCCCAGGTCAGCCTATATGTTTGGGGTACATCCGAATGGCGTGCAGGTTGATCCTCATTTGCGGTTTCGGGGTAGCCCTGAGGGCAAAGTTTTACTTCTGTAGGGCAGGCAGAGTGCGGCATTGTAGTCTGGATTGCCCAACTGGAGGGCTTGTGGGCCAGTAGTCTGAGGACGGAGTCTGAAAACCCAAGCTAGGCCTAGATTTCTGGGTGAGGATATGGCAGGCACAATCTACAGACCTCAATCGGGATCTCGTGCATCTGAATTAAGGGCAAGGATCAGACGATCGCTCAGGTTGGACTTTCTGCCCTGATGGCCCTTTCTTGAAGGGGGTTGGATCACGAGGACATGGGGGTTTTCCCACGATGGGAGTTGTGAGAAGCTCCAAACTGCAAAGATTCTTCTGCAGGACAATTGAGACCTGTTGGTTGGCTCCAGGCCAACGATTCCGAGCAGGGTTCTAAGGATGGATGGCTGGGTAGCCCACCTCGCATTCCAATGGTCTCCAAGCAACAAGACAGGTTAGATCTGCTGGATGTGGGGGGCAACCGAGGAGGCTGAGTTGAAATGGACTCTCCTGTGGATGTGTCCTAATATGTTTTTGTGTCTATGGAGACCTTGGAATGAAGCGGTGGCCCTGGGGCCCTGAAGGGTTCTCCTAAACAGAGGCTTTGACACAGCTCCAACGTGCATGTTTCCCATGTGTAGATGAGATTTGTTCCGATGGGTGAGTCAAGAAACAGCCATATGCTGGTATTGAAATCCAGGCCTCTGAGGAGAGATGCCTGGAAACCAAAGCAATGGATCCGATTAGTGCCTAGGGGCCTGTTCGTTCCTTTTTACCTCTGGGGACATCAGTCTACGGGTCTGAGTGCAGGTAGGTGCTCAGATGGGCTCAGATTGCCCCTGTTTGTCCTGGGAAGCCACAACTATTGGGATGGCCTCAGGGACTTTGGTGGGTTCTCCTAATTTGTACGATTTGTGACAATGGAATGGGCAGAATTTCCATGGATTGGGTGGGGGCAGTCCTAATGTGTGGCTCCAGGGGCCCCAGCCTGGAGGGAGTGTGGCCCAGGACTTTGAGGACAGAAGACTAAAAACACAAACTCAGCTTAAGATTGGGGACGTAGGTATGGCACGACCGATCTACAAACCCTGAGAAGAACTCTTCAGGATATGAAGAATGAGCGAGTCTGAGGAGCTTGCTCAGGCTTTTGTCTCTGGATTTTGTTTCAGCGATGGCCGCGGAATGTTGGGGAGGTCTCATCGGCCATGGACGAATCTTCCTCTCTGTGGATTTGGCCCGATCCCAATTGTTTTTCGTCAATCTGTGGGATGAGAGTATTCCTTTCAGGTTTGTTACCTCAGGTGTCCCACCAAAAGAGGAATTCCAAAGCAGAGCCCTGGGGATGAGTGAAGGGACAACCCGAACTATGGTTAAAAATTGGGGCCTAGGGGCATGGCAAGCCCAATATGCTGTCTCTTCATATAGGCCCTGAGAGGCCTTACGTGAGGATTGGGCTCAGGCTGAGGGTCACAATGTGTGTTTGTGACCAATGAGGCCCGCAAGCATGGGCTGGGCCTCATGGGCCACGCTTGTTTCAACTACACTGAACGTTGGACAACATGCCAACCACAAGGTTTCTTGCCATGGGGAAAGAGTTCTGATTTCTGCATCATTTTCAAACCTGGGCAGTGGTTGGAGATAAGGTCTAGGTTCTGGAGCCTGAAAACCGCAGTTGGGAAGAGATGACGACCTAAGGCCATGGCGGGTCCGATGTGCTCAGTGTGCGGCCAGCTGTCTGGGTGGGACCAGGAGGTCCAGGCTCAGGCTGGGTCAGAAGGGGAAATAGTGCCCAGGTCAGCCTATATGTTTGGGGTACATCCGAATGGCGTGCAGGTTGATCCTCATTTTTGGTTTCGGGGTAGCCCTGAGGGCAATGTTTTACTTCTGTAGGGCAGGTAGAGTGCGGCATTGTAGTCTGGATTGCCCACCTGGAGGGCTTGTGGGCCAGTAGTCTGAGGACGGAGTCTGAAAACCCAAGCTAGGCCTAGTTTTCTGGGTGAGGATATGGCAGGCACAATCTACAGACCTCAATCGGGATCTCGTGCATCTGAATTCAGGGCAAGGATCAGACGATCGCTCAGGTTGGACTTTCTGCCCTGATGGCCCTTTCTTGAAGGGGGTTGGATCACGAGGACATGGGGGTTTTCCCACGATGGGAGTTGTGAGAAGCTCCAAACTGCAAAGATTCTTCTGCAGGACATTTGAGACCTGTTGGTTGGCTCCAGGCCAACGATTCTGAGCAGGGTTCTAAGGATGGATGGCTGGGTAGCCCACCTCGCATTCCAATGGTCTCCAAGCAACAAGACAGGTTAGATCTGCTGGATGTGGGGGGCAACCGAGGAGGCTGAGTTGAAATGGACTCTCCTGTGGATGTGTCCTAATATGTTTTTGTGTCTATGGAGACCTTGGAATGAAGCGGTGGCCCTGGGGCCCTGAAGGGTTCTCCTAAACAGAGGCTTTGACACAGCTCCAACGTGCATGTTTCCCATGTGTAGATGAGATTTGTTCTGATGGGTGAGTCAAGAAACAGCCATATGCTGGTATTGAAATCCAGGCCTCTGAGGAGAGATGCCTGGAAACCAAAGCAATGGATCCGATTAGTGCCTAGGGGCCTGTTCGTTCCTTTTTACCTCTGGGGACATCAGTCTACGGGTCTGAGTGCAGGTAGGTGCTCAGATGGGCTCAGATTGCTCCTGTTTGTCCTGGGAAGCCACAACTATTGGGATTGCCTCAGGGACTTTGGAGGTTATCCTACTAGTAGGGTTGTGGCCATTGGAATGGGCACATACAATTCCCTTGGAGAGGGCAAGTACAGTCCTCAGGTTTGGCTCCAGGGCCCTGAGCCTGTAGGGTGTGTAGGCCAGAGCTGTTTGGACAGTTGTCTGAAAACACAAACTCGGCTTATGTTTTGGGTCATAGGTATGGCAGGACTGATCTACAGACCATGAGGAGAACACTTCGGGATATGAAAAAAGGGCGAATGTGAGGCTCTTGCTCAAGTTTTTGTCTCTGGATATCGTGTCACTCATGGTCGTGAAATTGCCGGGTGACTTCATGGGAAATGGACGAGTCTTACTCTCTGGGGGTTCGGTCCAGTCCAAAGAGTTTGGGGTCATTCTGGGGATGGAAGAAGTCCGTTTTTTTGTTGTTGTCGATTTGTTTCATTTTGTTTTTCAACCTCAGATGTCCCACCAAATGAGGGATTCCAGAGTAGAGCCCTGGGGTGGGGCGACTGGACAACCAGAAATCTGGTTAAAAATTGGGGACTAGGGACATGTCAAGCCCATTATGACATCTAATGGTCCAGCCACTGAGAGGACTTTCTAGAGAACAGAACTCACGCTGAGGTCACAATGCGTGTTTATGCTCTCGTCGCACTCAAGAATGGGCGTGGCCTCAGGGTGAATGCTGGTTTCTCCTACACTGAACGTTGGACAACATGCCAACCACAAGGTTTCTTGCAATGGGTCAGGAAGAGTTCTGATTTCTGCATCACAGTCACCCGTGGGCAGTGATTGGAGATAAGGTCTAGGTTCTGAAGCCTGAGAACTGAGGTAGGGAAGAGATGATGACCTAAGGCCATGGCGGGTTTGATGTGCTCAGCGTGCGGTCAGCTGTCTGGGTGTTGGTCAGCAGGTCCGGGCTCAGGTTGTGTCAGACAGTGCATTAGTGCCCAGGTTAGACTATATAATTTGGGTACATTCGAGTGCCGTGTAGGTTTATCCTCATTAAAGCTGCCTGGGCTGCTCATTAGGCAATATATTTTTTCTAGAGGACTTGGCAGAGTGCTTCATTGTCGGTCCGGAATTGCCAAACGTGAGGGCTTCGGGGCCAGGAGAGTGAGGACGGAAGTCTGAGAACACAAGCTAGTCTTCGGATTCAGGGTGAGGGCACGGCAGGTACCCCCTGCAGATTTGAACCAATATCTCATGCATCTGAAGTCAGGGCGAGGATCCGACGTTGGCTCAGGTTGGAGTTTCTGTGCATGACGGCCCCTTCATGAAGGGAGCGGAATCTCGAGGCCATGGAGGTTTTCCACGTTGGGAGATGTGGGATGCCCCCTTCAAGGATTCCTTCTGCGGGACAATTGAGACCTGTTGGACAGCTCCAGGACATCCCATATGTAATGACTCCAGAGCACCGTTTGAGGATGGATGCCTGGAAAGTCCGCCTCGCCTTCCAATTGTCTCCTAGCAACAAGACAGTTTAGATCTAATGTATCTGCGGGAGCAACCGGGGTGGCTGAGTTGAAATGCACTTTCCAGAGGATGGGTACTAACGTGTGTTTGTGTCCATGAGGGCCTTGGAATGGGGAGGTGGCACCGGGACCCTGAAGTATTCTCCTTAGCTTTGGCTTAGCTCCCATGCACAAGTTTCCTTGTGGAGACGAGATTTGTTCTGATGGGTGCCTCAGGAAATCCCCTCTGCTGGTATTGGAATCCAGGCTTTTGAGGAGACATGCCTGTAAACCAAAGCAATGGATCCGATAATGGCCTCGGGTCCTGTCTGGTTCAATCTTCTTGGTATGAGTGGAGGTAGATGAGTGGAGGTAGATGCTCAGCCGGTATCAACCGCCTTTTTTTGTCCCGGGCGACCTACACTATTGGGATGGCCTCAGGGACTTTGGAGGGTTCTGTTAATTTGTACGATTTTTGACAATGAATGGGCAGAATTCCCATGGATTGGGTGGGGGCAGTCCTAATGTGTGGCTCCAGGGGTCCCAGCCTGGAGGGAGTGTGGCCCAGGACTTTGAGGACAGAAGACTGAAAACACAAACTCAGCTTAAGTTTGGGGACGTAGGTATGGCACGCCCGATCTACAAACCATGAGAAGAACTCTTCAGGATATGAAGAATGAGCGAGTCTGAGGCGCTTGCTTAGGCTTTTGTCTCTGACTTTTGTTTCAGCGATGGCCGTGGAATGTTGGGGAGGTTCTCATGGGCCATGGACGAATCTTCCTCTCTGTGGATTTGGCCCGATCCCAATTGTTTTTCGTTAATCTGTGGGATGGGAGGACTCCTTTCAGGTTTGTTACCTCAGGTGTCCCAGCAAAAGAGGAATTCCAAAGAGGAGCCCTGGGGAAGAGTGAAGGGACAACCCGAACTATGGTTAAAAATTGGGGCCTAGGGGCTTGGCAAGCCCAATATGCTGTCTATTCATATAGGCCCTGAGAGGCCTTACCTGAGGACTGGGCTCAGGCTGAGGGTCACAATGTGTGTTTGTGACCAATGTGGCCCGCAAGCATGGGCTGGGCCTCATGGGCCACGCATGTTTCAACTACACTGAACGTTGGACAACATGCCAACCACAAGGTTTCTTGCCATGGGGAAAGAGTTCTGATTTCTGCATCATTTTCAACCCTGGGCAGTGGTTGGAGATAAGGTCTAGGTTCTGGAGCCTGAAAACCGCAGTTGGGAAGAGATGACGACCTAAGGCCATGGCGGGTCCGATGTGCTCAGTGTGCGGCCAGCTGTCTGGGTGGGACCAGGAGGTCCAGGCTCAGGCTGGGTCAGTAGGGGAAATAGTGCCCAGGTCAGCCTATATGTTTGGGGTACATCCGAATGGCGTGCAGGTTGATCCTCATTTGCGGTTTCGGGGTAGCCCTGAGGGCAATGTTTTACTTCTGTAGGGCAGGCAGAGTGCGGCATTGTAGTCTGGATTGCCCAACTGGAGGGCTTGTGGGCCAGTAGTCTGAGGACGGAGTCTGAGAACCCAAGCTAGGCCTAGATTTCTGGGTGAGGATATGGCAGGCACAATCTACAGACCTCAATCGGGATCTCGTGCATCTGAATTCAGGGCAAGGATCAGACGATCGCTCAGGTTGGACTTTCTGCCCTGATGGCCCTTTCTTGAAGGGGGTTGGATCACGAGGACATGGGGGTTTTCCCACGATGGGAGTTGTGAGAAGCTCCAAACTGCAAAGATTCTTCTGCAGGACAATTGAGACCTGTTGGTTGGCTCCAGGCCAACGATTCCGAGCAGGGTTCTAAGGATGGATGGCTGGGTAGCCCACCTCGCATTCCAATGGTCTCCAAGCAACAAGACAGGTTAGATCTGCTGGATGTGGGGGGCAACCGAGGAGGCTGAGTTGAAATGGACTCTCCTGTGGATGTGTCCTAATATGTTTTTGTGTCTATGGAGACCTTGGAATGAAGCGGTGGCCCTGGGGCCCTGAAGGGTTCTCCTAAACAGAGGCTTTGACACAGCTCCAACGTGCATGTTTCCCATGTGTAGATGAGATTTGTTCCGATGGGTGAGTCAAGAAACAGCCATATGCTGGTATTGAAATCCAGGCCTCTGAGGAGAGATGCCTGGAAACCAAAGCAATGGATCCGATTAGTGCCTAGGGGCCTGTTCGTTCCTTTTTACCTCTGGGGACATCAGTCTACGGGTCTGAGTGCAGGTAGGTGCTCAGATGGGCTCAGATTGCCCCTGTTTGTCCTGGGAAGCCACAACTATTGGGATGGCCTCAGGGACTTTGGAGGTTATCCTACTAGTAGGGTTGTGGCCATTGGAATTTGCACATACAATTCCCTTGGAGAGGGCAAGTACAGTCCTCAGGTTTGGCTCCAGGGCCCTGAGCCTGTAGGGTGTGTAGGCCAGAGCTGTTTGGACAGTTGTCTGAAAACACAAACTCGGCTTATGTTTTGGGTCATAGGTATGGCAGGACTGATCTACAGACCATGAGGAGAACACTTCGGGATATGAAAAAAGGGCGAGTGTGAGGCTCTTGCTCAAGTTTTTGTCTCTGGATATCGTGTCACTCATGTCCGGGAAATTGCCGGGTGACTTCATGGGAAATGGACGAGTCTAACTCTCTGGGGGTTCGGTCCCGTCCAAAGAGTTTGGGGTCATTCTGGGGATGGAAGAAGTCCGTTTTTTTGTTGTTGTTGTTGTCGATTTGTTTCATTTTGTTTTTCAACCTCAGATGTCCCACCAAATGAGGGATTCCAGAGTAGAGCCCTGGGGTGGGGCGACTGGACAACCAGAAATCTGGTTAAAAATTGGGGACTAGGGACATGTCAAGCCCATTATGACATCTAATGGTCCAGCCACTGAGAGGACTTACTAGAGGACAGGACTCACGCTGAGGTCACAATGCATGTTTATGCTCTCGTCGCACTCAAGAATGGGCGGGGCCTCAGGGTGAATGCTGGTTTCTCCTACACTGAACGTTGGACAACGTGCCAACCACAAAGTTTCTTGCCATGGGTCAGGAAGAGTTCTGATTTCTGCATCACAGTCACCCGTGGGCAGTGATTGGAGACAAGGTCTAGGTTCTGAAGCCTGAAAACTGTGGTAGGGAAGAGATGATGACCTAAGGCCATGGCGGGTCTGATGTGCTCAGCGTGCGGTCAGCTGTCTGGGTGTTGGTCAGCAGGTCCGGGCTCAGGTTGTGTCAGACAGTGCATTAGTGCCCAGGTTAGACTATATAATTTGGGTACATTCGAGTGCCGTGTAGGTTTATCCTCATTTAAGCTGCCTGGGCTGCTCATTAGGCATTATATTTATTCTAGAGGGCAGGCAGAGTGCATCATTGTCAGTCCGAAATTGCCAAACTTGAGGGCTTCGGGGCCAGGAGAGTGAGGACGGAAGTCTGAGAACACAAGCTAGACTTCGGATTCAGGGTGAGGGCACGGCAGGTACCCCCTGCAGATCTGAACCAATATCTCATGCATCTGAAGTCAGGGCGAGGATCCGACGTTGGCTCAGGTTGGAGTTTCTGTGCATGACGGCCCCTTCATGAAGGGAGCGGAATCTCGAGGCCATGGAGGTTTTCCACGTTGGGAGATGTGGGATGCCCCCTTCAAGGATTCCTTCTGCGGGACAATTGAGAACTGTTGGACAGCTCCAGGACATCCCATATGAAATGACTCCAGAGCACCGTTCCAGGATGGATGCCTGGGAAGTCTGCCTCGCCTTCCAATTGTCTCCTAGAAACAAGACAGTTTAGATCTAATGGATCTGAGGGAGCATCCGGGGTGGCTGAGTTGAAATGCACTTTCCAGAGGATGGGTCCTAACGTGTGTTTGTGTCCATGAGGGCCTTGGAATGGCACCGGGACCCTGAAGTATTCTCCTAAGCTTTGGCATAGCTCCCATGCACAAGTTTCCTTGTGGAGACGAGATTTGTTCTGATGGGTGCCTCAGGAAATCCCCTCTGCTGGTTTTGGAATCCAGGCTTTTGAGAAGACATGATTGTAAACCAAAGCAATGGATCCGATAATGGCCTCGGGTCCTGTCTGGTTCAATCTTCTTGGTATGAGTGGAGGTAGATGAGTGGAGGTAGATGCTCATCCAGTTCAACCGCCCTTTTTTGTCCCGGGCGACCTACACTATTGGGATGGCCTCAGGGACTTTGGAGGGTTCTACTAATTTGTACGATTTTTGACAATGGAATGGGCAGAATTCCCATGGATTGGGTGGGGGCAGTCCTAATGTGTGGCTCCAGGGGCCCTAGCCTGGATGGAGTGTGGCCCAGGACTTTGAGGACAGAGGACTGAAAACACAAACTCAGCTTAAGTTTGGGGACGTAGGTATGGCACGCCCGATCTACAAACCATGGGAAGAACTCTTCAGGATATGAAGAATGAGCGAGTCTGAGGCGCTTGCTCAGGTTTTTTTCTCTGGATTTTGTTTCAGCGATGGCCGTGGAATGTTGGGGAGGTCTCATGGGCCATGGACGAATCATCCTCTCTGTGGTTTGGCCAGATCCCAATTGGTTTTCGTCAATCTGTGGGATGGGAGGACTCCTTTCAGGTTTGTTACCTCAGATGTCCCACCAAAAGAGGTATTCCAAAGCAGAGCCCTGGGGAAGAGTGAAGGAACACCCCGAACTATGGTTAAAAATTGGGGCCTAGGGGCATGGCAAGCCCAATATGCTGTCTCTTCATATAGGCCCTGAGAGGCCTTACGTGAGGACTGGGCTCAGGCTGAGGGTCACAATATGTGTTTGTGACCAAGTGGCCCGCAAGCATGGGCTGGGCCTCATGGGCCACGCTTGTTTCAACTACTCTGAACATTGGACAACATGCCAACCACAAGGTTTCTTGCCATGGGGAAAGAGTTCTGATTTCAGCATCATTTTCAAACCTGGGCAGTGGTTGGAGATAAGGTCTAGGTTCTGGAGCCTGAAAACCGCAGTTCGGAAGAGATGACGACCTAAGGCCATGGCGGGTCCGATGTGCTCAGTGTGCGGCCAGCTGTCTGGGTGGGACCAGGAGGTCCAGGCTCCGGCTGGGTCAGAAGGGGAAATAGTGCCCAGGTCAGCCTATATGTTTGGGGTACAGCCGAATGGCGTGCAGGTTGATCCTCATTTGGGAACTCGGGGTAGCCATGAGGGCAATATTTTACTTCTGTAGGGCAGGCAGAGTCGGCATTGTAGTTCTGGATTGCCAAACTGGAGGGCCTGTGGGCCAGTAGTCTGAGGGCGGAGTCTGAGAACCCAAGGTAAGCCTAGGTTTCTGGGTGAGGGTATGGCAGGCACAATCTACAGACCTTAATAGAGATCTCGTGCATCTGAAGTCAGGGCAAGGTTCAGACGATCGCTCAGGTTGGACTTTCTGCCCTGATGGCCCTTTCTTGAAGGGGGTTGGATCAAGAGGACATGGGGTTTTCCCACGATGGGAGTTGTGAGAAGCTCCAAACTGCAAAGATTCTTCTGCAGGACAATTGAGACCTGTTGGTTGGCTCCAGGCCAACGATTCCGAGCAGGGTTCTAAGGATGGATGGCTGGGTAGCCCACCTCGCATTCCAATTGTCTCCAAGCAACAAGACAAGTTAGATCTGCTGGATGTGGGGGGCAACCGAGGAGGCTGAGTTGAAATGGACTCTCCTATGGATGTGTCCTAATATGTTTTTGTGTCTATGGAGACCTTGGAATGAAGCGGTGGCCCTGGGGCCCTGAAGGGTTCTCCTAAACCGAGGCTTTGACACAGCTCCAACGTGCATGTTTCCCATGTGTAGATGAGATTTGTTCTGATGGGTGAGTCAAGAAACAGCCATATGCTGTTATTGAAATCCAGGCCTCTGAGGAGAGATGCCTGGAAACCAAAGCAATGGATCCGATTAGTGCCTAGGGGCCTGTTCGTTCCTTTTTACCTCTGGGGACATCAGTCTACGGGTCTGAGTGCAGGTAGGTGCTCAGATGGGCTCAGATTGCCCCTGTTTGTCCTGGGAAGCCACAACTCTTGGGATGGCCTCAGGGACTTTGGAGGTTATCCTACTAGTAGGGTTGTGGCCATTGGAACGGGCACATACAATTCCCTTGGAGAGGGCAAGTACAGTCCTCAGGTTTGGATCCAGGGCCCTGAGCCTGTAGGGTGTGTAGGCCAGAGCTGTTTGGACAGTTGTCTGAAAACACAAACTCGGCTTATGTTTTGGGTCATAGGTATGGCAGGACTGATCTACAGACCATGAGGAGAACACTTCGGGATATGAAAAAAGGGCGAGTGTGAGGCTCTTGCTCAAGTTTTTGTCTCTGGATATCGTGTCACTCATGGTCGTGAAATTGCCTGGTGACATCATGGGAAATGGACGAGTCTTACTCTCTGGGGGTTCGGTCCCGTCCAAAGAGTTGGGAGTCATTCTGGGGATGGAAGAAGTCCGTTTTTTTGTTGTTGTTGTCGATTTGTTTCATTTTGTTTTTCAACCTCAGATGTCCCACCAAATGAGGGATTCCAGAGTAGAGCCCTGGCGTGGGGCGACTGGACAACCAGAAATCTGGTTAAAAATTGGTGACTAGGGACATGTCAAGCCCATTATGACATCTAATGGTCCAGCCACTGAGAGGACTTACTAGAGGACAGGACTCACGCTGAGGTCACAATGCGTGTTTATGCTCTCGTCGCACTCAAGAATGGGCGGGGCCTCAGGGTGAATGCTGTTTTCTCCTACACTGAACGTTGGACAACATGCCAACCACAAGGTTTCTTGCCATGGGTCAGGAAGAGTTCTTATTTCTGCATCACAGTCACCCGTGGGCAGTGATTGGAGATAAGGTCTAGGTTCTGAAGCCTGAAAACTGAGGTAGGGAAGAGATGATGACCTAAGGCCCTGGCGGGTCTGATGTGCTCAGCGTGCGGTCAGCTGTCTCGGTGTTGGTCAGCAGGTCCGGGCTCAGGTTGTGTCAGACAGTGCATTAGTGCCCAGGTTAGACTATATAATTTGGGTACATTCGAGTGCCGTGTAGGTTTATCCTCATTTAAGCTGCCTGGCCTGCTCATTAGGCAATATATTTTTTCTAGAGGGCAGGCAGAGTGCTTCATTGTCGGTCCGGAATTGCCAAACTTGAGGGCTTCGGGGCCAGGAGAGTGAGGACGGAAGTCTGAGACACAAGCTAGACTTCGGATTCAGGGTGAGGACACGGCAGGTACCCACTGCAGATCTGAACCAATATCAAATGCATCTGAAGTCAGGGCGAGGATCCGACGTTGGCTCAGGTTAGAGTTTCTGTGCATGACGGCCGCTTCCTGAAAAGAGCGGGATCTCGAGGCCATGGAGGTTTTCCACGTTGGGAGATATGGGATGCCCCCTTCAAGGATTCCTTCTGCGGGACAATTGAGACCTGTTGGACAGCTCCAGGACATCCCATATGGAATGACTCCAGAGCACCGTTCCAGGATGGATGCCTGGGAAGTCTGCCTCGCCTTCCAATTGTCTCCTAGCAACAAGACAGTTTAGATCTAATGGATCTGCGGGAGCAACCGGGGTGGCTGAGCTGAAATGCACTTTCCAGAGGATGGGTCCTAACGTGTATTTGTGTCCATGAGGGCCTTGGAATGGGGAGGTGGCACCGGGACCCTGAAGTATTCTCCTAAGCTTTGGCTTAGCTACCATGCACAAGTTTCCTTGTGGAGACGAGATTTGTTCTGATGAGTGCCTCAGGAAATCCCCTATGCTGGTATTGGAAACCAGGCTTTTGAGGAGACATGCCTGTAAACCAAAGCAATGGATTCGATAATGGCCTCGGGTCCTGTCTGGTTCAATCTCCTTGGTATGAGTGGAGGTAGATGAGTGGAGGTAGATGAGTGGAGGTAAATGCTCAGCCGGAATCAACCGCCCATTTTTTGTCCCGGGCGACCTACACTATTGGGATGGCCTCAGGGACTTTGGAGGGTTCTCCTAATTTGTACGATTTTTGACAATGGAATGGGTAGAATTGCCATGGATTGGGTGGGGGCAGTCATAATGTGTGGCTCCAGGGGCCCCAGCCTGGAGGGAGTGTGGCCCAGGACTTTGAGGACAGAAGACTGTAAACACAAACTCAGCTTAAGTTTGGGGACGTAGGTATGGCACGCCCGATCTACAAACCATGAGAAGAACTCTTCAGGATATGAAGAATGAGCGAGTCTGAGGTGCTTGCTCAGGCTTTTGTCTCTGGATTTTGTTTCAGCGATGGCCGTGGAATGTTGGGGAGGTCTCATGGGCCATGAACGAATCTTCCTCTCTGTGGACTTGGCCCGATCCCAATTGGTTTTCGTCAATCTGTGGGATGGGAGGACTCCTTTCAGGTTTGTTACCTCAGGTGTCCCACCAAAAGAGGAATTCCAAAGCAGAGCCCTGGGGAAGAGTGAAGGGACAACCCGAACTATGGTTAAAAATTGGGGCCTAGGGGCATGGCAAGCCCAATATGCTGTCTCTTCATATAGGCCCTGAGAGGCCTTACCTAAGGACTGGGCTGAGGCTGAGGGTCACAATGTGTGTTTGTGTCCAATGTGGCCTGCAAGCATGGGCTGGGCCTCATGGGCCACGCTTGTTTCAACTACACTGAACGTTGGACAACATGCCAACCACAAGGTTTCTTGCCATGGGGAAAGAGTTCTGATTTCAGCATCATTTTCAAACCTGGGCAGTGGTTGGAGATAAGGTCTAGGTTCTGGAGCCTGAAATCCGCAGTTCGGAAGAGATGACGACCTAAGTCCATGGCGGGTCCGATGTGCTCAGTGTGCGGCCAGCTGTCTGGGTGGGACCAGGGGTTCCAGGCTCAGGCTGGGTCAGAAGGGGAAATAGTGCCCAGGTCAGCCTATATGTTTGGGGTACAGCCGAATGGCGTGCAGGTGGATCCTCATTTGGGGATTCGGGGTAGCCATGAGGGCAATATTTTAGTTCTGTAGGGCAGGCAGATTGCGGCATTGTAGTTCTGGATTGCCAAACTGGAGGGCCTGTGGGCCAGTAGTCTGAGGACGGAGTCTGAGAACCCAAGCTAAGCCTAGGTTTCTGGGTGAGGATATGGCAGGCACAATCTACAGACCTCAATAGAGATCTCGTGCATCTGAAGTCAGGGCAAGGATCAGACGATCGCTCAGGTTGGACTTTCTGCCCTGATGGCCCTTTCTTGAAGGGGGTTGGATCACGAGGACATGGGGGTTTTCGCACGATGGGAGTTGTGAGAAGCTCCAAACTGCAAAGATTCTTCTGTAGGACAATTGAGACCTGTTGGTTGGCTCCAGGCCAACGATTCCGAGCAGGGTTCTAAGGATGGATGGCTGGGTAGCCCACCTCGCATTCCAATGGTCTCCAAGCAACAAGACAAGTTAGATCTGCTGGATGTGGGGGGCAACCGAGGAGGCTGAGTTGAAATGGACTCTCCTGGGGATGTGTCCTAATATGTTTTTGTGTCTATGGAGACCTTGGAATGAAGCGGTGGCCCTGGGGCCCTGAAGGGTTCTCCTAAACAGAGGCTTTGACACAGCTCCAACGTGCATGTTTCCCATGTGTAGATGAGATTTGTTCTGATGGGTGAGTCAAGAAACAGCCATATGCTGTTATTGAAATCCAGGCCTCTGAGGAGAGATGCCTGGAAACCAAAGCAATGGATCCGATTAGTGCCTAGGGGCCTGTTCGTTCCTTTTTACCTCTGGGGACATCAGTCTACGGGTCTGAGTGCAGGTAGGTGCTCAGATGGGCTCAGATTGCCCCTGTTTGTCCTGGGAAGCCACAACTCTTGGGATGGCCTCAGGGACTTTGGAGGTTATCCTACTAGTAGGGTTGTGGCCATTGGAATGGGCACATACAATTCCCTTGGAGAGGGCAAGTACAGTCCTCAGGTTTGGCTCCAGGGCCCTGAGCCTGTAGGGTGTGTAGGCCAGAGCTGTTTGGACAGTTGTCTGAAAACACAAACTCGGCTTATGTTTTGGGTCATAGGTATGGCAGGACTGATCTACAGACCATGAGGAGAACACTTCGGGATATGAAAAAAGGGCGAGTGTGAGGCTCTTGTTCAAGTTTTTGTCTCTTGATATCGTGTCACTCATGGTCGTGAAATTGCCGGGTAACTTCATGGGAAATGAACAAGTCTAACTCTCTGGGGGTTCGGTCCCGTCCAAAGAGTTTGGGGTCATTCTGGGGATGGAAGAAGTCCGTTTTTTTGTTGTTGTTGTCGATTTGTTTCATTTTGTTTTTCAACCTCAGATGTCCCACCAAATGAGGGATTCCAGAGTAGAGCCCTGGCGTGGGGCGACTGGACAACCAGAAATCTGGTTAAAAATTGGGGACTAGGGACATATCAAGCCCATTATGACATCTAATGGTCCAGCCACTGAGAGGACTTACTAGAGGACAGGACTCACGCTGAGGTCACAATGCGTGTTTATGCTCTCGTCGCACTCAAGAATGGGCGGGGCCTCAGGGAGAATGCTGGTTTCTCCTACACTGAATGTTGGACAACATGCCAACCACAAGGTTTCTTGCCATGGGTCAGGAAGAGTTCTGATTTCTGCATCACAGTCACCCGTGTGCAGTGATTGGAGATAAGGTCTAGGTTCTGAAGCCTGAAAACTGAGGTAGGGAAGAGATGATGACCTAAGGCCATGGCGGGTCTGATGTGCTCAGCGTGCGGTCAGCTGTCTCGGTGTTGGTCAGCAGGTCCGGGCTCAGGTTGTGTCAGACAGTGCATTAGTGCCCATGTTAGATTATATAATTTGGATACATTCGAGTGCCGTGTAGATTTATCCTCATTTAAGCTGCCTGGGCTGCTCATTAGGCAATATATTTTTTCTAGAGGGCAGGCAGAGTGCTTCATTGTCGGTCCGGAATTGCCAAACTTGAGGGCTTCGGGGCCAGGAGAGTGAGGACGGAAGTCTGAGAACAAAAGCTAGACTTCGGATTCAGGGTGAGGGCACGGCAGGTACTCCCTGCAGATCTGAACCAATATCTCATGCATCTGAAGTCAGGGCGAGGATCCGATGTTGGCTCAGGTTGGAGTTTCTGTGCATGACGGCCCCTTCATGAAGGGAGCGGAATCTCGAGGCCATGGAGGTTTTCCACGTTGGGAGATGTGGGATGCCCCTTTCAAGGATTCCTTCTGCGGGACTATTGAGACCTGTTGGACAGCTCCAGGACATCCCATATGGAATGACTCCAGGGCACCGTTCGAGGATGGATGTTGGGAAGTCCGCCTCGCCTTCCAATTGTCTCCTAGCAACAAGACAGTTTAGATCTAATGGATCGGCGGGAGCAACCGGGGTGGCTGAGTTGAAATGCACTTTCCAGAGGATGGGTCCTAACGTGTGTTTGTGTCCATGAGGGCCTTGGAATGGGGAGGTGTCACCGGGACCCTGAAGTATTCTCCTAAGCTTTGGCATAACTCCCATGCACAAGTTTCCTTGTGGAGACGAGATTTGTTCTGATGGTTGCCTCAGGAAATCCCCTCTGCTGGTATTGGAATCCAGGCTTTTGAGGAGACATGCCTGTAAACCAAAGCAATGGATCCGATAATGGCCTCGGGTCCTGTCTGATTCAATCTTCTTGGTATGAGTGGAGGTAGATGAGTGGAGGTAGATGCTCAGCCGGTATCAACCGCCCTTTTTTGTCCCGGGCGACCTACACTATTGGGATGGCCTCAGGGACTTTGGAGGGTTCTCCTAATTTGTACGATTTTTGACAAAGGAATGGGCAGAATTCCCATGGATTGGGTGGGGGCAGTCCTATTGAATGGCTCCAAGGCCCCAGCCTGGAGGGAGTGTGGCCCAGGACTTTGAGGACAGAAGACTGAAAACACAAACCCAGCTTATGTATGGGGACGTAGGTATGGCACGCCCGATCTACAAACCATGAGAAGAACTCTTCAGGATATGAAGAATGAGCGAGTCGGAGACGCTTGCTCAGGCTTTTGTCTCTGGATTTTGTTTCAGCGATGGCCGTGGAATGTTGGGGAGGTCTCATGGGCCATGGACGAATCTCCCTCTCTGTAGAGTTGGCCCGATCCCAATTGTTTTTCGTCAATCTGTGGGATGGGAGGACTCCTTTCAGGTTTTTACCTCAGGTGTCCCACCAAAAGAGGAATTCCAAAGCAGAGCCCTGGGGAAGAGTGAAGGGACACCCCGAACGATGGTTAAAAATTGGGGCCTAGGGGCATGGCAAGTCCAATATGCTGTCTCTTCATATAGGCCCTGAGAGGCCTTACCTGAGGACTGGGCTCAGGCTGAGGGTCACAATGTGTGTTTGTGACCAATGTGGCCTGCAAGCATTGGCTGGGCCTCATGGGCCACGCTTGTTTCAACTACACTGAACATTGGACAACATGCCAACCATAAGGTTTCTTGCCATGGGGAAAGAGTTCTGATTTCTGCATCATTTTCAACCCTGGGCAGTGGTTGGAGATAAGGTCTAGGTTCTGGAGCCAGAAAACCGCAGTTGGGTAGAGATGACGACCTAAGGCCATGGCGGGACCGATGTGCTCAGTGTGCGGCCAGCTGTCTGAGTGGGAACAGGAGGACCAGGCTCTCGCTGGGTCAGAAGGGGAAATAGTGCCCAGGTCAGCCTATATGTTTGGGGTACAGCCGAATGGCATGCAGGTGGATCCTCATTTGGGGTTTCGGGGTAGCTCTGAGGGCAATGTTTTACTTCTGTAGGGCAGGCAGAGTGCGGTATTGTAGTTCTGGATTACCCAACTGGAGGGCTTGTGGGCCAGTAGTCTGAGGACGGAGTCTGAGAACCCAAGCTAGGCCTAGGTTTCTGGGTGAGGATATGGCAGGCCCAATCTACAGACCTCAATAGAGATCTCGTGCATCTGAAGTCAGGGCAAGGATCAGACGATCGCTCAGGTTGGACTTTCTGCCCTGATGGCCCTTTCTTGAAGGGGGTTGGATCACGAGGACATGGGGGTTTTCGCACGATGGGAGTTGTGAGAAGCTCCAAACTGCAAAGATTCTTCTGCAGGACAATTGAGACCTGTTGGTTGGCTCCAGGCCAACGATTCCGAGCAGGGTTCTAAGGATGGATGGCTGGGTAGCCCACCTCGCATTCCAATGGTCTACAAGCAACAAGACAGGATAGATCTGCTGGATGTGGGGGGCAACCGAGGAGGCTCAGTTGAAATGGACTCTCCTGTGGAAGTGTCCTAATATGTTTTTGTGTCTATGGAGACCTTGGAATGAAGCGGTGGCCCTGGGGCCCTGAAGGGTTCTCCTAAACAGAGGCTTTGACACAGCTCCAACGTGCATGTTTCCCATGTGTAGATGAGATTTGTTCCGATGGGTGAGTCAAGAAACAGCCATATGCTGGTATTGAAATCCAGGCCTCTGAGGAGAGATGCCTGGAAACCAAAGCAATGGATCCGATTAGTGCCTAGGGGCCTGTTCGTTCCTTTTTACCTCTGGGGACATCAGTCTACGGGTCTGAGTGGAGGTAGGTGCTCAGATGGGATCAGATTGCCCCTGTTTGTCCTGGGAAGCCACAACTATTGGGATGGCCTCAGGGACTTTGGAGGTTATCCTACTAGTAGGGTTGTGGCCATTGGAATTTGAACATACAATTCCCTTGGAGAGGGCAAGTACAGTCCTCAGGTTTGGCTCCAGGGCCCTGAGCCTGTAGGGTGTGTAGGCCAGAGCTGTTTGGACAGTTGTCTGAAAACACAAACTCGGCTTATGTTTTGGGTCATAGGTATGGCAGGACTGATCTACAGACCATGAGGAGAACACTTCGGGATATGAAAAAAGGGCGAGTGTGAGGCTCTTGCTCAAGTTTTTGTCTCTGGATATCGTGTCACTCATGGTCGTGAAATTGCCGGGTAACTTCATGGGAAATGGTCGAGTCTTACTCTCTGGGCGTTCGGTCCCGTCCAAAGAGTTTGGGGTCATTCTGGGGATGGAAGAAGTCCGTTTTTTTGTTGTTGTTGTCGATTTGTTTCATTTTGTTTTTCAACCTCAGATGTCCCACCAAATGAGGGATTCCAGAGTAGAGCCCTGGGGTGGGGCGACTGGACAACCAGAAATCTGGTTAAAAATTGGGGACTAGGGACATATCAAGCCCATTATGACATCTAATGGTCCAGCCACTGAGAGGACTTACTAGAGGACAGGACTCACGCTGAGGTCACAATGCGTGTTTATGCTCTTGTCGCACTCAAGAATGGGCGGGGCCTCAGGGTGAATGCTGGTTTCTCCTACACTGAATGTTGGACAACATGCCAACCACAAGGTTTCTTGCCATGGGTCAGGAAGAGTTCCTATTTCTGCATCACAGTCACCCGTGTGCAGTGATTGGAGATAAGGTCTAGGTTCTGAAGCCTGAAAACTGAGGTAGGGAAGAGATGATGACCTAAGGCCATGGCGGGTCTGATGTGCTCAGCGTGCGGTCAGCTGTCTGGGTGTTGGTCAGCAGGTCCGGGCTCAGGTTGTGTCAGACAGTGCATTAGTGCCCAGGTTAGACTATATAATTTGGGTACATTCGAGTGCCGTGTAGGTTTATCCTCATTTAAGCTGCCTGGGCTGCTCATTAGGCAATATATTTTTTCTAGAGGGCAGGCAGAGTGCTTCATTGTCGGTCCGGAATTGCCAAACTTGAGGGCTTCGGGGCCAGGAGAGTGAGGACGGAAGTCTGAGAACAAAAGCTAGACTTCGGATTCAGGGTGAGGACACGGCAGGTACTCCCTGCAGATCTGAACCAATATCAAATGCATCTGAAGTCAGGGCGAGGATCCGACGTTGGCTCAGGTTAGAGTTTCTGTGCATGACGGCCGCTTCCTGAAGGGAGCGGTATCTCGAGGCCATGGAGGTTTTCCACGTTGGGAGATATGGGATGCCCCCTTCAAGGATTCCTTCTGCGGGACTATTGAGACCTGTTGGACAGCTCCAGGACATCCCATATGGAATGACTCCAGAGCACCGTTCCAGGATGGATGCCTGGGAAGTCTGCCTCGCCTTCCAATTGTCTCCTAGCAACAAGACAGTTTAGATCTAATGGATCTGCGGGAGCAACCGGGGTGGCTGAGTTGAAATGCACTTTCCAGAGGATGGGTCCTAACGTGTATTTGTGTCCATGAGGGCCTTGGAATGGGGAGGTGGCACCGGGACCCTGAAGTATTCTCCTAAGCTTTGGCTTAGCTACCATGCACAAGTTTCCTTGTGGAGACGAGATTTGTTCTGATGAGTGCCTCAGGAAATCCCCTCTGCTGGTATTGGAAACCAGGCTTTTGAGGAGACATGCCTGTAAACCAAAGCAATGGATTCGATAATGGCCTCGGGTCCTGTCTGGTTCAATCTCCTTGGTATGAGTGGAGGTAGATGAGTGGAGGTAGATGAGTGGAGGTAAATGCTCAGCCAGAATCAACCGCCGATTTTTTGTCCCGGGCGACCTACACTATTGGGATGGCCTCAGGGACTTTGGAGGGTTCTCCTAATTTGTACGATTTTTGACAATGTAATGGGCAGAATTCCCATGGATTGGGTGGGGGAAGTCCTATTGAATGGCTCCAAGGCCCCAGCCTGGAGGGAGTGTGGCCCAGGACTTTGAGGACAGAAGACTGAAAACACAAACCCAGCTTATGTATGGGGACGTAGGTATGGCACGCCCGATCTACAAACCATGAGAAGAACTCTTCAGGATATGAAGAATGAGCGAGTCGGAGACGCTTGCTCAGGCTTTTGTCTCTGGATTTTGTTTCAGCGATGGCCGTGGAATGTTGGGGAGGTCTCATGGGCCATGGACGAATCTCCCTCTCTGTAGAGTTGGCCCGATCCCAATTGTTTTTCGTCAATCTGTGGGATGGGAGGACTCCTTTCAGGTTTGTTACCTCAGGTGTCCCACCAAAAGAGGAATTCCAAAGCAGAGCCCTGGGGAAGAGTGAAGGGACACCCCGAACGATGGTTAAAAATTGGGGCCTAGGGGCATGGCAAGTCCAATATTCTGTCTCTTCATATAGGCCCTGAGAGGCCTTACCTGAGGACTGGGCTCAGGCTGAGGGTCACAATGTGTGTTTGTGACCAATGTGGCCTGCAAGCATTGGCTGGGCCTCATGGGCCACGCTTGTTTCAACTACACTGAACATTGGACAACATGCCAACCATAGGTTTCTTGCCATGGGGAAAGAGTTCTGATTTCTGCATCATTTTCAACCCTGGGCAGTGGTTGGAGATAAGGTCTAGGTTCTGGAGCCAGAAAACCGCAGTTGGGTAGAGATGACGACCTAAGGCCATGGCGGGACCGATGTGCTCAGTGTGCGGCCAGCTGTCTGAGTGGGAACAGGAGGACCAGGCTCTCGCTGGGTCAGAAGGGGAAATAGTGCCCAGGTCAGCCTATATGTTTGGGGTACAGCCGAATGGCGTGCAGGTGGATCCTCATTTGGGGTTTCGGGGTAGTTCTGAGGGCAATGTTTTACTTCTGTAGGGCAGGCAGAGTGCGGTATTGTAGTTCTGGATTACCCAACTGGAGGGCTTGTGGGCCAGTAGTCTGAGGACGGAGTCTGAGAACCCAAGCTAGGCCTAGGTTTCTGGGTGAGGATATGGCAGGCCCAATCTACAGACCTCAATAGAGATCTCGTGCATCTGAAGGCAGGGCAAGGATCAGACGATCGCTCAGGTTGGACTTTCTGCCCTGATGGCCCTTTCTTGAAGGGGGTTGGATCACGAGGACATGGGGGTTTTCGCACGATGGGAGTTGTGAGAAGCTCCAAACTGCAAAGATTCTTCTGCAGGACAATTGAGACCTGTTGGTTGGCTCCAGGCCAACGATTCCGAGCAGGGTTCTAAGGATGGATGGCTGGGTAGCCCACCTCGCATTCCAATTGTCTCCAAGCAACAAGACAGGTTAGATCTGCTGGATGTGGGGGGCAACCGAGGAGGCTGAGTTGAAATGGACTCTCCTGTGGAAGTGTCCTAATATGTTTTTGTGTCTATGGAGACCTTGGAATGAAGAGGTGGCCCTGGGGCCCTGAAGGGTTCTCCTAAACAGAGGCTTTGACACAGCTCCAACGTGCATGTTTCCCTAGTGTAGATGAGATTTGTTCCGATGGGTGAGTCAAGAAACAGCCATATGCTGGTATTGAAATCCAGGCCTCTGAGGAGAGATGCCTGGAAACCAAAGCAATGGATCCGATTAGTGCCTAGGGGCCTGTTCGTTCCTTTTTACCTCTGGGGACATCAGTCTACGGGTCTGAGTGCAGGTAGGTGCTCAGATGGGCTCAGATTGCCCCTGTTTGTCCTGGGAAGCCACAACTCTTGGGATGGCCTCAGGGACTTTGGAGGTTATCCTACTAGTAGGGTTGTGGCCATTGGAATGGGCACAAACAATTCCCTTGGAGAGGGCAAGTACAGTCCTCAGGTTTGGCTCCAGGGCCCTGAGCCTGTAGGGTGTGTAGGCCAGAGCTGTTTGGACAGTTGTCTGAAAACACAAACTCGGCTTATGTTTTGGGTCATAGGTATGGCAGGACTGATCTACAGACCATGAGGAGAACACTTCGGGATATGAAAAAAGGGCGAGTGTGAGGCTCTTGCTCAAGTTTTTGTCTCTGAATATAGTGTCACTCATGGTCGTGAAATTGCCGGGTGACTTCATAGGAAATGGACGAGTCTAACTCTCTGGGGGTTCGGTCCCGTCCAAAGAGTTTGGGGTCATTCTGGGGATGGAAGAATTCCGTTTTTTTGTTGTTGTTGTCGATTTGTTTCATTTTGTTTTACAACCTCAGATGTCCCACCAAATGAGGGATTCCAGAGTAGAGCCCTGGGGTGGGGCGACTGGACAACCAGAAATCTGGTTAAAAATTGGGGACTAGGGACATGTCAAGCCCATTATGACATATAATGGTCCAGCCACTGAGAGGACTTACTAGAGGACAGGACTCACGCTGAGGTCACAATGCGTGTTTATGCTTTCGTCGCAGTCAAGAATGGGCGGGGCCTCAGGGTGAATGCTGGTTTCTCCTACACTGAACGTTGGACAACATGCCAACCACAAGGTTTCTTGCCATGGGTCAGGAAGAGTTCTGATTTCTGCATCACAGTCACCCGTGGGCAGTGATTGGAGATAAGTTCTAGGTTCTGAAGCCTGAAAACTGAGGTAGGGAAGAGATGATGACCTAAGGCCATGGCGGGTCTGATGTGCTCAACGTGCGGTCAGCTGTTTGGGTGTTGGTCAGCAGGTCCGGGCTCAGGTTGTGTCAGACAGTGCATTAGTGCCCTGGTTAGACTATATAATTTGGGTACCTTCGAGTGCCGTGTAGGTTTATCCTCATTTAATTTGCCTGGGCTGCTCATTAGGGAATATATTTTTTCTTGAGGGCAGGCAGAGTGCTTCATTGTCGGTCCGGAATTGCCAAACTTGAGGGCTTCGGGGCCAGGAGAGTGAGGACGGAAGTCTGAGAACACAAGCTAGACTTCGGATTCAGGGTGAGGACACGGCAGGAACCCACTGCAGATCTGAACCAATATCAAATGCATCTGAAGTCAGGGCGAGGATCCGACGTTGGCTCAGGTTAGAGTTTCTGTGCATGACGGCCGCTTCCTGAAGGGAGCGGGACCTCGAGGCCATGGAGGTTTTCCACGTTGGGAGATATGGGATGCCCCCTTCAAGGATTCCTTCTGCGGGACAATTGAGACCTGTTGGACAGCTCCAGGACATCCCATATGGAATGACTCCAGAGCACCGTTCCAGGATGGATGCCTGGGAAGTCCGTCTCGCCTTCCAATTGTCTCCTAGCAACAAGACAGTTTAGATCTAATGGATCTGCGGGAGCAACCGGGGTGGCTGAGTTGAAATGCACTTTCCAGAGGATGGGTCCTAACGTGTATTTGTGTCCATGAGGGCCTTGGAATGGGGAGGTGGCACCGGGACCCTGAAGTATTCTCCTAAGCTTTGGCTTAGCTACCATGCACAAGTTTCCTTGTGGAGACGAGATTTGTTCTGATGAGTGCCTCAGGAAATCCCCTCTGCTGGTATTGGAAACCAGGCTTTTGAGGAGACATGCCTGTAAACCAAAGCAATGGATTCGATAATGGCCTCGGGTCCTGTCTGGTTCAATCTCCTTGGTATGAGTGGAGGTAGATGAGTGGAGGTAAATGCTCAGCCGGAATCAACCGCCCATTTTTTGTCCCGGGCGACCTACACTATTGGGATGGCCTCAGGGACTTTGGAGGGTTCTCCTAATTTGTATGATTTTTGACAATGGAATGGGTAGAATTGCCATGGATTGGGTGGGGGCAGTCCTAATGTGTGGCTCCAGGGGCCCCAGCCTGGAGGGAGTGTGGCCCAGGACTTTGAGGACAGAAGACTGTAAACACAAACTCAGCTTAGTTTGGGGACGTAGGTATGGCACGCCCGATCTACAAACCATGAGAAGAACTCTTCAGGATATGAAGAATGAGCGAGTCTGAGGCGCTTGCTCAGGCTTTTTTCTCTGGATTTTGTTTCTGCGATGGCCGTGGAATGTTGGGGAGGTCTCATGGGCCACGAACGAATCATCCTCTCTGTGGATTTGGCCCGATCCCAATTGGTTTTCGTCAATCTGTGGGATGGGAGGACTCCTTTCAGGTTTGTTACCTCAGGTGTCCCACCAAAAGAGGAATTCCAAAGCAGAGCCCTGGGGAAGAGTGAAGGGACAACCCGAACGATGGTTAAAAATTGGGGCCTAGGGGCATGGCAAGCCCAATATGCTGTCTCTTCATATAGGCCCTGAGAGGCCTTACCTGAGGACTGGGCTCAGGCTGAGGGTCACAATGTGTGTTTGTGTCCAAAGTGGCCTGCAAGCATGGGCTGGGCCTCATGGGCCACGCTTGTTTCAACTACACTGAACGTTGGACAACATGCCAACCACAAGGTTTCTTGCCATGGGGAAAGAGTTCTGATTTCAGCATCATTTTCAACCCTGGGCAGTGGTTGGAGATAAGGTCTAGGTTCTGGAGCCTGAAATCCGCAGTTGGGAAGAGATGACGACCTAAGGCCATGGCGGGTCCGATGTGCTCAGTGTGCGGCCAGCTGTCTGGGTGGGACCAGGGGGTCCAGGCTCAGGCTGGGTCAGAAGGGGAAATACTGCCCAGGTCAGCCTATATGTTTGGGGTACAGCCGAATGGCGTGCAGGTGGATCCTCATTTGGGGATTCGGGGTAGCCATGAGGGCAATATTTTACTTCTGTAGGGCAGGCAGATTGCGGCATTGTAGTTCTGGATTGCCAAACTGGAGGGCCTGTGGGCCAGTAGTCTGAGGACTGAGTCTGAGAACCCAAGCTAAGTCTAGGTTTCTGGGTGAGGATATCGCAGGCACAATCTACAGACCTCAATAGAGATCTCGTGCATCTGAAGTCAGGGCAAGGATCAGACGATCGCTCAGGTTGGACTTTCTGCCCTGATGGCCCTTTCTTGAAGGGGGTTGGATCACGAGGATATGGGGGTTTTCCCACGATGGGAGTTGTGAGAAGCTCCAAACTGCAAAGATTCTTCTGCAGGACAATTGAGACCTGTTGGTTGGCTACAGGCCAACGATTCCGAGCAGGGTTCTAAGGATGGATGGCTGGGTAGCCCACCTCGCATTCCAATTGTCTCCAAGCAACAAGACAAGTTAGATCTGCTGGATGTGGGGGGCAACCGAGGGGGCTGAGTTGAAATGGACTCTCCTGTGGATGTGTCCTAATATGTTTTTGTGTCTATGGAGACCTTGGAATGAAGCGGTGGCCCTGGGGCCCTGAAGGGTTCTCCTAAACAGAGGCTTTGACACAGCTCCAACGTGCATGTTTCCCATGTGTAGATGAGATTTGTTCTGATGGGTGAGTCAAGAAACAGCCATATGCTGGTATTGAAATCCAGGCCTCTGAGGAGAGATGCCTGGAAACCAAAGCAATGGATCCGATTAGTGCCTAGGGGCCTGTTCGTTCCTTTTTACCTCTGGGGACATCAGTCTACGGGTCTGAGTGCAGGTAGGTGCCCAGATGGGCTCAGATTGCCCCTGTTTGTCCTGGGAAGGCACAACTATTGGGATGGCCTCAGGGACTTTGGAGGTTATCCTACTAGTAGGGTTGTGGCCATTGGAATGGGCACATACAATTCCCTTGGAGAGGGCAAGTACAGTCCTCAGGTTGGGCTCAAGGGCCCTGAGCCTGTAGGGTGTGTAGGCCAGAGCTGTTTGGACAGTTGTCTGAAAACACAAACTCGGCTTATGTTTTGGGTCATAGGTATGGCAGGACTGATCTACAGACCATGAGGAGAACACTTCGGGATATGAAAAAATGCGAGTGTGAGGCTCTTGTTCAAGTTTTTGTCTCTTGATATCGTGTCACTCATGGTCGTGAAATTGCCGGGTAACTTCATGGGAAATGGACGAGTCTTACTCTCTGGGGGTTCGGTCCCGTCCAAAGAGTTTGGGGTCATTCTGGGGATGGAAGAAGTCCGTTTTTTTGTTGTTGTTGTCGATTTGTTTCATTTTGTTTTTCAACCTCAGATGTCCCACCAAATGAGGGATTCCAGAGTAGAGCCCTGGGGTGGGGCGACTGGACAACCAGAAATCTGGTTAAAAATTGGGGACTAGGGACATATCAAGCCCATTATGACATCTAATGGTCCAGCCACTGAGAGGACTTACTAGAGGACAGGACTCACGCTGAGGTCACAATGCGTGTTTATGCTCTTGTCGCACTCAAGAATGGGCGGGGCCTCAGGGTGAATGCTGGTTTATCCTACACTGAACGTTGGACAACATGCCAACCACAAGGTTTCTTGCCATGGGTCAGGAAGAGTTCTGATTTCTGCATCACAGTCACCCGTGGGCAGTGATTGGAGATAAGGTCTAGGTTCTGAAGCCTGAAAACTGAGGTAGGGAAGAGATGATGACCTAAGGCCATGGCGGGTCTGATGTGCTCAGCGTGCGGTCAGCTGTCTGGGTGTTGGTCAGCAGGTCCGGGCTCAGGTTGTGTCAGACAGTGCATTAGTGCCCAGGTTAGACTATATAATTTGGGTACATTCGAGTGCCGTGTAGGTTTATCCTCATTTAAGCTGCCTGGGCTGCTCATTAGGCAATATATTTTTTCTAGAGGGCAGGCAGAGTGCTTCATTGTCGGTCCGGAATTGCCAAACTTGAGGGCTTCGGGGCCAGGAGAGTGAGGACGGAAGTCTGAGAACAAAAGCTAGACTTCGGATTCAGGGTGAGGGCACGGCAGGTACTCCCTGCAGATCTGAACCAATATCTCATGCATCTGAAGTCAGGGCGAGGATCCGATGTTGGCTCAGGTTGGAGTTTCTGTGCATGACGGCCCCTTCATGAAGGGAGCGGAATCTCGAGGCCATGGAGGTTTTCCACGTTGGGAGATGTGGGATGCCCCTTTCAAGGATTCCTTCTGCGGGACTATTGAGACCTGTTGGACAGCTCCAGGACATCCCATATGGAATGACTCCAGGGCACCATTCGAGGATGGATGCCTGGGAAGTCCGCCTCGCCTTCCAATTGTCTCCTAGCAACAAGACAGTTTAGATCTAATGGATCTGCGGGAGCAACCGGGGTGGCTGAGTTGAAATGCACTTTCCAGAGGATGGGTCCTAACGTGTGTTTGTGTCCATGAGGGCCTTGGAATGGGGAGGTGTCACCGGGACCCTGAAGTATTCTCCTAAGCTTTGGCATAACTCCCATGCACAAGTTTCCTTGTGGAGACGAGATTTGTTCGGATGGTTGCCTCAGGAAATCCCCTCTGCTGGTATTGGAATCCAGGCTTTTGAGGAGACATGCCTGTAAACCAAAGCAATGGATCCGATAATGGCCTCGGGTCCTGTCTGATTCAATCTTCTTGGTATGAGTGGAGGTAGATGAGTGGAAGTAGATGTTCAGCCGGTATCAACCGCCCTTTTTTGTCCCGGGCGACCTACACTATTGGGATGGCCTCAGGGACTTTGGAGGGTTCTCCTAATTTGTACGATTTTTGACAATGGAATGGGCAGAATTCCCATGGATTGGGTGGGGGCAGTCCTATTGAATGGCTCCAAGGCCCTAGCCTGGAGGGAGTGTGGCCCAGGACTTTGAGGACAGAAGACTGAAAACACAAACCCAGCTTATGTATGGGGACGTAGGTATGGCACGCCCGATCTACAAACCATGAGAAGAACTCTTCAGGATATGAAGAATGAGCGAGTCGGAGACGCTTGCTCAGGCTTTTGTCTCTGGATTTTGTTTCAGCGATGGCCGTGGAATGTTGGGGAGGTCTCATGGGCCATGGACGAATCTCCCTCTCTGTAGAGTTGGCCCGATCCCAATTGTTTTTCGTCAATCTGTGGGATGGGAGGACTCCTTTCAGGTTTGTTACCTCAGGTGTCCCACCAAAAGAGGAATTCCAAAGCAGAGCCCTGGGGAAGAGTGAAGGGACACCCCGAACGATGGTTAAAAATTGGGGCCTAGGGGCATGGCAAGTCCAATATGCTGTCTCTTCATATAGGCCCTGAGAGGCCTTACCTGAAGACTGGGCTCAGGCTGAGGGTCACAATGTGTGTTTGTGACCAATGTGGCCTGCAAGCATTGGCTGGGCCTCATGGGCCACGCTTGTTTCAACTACACTGAACATTGGACAACATGCCAACCATAAGGTTTCTTGCCATGGGGAAAGAGTTCTGATTTCTGCATCATTTTTAACCCTGGGCAGTGGTTGGAGATAAGGTCTAGGTTCTGGAGCCAGAAAACCGCAGTTGGGTAGAGATTACGACCTAAGGCCATGGCGGGACCGATGTGCTCAGTGTGCGGCCAGCTGTCTGAGTGGGAACAGGAGGACCAGGCTCTCGCTGGGTCAGAAGGGGAAATAGTGCCCAGGTCAGCCTATATGTTTGGGGTACAGCCGAATGGCGTGCAGGTGGATCCTCATTTGGGGTTTCGGGGTAGCTCTGAGGGCAATGTTTTACTTCTGTAGGGCAGGCAGAGTGCGGTATTGTAGTTCTGGATTACCCAACTGGAGGGCTTGTGGGCCAGTAGTCTGAGGACGGAGTCTGAGAACCCAAGCTAGGCCTAGGTTTCTGGGTGAGGATATGGCAGGCCCAATCTACAGACCTCAATAGAGATCTCGTGCATCTGAAGGCAGGGCAAGGATCAGACGATCGCTCAGGTTGGACTTTCTGCCCTGATGGCCCTTTCTTGAAGGGGGTTGGATCACGAGGACATGGGGGTTTTCGCACGATGGGAGTTGTGAGAAGCTCCAAACTGCAAAGATTCTTCTGCAGGACAATTGAGACCTGTTGGTTGGCTCCAGGCCAACGATTCGGAGCAGGGTTCTAAGGATGGATGGCTGGGTAGCCCACCTCGCATTCCAATGGTCTACAAGCAACAAGACAGGATAGATCTGCTGGATGTGGGGGGCAACCGAGGAGGCTGAGTTGAAATGGACTCTCCTGTGGAAGTGTCCTAATATGTTTTTGTGTCTATGGAGACCTTGGAATGAAGCGGTGGCCCTGGGGCCCTGAAGGGTTCTCCTAAACCGAGGCTTTGACACAGCTCCAACGTGCATGTTTCCCATGTGTAGATGAGATTTGTTCCGATGGGTGAGTCAAGAAACAGCCATATGCTGGTATTGAAATCCAGGCCTCTGAGGAGAGATGCCTGGAAACCAAAGCAATGGATCCGATTAGTGCCTAGGGGCCTGTTCGTTCCTTTTTACCTCTGGGGACATCAGTCTACGGGTCTGAGTGCAGGTAGGTGCTCAGATGGGCTCAGATTGCCCCTGTTTGTCCTGGGAAGCCACAACTCTTGGGATGGCCTCAGGGACTTTGGAGGTTATCCTACTAGTAGGGTTGTGGCCATTGGAATTTGCACATACAATTCCCTTGGAGAGGGCAAGTACAGTCCTCAGGTTTGGCTCCAGGGCCCTGAGCCTGTAGGGTGTGTAGGCCAGAGCTGTTTGGACAGTTGTCTGAAAACACAAACTCGGCTTATGTTTTGGGTCATAGGTATGGCAGGACTGATCTACAAACCATGAGGAGAACACTTCGGGATATGACAAAAGGGCGAGTGTGAGGCTCTTGTTCAAGTTTTTGTCTCTTGATATCGTGTCACTCATGGTCGTGAAATTGCCGGGTAACTTCATGGGAAATGGACGAGTCTAACTCTCTGGGGGTTCGGTCCCGTCCAAAGAGTTTGGGGTCATTCTGGGGATGGAAGAAGTCCGTTTTTTTGTTGTTGTTGTCGATTTGTTTCATTTTGTTTTTCAACCTCAGATGTCCCACCAAATGAGGGATTCCAGAGTAGAGCCCTGGCGTGGGGCGACTGGACAACCAGAAATCTGGTTAAAAATTGGGGACTAGGGACATGTCAAGCCCATTATGACATCTAATGGTCCAGCCACTTAGAGGACTTACTAGAGGACAGGACTCACGCTGAGGTCACAATGAGTGTTTATGCTCTCGTCGCACTCAAGAATGGGCGGGGCCTCAGGGAGAATGCTGGTTTCTCCTACACTGAATGTTGGACAACATGCCAACCACAAGTTTTCTTACCATGGGTCAGGAAGAGTTCTGATTTCTGCATCACAGTCACCCGTGTGCAGTGATTGGAGATAAGGTCTAGGTTCTGAAGCCTGAAAACTGAGGTAGGGAAGAGATGATGACCTAAGGCCATGGCGGGTCTGATGTGCTCAGGGTGCGGTCAGCTGTCTGGGTGTTGGTCAGCAGGTCCGGGCTCAGGTTGTGTCAGACAGTGCATTAGTGCCCAGTTTAGATTATATAATTTGGATACATTCGAGTGCCGTGTAGGTTTATCCTCATTTAAGCTGCCTGGGCTGCTCATTAGGGAATATATTTTTTCTAGAGGGCAGGCAGAGTGCTTCATTGTCGGTCCGGAATTGCCAAACTTGAGGGCTTCGGGGCCAGGAGAGTGAGGACGGAAGTCTGAGAACAAAAGCTAGACTTCGGATTCAGGGTGAGGACACGGCAGGTACTCCCTGCAGATCTGAAGCAATATCAAATGCATCTGAAGTCAGGGCGAGGATCCGACGTTGGCTCAGGTTAGAGTTTCTGTGCATGACGGCCGCTTCCTGAAGGGAGCGGTATCTCGAGGCCATGGAGGTTTTCCACGTTGGGAGATATGGGATGCCCCCTTCAAGGATTCCTTCTGCGGGACTATTGAGACCTGTTGGACAGCTCCAGGACATCCCATATGGAATGACTCCAGAGCACCGTTCCAGGATGGATGCCTGGGAAGTCTGCCTCGCCTTCCAATTGTCTCCTAGCAACAAGACAGTTTAGATCTAATGGATCTGCGGGAGCAACCGGGGTGGCTGAGTTGAAATGCACTTTCCAGAGGATGGGTCCTAACGTGTATTTGTGTCCATGAGGGCCTTGGAATGGGGAGGTGGCACCGGGACCCTGAAGTATTCTCCTAAGCTTTGGCTTAGCTACCATGCACAAGTTTCCTTGTGGAGACGAGATTTGTTCTGATGAGTGCCTCAGGAAATCCCCTCTGCTGGTATTGGAAACCAGGCTTTTGAGGAGACATGCCTGTAAACCAAAGCAATGGATTCGATAATGGCCTCGGGTCCTGTCTGGTTCAATCTCCTTGGTATGAGTGGAGGTAGATGAGTGGAGGTAGATGAGTGGAGGTAAATGCTCAGCCAGAATCAACCGCCGATTTTTTGTCCCGGGCGACCTACACTATTGGGATGGCCTCAGGGACTTTGGAGGGTTCTCCTAATTTGTACGATTTTTGACAATGGAATGGGCAGAATTCCCATGGATTGGGTGGGGGCAGTCCTATTGAATGGCTCCAAGGCCCCAGCCTGGAGGGAGTGTGGCCCAGGACTTTGAGGACAGAAGACTGAAAACACAAACCCAGCTTATGTATGGGGACGTAGGTATGGCACGCCCGATCTACAAACCATGAGAAGAACTCTTCAGGATATGAAGAATGAGCGAGTCGGAGACGCTTGCTCAGGCTTTTGTCTCTGGATTTTGTTTCAGCGATGGCCGTGGAATGTTGGGGAGGTCTCATGGGCCATGGACGAATCTCCCTCTCTGTAGAGTTGGCCCGATCCCAATTGTTTTTCGTCAATCTGTGGGATGGGAGGACTCCTTTCAGGTTTGTTACCTCAGGTGTCCCACCAAAAGAGGAATTCCAAAGCAGAGCCCTGGGGAAGAGTGAAGGGACAACCCGAACTATGGTTAAAAATTGGGGCCTAGGGGCATGGCAAGCCCAATATGCTGTCTCTTCATATAGGCCCTGAGAGGCCTTACCTGAGGACTGGGCTCAGGCTGAGGGTCACAATGTGTGTTTGTGACCAATGTGGCCTGCAAGCATTGGCTGGGCCTCATGGGCCACGCTTGTTTCAACTACACTGAACATTGGACAACATGCCAACCATAAGGTTTCTTGCCATGGGGAAAGAGTTCTGATTTCAGCATCATTTTCAACCCTGGGCAGTGGTTGGAGATAAGGTCTAGGTTCTGGAGCCAGAAAACCGCAGTTGGGTAGAGATGACGACCTAAGGCCATGGCGGGACCGATGTGCTCAGTGTGCGACCAGCTGTCTGAGTGGGAACAGGAGGACCAGGCTCTCGCTGGGTCAGAAGGGGAAATAGTGCCCAGGTCAGCCTATATGTTTGGGGTACAGCCGAATGGCGTGCAGGTGGATCCTCATTTGGGGTTTCGGGGTAGCTCTGAGGGCAATGTTTTACTTCTGTAGGGCAGGCAGAGTGCGGTATTGTAGTTCTGGATTACCCAACTGGAGGGCTTGTGGGCCAGTAGTCTGAGGACGGAGTCTGAGAACCCAAGCTAGGCCTAGGTTTCTGGGTGAGGATATGGCAGGCCCAATCTACAGACCTCAATAGAGATCTCGTGCATCTGAAGGCAGGGCAAGGATCAGACGATCGCTCAGGTTGGACTTTCTGCCCTGATGGCCCTTTCTTGAAGGGGGTTGGATCACGAGGACATGATGGTTTTCCCACGATGGGAGTTGTGAGAAGCTCCAAACTGCAAAGATTCTTCTGCAGGACAATTGAGACCTGTTGGTTGGCTCCAGGCCAACGATTCCGAGCAGGGTTCTAAGGATGGATGGCTGGGTAGCCCACCTCGCATTCCAATGGTCTACAAGCAACAAGACAGGATAGATCTGCTGGATGTGGGGGGCAACCGAGGAGGCTGAGTTGAAATGGACTCTCCTGTGGAAGTGTCCTAATATGTTTTTGTGTCTATGGAGACCTTGGAATGAAGCGGTGGCCCTGGGGCCCTGAAGGGTTCTCCTAAACCGAGGCTTTGACACAGCTCCAACGTGCATGTTTCCCATGTGTAGATGAGATTTGTTCCGATGGGTGAGTCAAGAAACAGCCATATGCTGGTATTGAAATCCAGGCCTCTGAGGAGAGATGCCTGGAAACCAAAGCAATGGATCCGATTAGTGCCTAGGGGCCTGTTCGTTCCTTTTTACCTCTGGGGACATCAGTCTACGGGTCTGAGTGCAGGTAGGTGCTCAGATGGGCTCAGATTGCCCCTGTTTGTCCTGGGAAGCCACAACTCTTGGGATGGCCTCAGGGACTTTGGAGGTTATCCTACTAGTAGGGTTGTGGCCATTGGAATTTGCACATACAATTCCCTTGGAGAGGGCAAGTACAGTCCACAGGTTTGGCTCCAGGGCCCTGAGCCTGTAGGGTGTGTAGGCCAGAGCTGTTTGGACAGTTGTCTGAAAACACAAACTCGGCTTATGTTTTGGGTCATAGGTATGGCAGGACTGATCTACAGACCATGAGGAGAACACTTCGGGATATGAAAAAAGGGCGAGTGTGAGGCTCTTGCTCAAGTTTTTGTCTCTGAATATCGTGTCACTCATGGTCGTGAAATTGCCGGGTGACTTCATGGGAAATGGACGAGTCTAACTCTCTGGGGGTTCGGTCCCGTCCAAAGAGTTTGGGGTCATTCTGGGGATGGAAGAATTCCGTTTTTTTGTTGTTGTTGTCGATTTGTTTCATTTTGTTTTTCAACCTCAGATGTCCCACCAAATGAGGGATTCCAGAGTAGAGCCCTGGGGTGGGGCGACAGGACAACCAGAAATCTGGTTAAAAATTGGGGACTAGGGACATGTCAAGCCCATTATGACATCTAATGGTCCAGCCACTGAGAGGACTTACTAGAGGACAGGACTCACGCTGAGGTCACAATGCGTGTTTATGCTTTCGTCGCAATCAAGAATGGGCGGGGCCTCAGGGTGAATGCTGGTTTCTCCTACACTGAACGTTGGACAACATGCCAACCACAAGGTTTCTTGCCATGGGTCAGGAAGAGTTCTGATTTCTGCATCACAGTCACCCGTGGGCAGTGATTGGAGATAAGTTCTAGGTTCTGAAGCCTGAAAACTGAGGTAGGGAAGAGATGATGACCTAAGGCCATGGCGGGTCTGATGTGCTCAACGTGCGGTCAGCTGTTTGGGTGTTGGTCAGCAGATCCGGGCTCAGGTTGTGTCAGACAGTGCATTAGTGCCCTGGTTAGACTATATAATTTGGGTACCTTCGAGTGCCGTGTAGGTTTATCCTCATTTAATTTGCCTGGGCTGCTCATTAGGGAATATATTTTTTCTTGAGGGCAGGCAGAGTGCTTCATTGTCGGTCCGGAATTGCCAAACTTGAGGGCTTCGGGGCCAGGAGAGTGAGGACGGAAGTCTGAGAACACAAGCTAGACATCGGATTCAGGGTGAGGACACGGCAGGAACCCACTGCAGATCTGAACCAATATCAAATGCATCTGAAGTCAGGGCGAGGATCCGACGTTGGCTCAGGTTAGAGTTTCTGTGCATGACGGCCGCTTCCTGAAGGGAGCGGGACCTCGAGGCCATGGAGGTTTTCCACGTTGGGAGATATGGGATGCCCCCTTCAAGGATTCCTTCTGCGGGACAATTGAGACCTGTTGGACAGCTCCAGGACATCCCATATGGAATGACTCCAGAGCACCGTTCCAGGATGGATGCCTGGGAAGTCTGCCTCGCCTTCCAATTGTCTCCTAGCAACAAGACAGTTTAGATCTAATGGATCTGCGGGAGCAACCGGGGTGGCTGAGTTGAAATGCACTTTCCAGAGGATGGGTCCTAACGTGTATTTGTGTCCATGAGGGCCTTGGAATGGGGAGGTGGCACCGGGACCCTGAAGTATTCTCCTAAGCTTTGGCTTAGCTACCATGCACAAGTTTCCTTGTGGAGACGAGATTTGTTCTAATGAGTGCCTCAGGAAATCCCCTCTGCTGGTATTGGAAACCAGGCTTTTGAGGAGACATGCCTGTAAACCAAAGCAATGGATTCGATAATGGCCTCGGGTCCTGTCTGGTTCAATCTCCTTGGTATGAGTGGAGGTAGATGAGTGGAGGTAAATGCTCAGCCGGAATCAACCGCCCATTTTTTGTCCCGGGCGACCTACACTATTGGGATGGCCTCAGGGACTTTGGAGGGTTCTCCTAATTTGTATGATTTTTGACAATGGAATGGGTAGAATTGCCATGGATTGGGTGGGGGCAGTCCTAATGTGTGGCTCCAGGGGCCCCAGCCTGGAGGGAGTGTGGCCCAGGACTTTGAGGACAGAAGACTGTAAACACAAAATCAGCTTAAGTTTGGGGACGTAGGTATGGCACGCCCGATCTACAAACCATGAGAAGAACTCTTCAGGATATGAAGAATGAGCGAGTCTGAGGCGCTTGCTCAGGCTTTTTTCTCTGGATTTTGTTTCAGCGATGGCCGTGGAATGTTGGGGAGGTCTCATGGGCCATGAACGAATCTTCCTCTCTGTGGATTTGGCCCGATCCCAATTGGTTTTCGTCAATCTGTGGGATGGGAGGACTCCTTTCAGGTTTGTTACCTCAGGTGTCCCACCAAAAGAGGATTTCCAAAGCAGAGCCCTGGGGAAGAGTGAAGGGACAACCCGAACTATGGTTAAAAATTGGGGCCTAGGGGCATGGCAAGCCCAATATGCTGTCTCTTCATATAGGCCCTGAGAGGCCTTACCTGAGGACTGGGCTCAGGCTGAGGGTCACAATGTGTGTTTGTGTCCAAAGTGGCCTGCAAGCATGGGCTGGGCCTCATGGGCCACGCTTGTTTCAACTACACTGAACGTTGGACAACATGCCAACCACAAGGTTTCTTGCCATGGGGAAAGAGTTCTGATTTCAGCATCATTTTCAACCCTGGGCAGTGGTTGGAGATAAGGTCTAGGTTCTGGAGCCTGAAATCCGCAGTTGGGAAGAGATGACGACCTAAGGCCATGGCGGGACCGATGTGCTCAGTGTGCGGCCAGCTGTCTGGGTGGGACCAGGGGGTCCAGGCTCAGGCTGGGTCAGAAGGGGAAATACTGCCCAAGTCAGCCTATATGTTTGGGGTACAGCCGAATGGCGTGCAGGTGGATCCTCATTTGGGGATTCGGGGTAGCCATGAGGGCAATATTTTACTTCTGTAGGGCAGGCAGATTGCGGCATTGTAGTTCTGGATTGCCAAACTGGAGGGCCTGTGGGCCAGTAGTCTGAGGACGGAGTCTGAGAACCCAAGCTAAGTCTAGGTTTCTGGGTGAGGATATGGCAGGCACAATCTACAGACCTCAATAGAGATCTCGTGCATCTGAAGTCAGGGCAAGGATCAGACGATCGCTCAGGTTGGACTTTCTGCCCTGATGGCCCTTTCTTGGAGGGGGTTGGATCACGAGGACATGGGGGTTTTCCCACGATGGGAGTTGTGAGAAGCTCCAAACTGCAAAGATTCTTCTGCAGGACAATTGAGACCTGTTGGTTGGCTCCAGTCCAACGATTCCGAGCAGGGTTCTAAGGATGGATGGCTGGGTAGCCCACCTCGCATTCCAATTGTCTCCAAGCAACAAGACAAGTTAGATCTGCTGGATGTGGGGGGCAACCGAGGGGGCTGAGTTGAAATGGACTCTCCTGTGGATGTGTCCTAATATGTTTTTGTGTCTATGGAGACCTTGGAATGAAGCGGTGGCCCTGGGGCCCTGAAGGGTTCTCCTAAACAGAGGCTTTGACACAGCTCCAACGTGCATGTTTCCCATGTGTAGATGAGATTTGTTCTGATGGGTGAGTCAAGAAACAGCCATATGCTGGTATTGAAATCCAGGCCTCTGACGAGAGATGCCTAGAAACCAAAGCAATGGATCCGATTAGTGCCTAGGGGCCTGTTCGTTCCTTTTTACCTCTGGGGACATCAGTCTACGGGTCTGAGTGCAGGTAGGTGCCCAGATGGGCTCAGATTGCCCCTGTTTGTCCTGGGAAGCCACAACTATTGGGATGGCCTCAGGGACTTTGGAGGTTATCCTACTAGTAGGGTTGTGGCCATTGGAATGGGCACATACAATTCCCTTGGAGAGGGCAAGTACAGTCCTCAGGTTTGGCTCCAGGGCCCTGAGCCTGTAGGGTGTGTAGGCCAGAGCTGTTTGGACAGTTGTCTGAAAACACAAACTCGGCTTATGTTTTGGGTCATAGGTATGGCAGGACTGATCTACAGACCATGAGGAGAACACTTCGGGATATGAAAAAAGGGCGAGTGTGAGGCTCTTGTTCAAGTTTTTGTCTCTTGATATCGTGTCACTCATGGTCGTGAAATTGCCGGGTAACTTCATGGGAAATGGATGAGTCTTACTCTCTGGGGGTTCGGTCCCGTCCAAAGAGTTTGGGGTCATTCTGGGGATGGAAGAAGTCCGTTTTTTTGTTGTTGTTGTCGATTTGTTTCATTTTGTTTTTCAACCTCAGATGTCCCACCAAATGAGGGATTCCAGAGTAGAGCCCTGGGGTGGGGCGACTGGACAACCAGAAATCTGGTTAAAAATTGGGGACTAGGGACATATCAAGCCCATTATGACATCTAATGGTCCAGCCACTGAGAGGACTTACTAGAGGACAGGACTCACGCTGAGGTCACAATGCGTGTTTATGCTCTTGTCGCACTCAAGAATGGGCGGGGCCTCAGGGTGAATGCTGGTTTATCCTACACTGAACGTTGGACAACATGCCAACCACAAGGTTTCTTGCCATGGGTCAGGAAGAGTTCTGATTTCTGCATCACAGTCACCCGTGGGCAGTGATTGGAGATAAGGTCTAGGTTCTGAAGCCTGAAAACTGAGGTAGGGAAGAGATGATGACCTAAGGCCATGGCGGGTCTGATGTGCTCAGCGTGCGGTCAGCTGTCTGGGTGTTGGTCAGCAGGTCCGGGCTCAGGTTGTGTCAGACAGTGCATTAGGCCCAGGTTAGACTATATAATTTGGGTACATTCGAGTGCCGTGTAGGTTTATCCTCATTTAAGCTGCCTGGGCTGCTCATTAGGCAATATATTTTTTCTAGAGGGCAGGCAGAGTGCTTCATTGTCGGTCCGGAATTGCCAAAGTTGAGGGCTTCGGGGCCAGGAGAGTGAGGACGGAAGTCTGAGAACAAAAGCTAGACTTCGGATTCAGGGTGAGGGCACGGCAGGTACTCCCTGCAGATCTGAACCAATATCTCATGCATCTGAAGTCAGGGCGAGGATCCGATGTTGGCTCAGGTTGGAGTTTCTGTGCATGACGGCCCCTTCATGAAGGGAGCGGAATCTCGAGGCCATGGAGGTTTTCCACGTTGGGAGATGTGGGATGCCCCTTTCAAGGATTCCTTCTGCGGGACTATTGAGACCTGTTGGACAGCTCCAGGACATCCCATATGGAATGACTCCAGGGCACCGTTCGAGGATGGATGCCTGGGAAGTCCGCCTCGCCTTCCAATTGTCTCCTAGCAACAAGACAGTTTAGATCTAATGGATCTGCGGGAGCAACTGGGGTGGCTGAGTTGAAATGCACTTTCCAGAGGATGGGTCCTAACGTGTGTTTGTGTCCATGAGGGCCTTGGAATGGGGAGGTGTCACCGGGACACTGAAGTATTCTCCTAAGCTTTGGCATAACTCCCATGCACAAGTTTCCTTGTGGAGACGAGATTTGTTCTGATGGTTGCCTCAGGAAATCCCCTCTGCTGGTATTGGAATCCAGGCTTTTGAGGAGACATGCCTGTAAACCAAAGCAATGGATCCGATAATGGCCTCGGGTCCTGTCTGATTCAATCTTCTTGGTATGAGTGGAGGTAGATGAGTGGAGGTAGATGTTCAGCCGGTATCAACCACCCTTTTTTGTCCCGGGCGACCTACACTATTGGGATGGCCTCAGGGACTTTGGAGGGTTCTCCTAATTTGTACGATTTTTGACAATGGAATGGGCAGAATTCCCATGGATTGGGTGGTGGCAGTCCTATTGAATGGCTCCAAGGCCCCAGCCTGGAGGGAGTGTGGCCCAGGACTTTGAGGACAGAAGACTGAAAACACAAACCCAGCTTATGTATGGGGACGTAAGTATGGCACGCCCGATCTACAAACCATGAGAAGAACTCTTCAGGATATGAAGAATGAGCGAGTCGGAGACGCTTGCTCAGGCTTTTGTCTCTGGATTTTGTTTCAGCGATGGCCGTGGAATGTTGGGGAGGTCTCATGGGCCATGGACGAATCTCCCTCTCTGTAGAGTTGGCCCGATCCCAATTGTTTTTCGTCAATCTGTGGGATGGGAGGACTCCTTTCAGGTTTGTTACCTCAGGTGTCCCACCAAAAGAGGAATTCCAAAGCAGAGCCCTGGGGAAGAGTGAAGGGACACCCCGAACGATGGTTAAAAATTGGGGCCTAGGGGCATGGCAAGTCCAATATGCTGTCTCTTCATATAGGCCCTGAGAGGCCTTACCTGAGGACTGGGCTTAGGCTGAGGGTCACAATGTGTGTTTGTGACCAATGTGGCCTGCAAGCATTGGCTGGGCCTCATGGGCCACGCTTGTTTCAACTACACTGAACATTGGACAACATGCCAACCATAAGGTTTCTTGCCATGGGGAAAGAGTTCTGATTTCTGCATCATTTTCAACCCTGGGCAGTGGTTGGAGATAAGGTCTAGGTTCTGGAGCCAGAAAACCGCAGTTGGGTAGAGATGACGACCTAAGGCCATGGCGGGACCGATGTGCTCAGTGTGCGGCCAGCTGTCTGAGTGGGAACAGGAGGACCAGGCTCTGGCTGGGTCAGAAGGGGAAATAGTGCCCAGGTCAGCCTATATGTTTGGGGTACAGCCGAATGGCGTGCAGGTGGATCCTCATTTGGGGTTTCGGGGTAGCTCTGAGGGCAATGTTTTACTTCTGTAGGGCAGGCAGAGTGCGGTATTGTAGTTCTGGATTACCCAACTGGAGTGCCTGTGGGCCAGTAGTCTGAGGACGGAGTCTGAGAACCCAAGCTAAGACTAGGTTTCTGGGTGAGGATATGGCAGGCACAATCTACAGACCTCAATAGAGATCTCGTGCATCTGAAGTCAGGGCAAGGATCAGACGATCGCTCAGGTTGGACTTTCTGCCCTGATGGCCCTTTCTTGAAGGGGGTTGGATCACGAGGACATGGGGGTTTTCCCACGATGGGAGTTGTGAGAAGCTCCAAACTGCAAAGATTCTTCTGCAGGACAATTGAGACCTGTTGGTTGGCTCCAGGCCAACGATTCCGAGCAGGGTTCTAAGGATGGATGGCTGGGTAGCCCACCTCGCATTCCAATGGTCTCCAAGCAACAAGACAAGTTAGATATGCTGGATGTGGGGGGCAACCGAGGAGGCTGAGTTGAAATGGACTCTCCTGGGGATGTGTCCTAATATGTTTTTGTGTCTATGGAGACCTTGGAATGAAGCGGTGGCCCTGGGGCCCTGAAGGGTTCTCCTAAACAGTGGCTTTGACACAGCTCCAACGTGCATGTTTCCCATGTGTAGATGAGATTTGTTCTGATGGGTGAGTCAAGAAACAGCCATATGCTGGTATTGAAATCCAGGCCTCTGAGGAGAGATGCCTGGAAACCAAAGCAATGGATCCGATTAGTGCCTAGGGGCCTGTTCGTTCCTTTTTACCTCTGGGGACATCAGTCTACGGGTCTGAGTGCAGGTAGGTGCTCAGATGGGCTCAGATTGCCCCTGTTTGTCCTGGGAAGCCACAACTATTGGGATGGCCTCAGGGACTTTGGAGGTTATCCTACTAGTAGGGTTGTGGCCATTGGAATGGGCACATACAATTCCCTTGGAGAGGGCAAGTACAGTCCTCAGGTTTGGCTCCAGGGCCCTGAGCCTGTAGGGTGTGTAGGCCAGAGCTGTTTGGACAGTTGTCTGAAAACACAAACTCGGCTTATGTTTTGGGTCATAGGTATGGCAGGACTGATCCTCAGACCATGAGGAGAACACTTCGGGATATGAAAAAAGGGCGAGTGTGAGGCTCTTGCTCAAGTTTTTGTCTCTGGATATCGTGTCACTCATGGTCGTGAAATTGCCGGGTGACTTCATGGGAAATGGACGAGTCTTACTCTCTGGGGGTTCGGTCCCGTCCAAAGAGTTAGGGGTCATTCTGGGGATGGGAGAAGTCTGTTTTTTTGTTGTTGTTGTCGATTTGTTTCATTTTGTTTTTCAACCTCAGATGTCCCACCAAATCAGGGATTCCAGAGTAGAGCCCTGGGGTGGGGCGACTGGACAACCAGAAATCTGGTTAAAAATTGGGGACTAGGGACATATCAAGCCCATTATGACATCTAATGGTCCAGCCACTGAGAGGACTTACTAGAGGACAGGACTCATGCTGAGGTCACAATGCGTGTTTATGCTCTTGTTGCACTCAAGAATGGGCGGTGCCTCAGGGTGAATGCTGGTTTATCCTACACTGAACGTTGGACAACATGCCAACCACAAGGTTTCTTGCCATGGGTCAGGAAGAGTTCTGATTTCTGCATCACAGTCACCCGTGGGCAGTGATTGGAGATAAGGTCTAGGTAGGGAAGAGATGATGACCTAAGGCCATGGCGGGTCTGATGTGCTCAGCGTGCGGTCAGCTGTCTGGGTGTTGGTCAGCAGGTACGGGCTCAGGTTGTGTCAGACAGTGCATTAGTGCCCAGGTTAGACTATATAATTTGGGTACATTCGAGTGCCGTGTAGGTTTATCCTCATTTAAGCTGCCGGGGCTTCTCATTAGGCAATATATTTATTCTAGAGGGCAGGCAGAGTGCTTCATTGTCGGTCCGGAATTGCCAAACTTGAGGGCTTCGGGGCCAGGAGAGTGAGGACGGAAGTCTGAGAACACAAGCTAGACTTCGGATTCAGGGTGAGGGCACGGCAGGTACCCACTGCAGATCTGAACCAATATCTCATGCATCTGAAGTCAGGGCGAGGATCCGACGTTGGCTCAAGTTAGAGTATCTGTGCATGACGGCCGCTTCATGAGGGAGCGGAATCTCGAGGCCATGGAGTTTTTCCACGTTGGGAGATGTGGGATGCCCCCTTCAAGGATTCCTTCTGCGGGACAATTGAGACCTGTTGGACAGCTCCAGGACATCCCATATGGAATGACTCCAGAGCACCGTTCCAGGATGGATGCCTGGGAAGTCTGCCTCGCCTTCCAATTGTCTCCTAGCAACAAGACAGTTTAGATCTAATGGATCTGCGGGAGCAACCGGGGTGGCTGAGTTGAAATGCACTTTCCAGAGGATGGGTCCTAACGTGTATTTGTGTCCATGAGGGCCTTGGAATGGGGAAGCGGCACCGGGACCCTGAAGTATTCTCCTAAGCTTTGGCTTAGCTACCATGCACAAGTTTCCTTGTGGAGACGAGATTTGTTCTGATGGGTGCCTCAGGAAATCCCCTCTGCTGGTATTGGAAACCAGGCTTTTGAGGAGACAAGCCTGTAAACCAAAGCAATGGATTCGATAATGGCCTCGGGTCCTGTCTGGTTCAATCTCCTTGGTATGAGTGGAGGTAGATGAGTGGAGGTAGATGAGTGGAGGTAAATGCTCAGCCGGAATCAACCGCCCATTTTTTGTCCCGGGCGACCTACACTATTGGGATGGCCTCAGGGACTTTGGAGGGTTCTCCTAATTTGTACGATTTTTGACAATGGAATGGGCAGAATTGCCATGGATTGGGTGGGGGCAGTCCTAATGTGTGGCTCCAGGGGCCCCAGCCTGGATGGAGTGTGGCCCAGGATTTTGAGGACAGAAGACTGTAAACACAAACTCAGCTTAAGTTTGGGGACGTAGGTATGGCACGCCCGATCTACAAACCATGAGAAGAACTCTTCAGGATATGAAGAATGAGCGAGTCTGAGGCGCTTGCTCAGGCTTTTTTCTCTGGATTTTGTTTCTGCGATGGCCGTGGAATGTTGGGGAGGTCTCATGGGCCATGGACGAATCTTCCTCTCTGTGGATATGGCCCGATCCCAATTGGTTTTCGTCAATCTGTGGGATGGGAGGACTCCTTTCAGGTTTGTTACCTCAGGTGTCCCACCAAAAGAGGAATTCCAAAGCAGAGCCCTGGGGAAGAGTGAAGGGACAACCCGAACTATGGTTAAAAATTGGGGCCTAGGGGCATGGCAAGCCCAATATGCTGTCTCTTCATATAGGCCCTGAGAGGCCTTACCTGAGGACTGGGCTCAGGCTGAGGGTCACAATGTGTGTTTGTGTCCAATGTGGCCTGCAAGCATGGGCTGGGCCTCATGGGCCACGCTTGTTTCAACTACACTGAACGTTGGACAACATGCCAACCACAAGGTTTCTTGCCATGGGGAAAGAGTTCTGATTTCAGCATCATTTTCAAACCTGGGCAGTGGTTGGAGATAAGGTCTAGGTTCTGGAGCCTGAAATCCGCAGTTGGGAAGAGATGACGACCTAAGGCCATGGCGGGTCCGATGTGCTCAGTGTGCGGCCAGCTGTCTGGGTGGGACCAGGAGGTCCAGGCTCAGGCTGGGTCAGAAGGGGAAATAGTGCCCAGGTCAGCCTATATGTTTGGGGTACAGCCGAATGGCGTGCAGGTTGATCCTCATTTGGGGATTCGGGGTAGCCATGAGGGCAATATTTTACTTCTGTAGGGCAGGCAAATTGCGGCATTGTAGTACTGGATTGCCAAACTGGAGGGCCTGTGGGCCAGTAGTCTGAGGACGGAGTCTGAGAACCCAAGCTAGGCCTAGGTTTCTGGGTGAGGATATGGCAGGCCCAATCTACAGAGCTCAATAGAGATCTCGTGCATCTGAAGTCAGGGCAAGGATCAGACGATCGCTCAGGTTGGACTTTCTGCCCTGATGGCCCTTTCTTGAAGGGGGTTGGATCACGAGGACATGATGGTTTTCCCACGATGGGAGTTGTGAGAAGCTCCAAACTGCAAAGATTCTTCTGCAGGATAATTGAGACCTGTTGGTTGGCTCCAGGCCAACGATTCCGAGCAGGGTTCTAAGGATGGATGGCTGGGTAGCCCACCTCGCATTCCAATTGTCTCCAAGCAACAAGACAAGTTAGATATGCTGGATGTGGGGGGCAACCGAGGAGGCTGAGTTGAAATGGACTCTCCTGGGGATGTGTCCTAATATGTTTTTGTGTCTATGGAGACCTTGGAATGAAGCGGTGGCCCTGGGGCCCTGAAGGGTTCTTCTAAACAGAGGCTTTGACACAGCTCCAACGTGCATGTTTCCCATGTGTAGATGAGATTTGTTCTGATGGGTGAGTCAAGAAACAGCCATATGCTGGTATTGAAATCCAAGCCTCTGACGAGAGATGCCTGGAAACCAAAGCAATGGATCCGATTAGTGCCTAGGGGCCTGTTCGTTCCTTTTTACCTCTGGGGACATCAGTCTACGGGTCTGAGTGCAGGTAGGTGCTCAGATGGGCTCAGATTGCCCCTGTTTGTCCTGGGAAGCCACAACTCTTGGGATGGCCTCAGGGACTTTGGAGGTTATCCTACTAGTAGGGTTGTGGCCATTGGAATGGGCACATACAATTCCCTTGGAGAGGGCAAGTACAGTCCTCAGGTATGGCTCCAGGGCCCTGAGCCTGTAGGGTGTGTAGGCCAGAGCTGTTTGGACAGTTGTCTGAAAACACAAACTCGGCTTATGTTTTGGGTCATAGGTATGGCAGGACTGATCTACAGACCATGAGGAGAACACTTCGGGATATGATAAAAGGGCGAGTGTGAGGCTCTTGTTCAAGTTTTTGTCTCTTGATATCGTGTCACTCATGGTCGTGAAATTGCCGGGTAACTTCATGGGAAATGGACGAGTCTTACTCTCTGGGGGTTCGGACCCGTCCAAAGAGTTTGGGGTCATTCTGGGGATGGAAGAAGTTGTTGTTTTTGTTGTTGTTGTCGATTTGTTTCATTTTGTTTTTCAACCTCAGATGTCCCACCAAATCAGGGATTCCAGAGTAGAGCCCTGGGGTGGGGCGACTGAACAACCAGAAATCTGGTTAAAAATTGGGGACTAGGGACATGTCAAGCCCATTATGACATCTAATGGTCCAGCCACTGAGAGGACTTACAAGAGGACAGGACTCACGCTGAGGTCACAATGAGTGTTTATGCTCTCGTCGCACTCAAGAATGGGCGGGGCCTCAGGGAGAATGCTGGTTTCTCCTACACTGAATGTTGGACAACATGCCAACCACAAGGTTTCTTGCCATGGGTCAGGAAGAGTTCTGATTTCTGCATCACAGTCACCCGTGTGCAGTGATTGGAGATAAGGTCTAGGTTCTGAAGCCTGAAAACTGAGGTAGGGAAGAGATGATGACCTAAGGCCATGGCGGGTCTGATGTGCTCAGCGTGCGGTCAGCTGTCTGGGTGTTGGTCAGTAGGTCCGGGCTCAGGTTGTGTCACACAGTGCATTAGTGCCCAGGTTAGACTATATAATTTGGATACATTCGAGTGCCGTGTAGGTTTATCCTCATTTAAGCTGCCTGGGCTGCTCATTAGGCAATATATTTTTTCTAGAGGGCAGGCAGAGTGCTTCATTGTCGGTCCGGAATTGCCAAACTTGAGGGCTTCGGGGCCAGGAGAGTGAGGACGGAAGTCTGAGAACACAAGCTAGACTTCGGATTCAGGGTGAGGGCACGGCAGGTATTCCCTGCAGATCTGAACCAATATCTCATGCATCTGAAGTCAGGGAGAGGATCCGATTTGGCTCAGGTTGGAGTTTCTGTGCATGACGGCCCCTTCATGAAGGGAGCGGAATCTCGAGGCCATGGAGGTTTTCCACGTTGGGAGATGTGGATGCCCCCTTCAAGGATTCCTTCTGCGGGACAATTGAGACCTGTTGGACAGCTCCAGGACATCCCATATTGAATGACTCCAGGGCACCGTTCGAGGATGGTTGCCTGGGAGGTCCGCCTCGCCTTCCAATTGTCTCCTAGCAACAAGACAGTTTAGATCTAATGGATCGGCGGGAGCAACCGGGGTGGCTGAGTTGAAATGCACTTTCCAGAGGATGGGTCCTAACATGTGTTTGTGTCCATGAGGGCCTTGGAATGGGGAGGTGTCACCGGGACCCTGAAGTATTCTCCTAAGCTTTGGCATAACTCCCATGCACAAGTTTCCTTGTGGAGACGAGATTTGTTCTGATGGTTGCCTCAGGAAATCCCCTCTGCTGGTATTGGAATCCAGGCTTTTGAGGAGACATGCCTGTAAACCAAAGCAATGGATCCGATAATGGCCTCGGGTCCTGTCTGATTCAATCTTCTTGGTATGAGTGGAGGTAGATGAGTGGAGGTAGATGTTCAGCCGGTATCAACCGCCCTTTTTTGTCCCGGGCGACCTACACTATTGGGATGGCCTCAGGGACTTTGGAGGGTTCTCCTAATTTGTACGATTTTTGACAATGGAATGGGCAGAATTCCCATGGATTGGGTGGGGGCAGTCCTATTGAATGGCTCCAAGGCCCCAGCCTGGAGGGAGTGTGGCCCAGGACTTTGAGGACAGAAGACTGAAAACACAAACCCAGCTTATGTATGGGGACGTAGGTATGGCACGCCCGATCTACAAACCATGAGAAGAACTCTTCAGGATATGAAGAATGAGCGAGTCGGAGACGCTTGCTCAGGCTTTTGTCTCTGGATTTTGTTTCAGCGATGGCCGTGGAATGTTGGGGAGGTCTCATGGGCCATGGACGAATCTCCCTCTCTGTAGAGTTGGCCCGATCCCAATTGTTTTTCGTCAATCTGTGGGATGGGAGGACTCCTTTCAGGTTTGTTACCTCAGGTGTCCCACCAAAAGAGGAATTCCAAAGCAGAGCCCTGGGGAAGAGTGAAGGGACACCCCGAACGATGGTTAAAAATTGGGGCCTAGGGGCATGGCAAGTCCAATATGCTGTCTCTTCATATAGGCCCTGAGAGGCCTTACCTGAGGACTGGGCTCAGGCTGAGGGTCACAATGTGTGTTTGTGACCAATGTGGCCTGCAAGCATTGGCTGGGCCTCATGGGCCACGCTTGTTTCAACTACACTGAACATTGGACAACATGCCAACCATAAGGTTTCTTGCCATGGGGAAAGAGTTCTGATTTCTGCATCATTTTCAACCCTGGGCAGTGGTTGGAGATAAGGTCTAGGTTCTGGAGCCAGAAAACCGCAGTTGGGTAGAGATGACGACCTAAGGCCATGGCGGGACCGATGTGCTCAGTGTGCGGCCAGCTGTCTGAGTGGGAACAGGAGGACCAGGCTCTCGCTGGGTCAGAAGGGGAAATAGTGCCCAGGTCAGCCTATATGTTTGGGGTACAGCCGAATGGCGTGCAGGTGGATCCTCATATGGGGTTTCGGGGTAGCTCTGAGGGCAATGTTTTACTTCTGTAGGGCAGGCAGAGTGCGGTATTGTAGTTCTGGATTACCCAACTGGAGGGCTTGTGGGCCAGTAGTCTGAGGACGGAGTCTGAGAACCCAAGCTAGGCCTAGGTTTCTGGGTGAGGATATGGCAGGCCCAATCTACAGACCTCAATAGAGATCTCGTGCATCTGAAGGCAGGGCAAGGATCAGACGATCGCTCAGGTTGGACTTTCTGCCCTGATGGCCCTTTCTTGAAGGGGGTTGGATCACGAGGACATGGGGGTTTTCCCACGATGGGAGTTGTGAGAAGCTCCAAACTGCAAAGATTCTTCTGCAGGACAATTGAGACCTGTTGGTTGGCTCCAGGCCAACGATTCCGAGCAGGGTTCTAAGGATGGATGGCTGGGTAGCCCACCTCGCATTCCAATGGTCTACAAGCAACAAGACAGGATAGATCTGCTGGATGTGGGGGGCAACCGAGGAGGCTGAGTTGAAATGGACTCTCCTGTGGAAGTGTCCTAATATGTTTTTGTGTCTATGGAGACCTTGGAATGAAGCGGTGGCCCTGGGGCCCTGAAGGGTTCTCCTAAACCGAGGCTTTGACACAGCTCCAACGTGCATGTTTCCCATGTGTAGATGAGATTTGTTCCGATGGGTGAGTCAAGAAACAGCCATAAGCTGGTATTGAAATCCAGGCCTCTGAGGAGAGATGCCTGGAAACCAAAGCAATGGATCCGATTAGTGCCTAGGGGCCTGTTCGTTCCTTTTTACCTCTGGGGACATCAGTCTACGGGTCTGAGTGCAGGTAGGTGCTCAGATGGGCTCAGATTGCCCCTGTTTGTCCTGGGAAGCCACAACTCTTGGGATGGCCTCAGGGACTTTGGAGGTTATCCTATTAGTAGGGTTGTGGCCATTGGAATTTGCACATACAATTCCCTTGGAGAGGGCAAGTACAGTCCTCAGGTTTGGCTCCAGGGCCCTGAGCCTGTAGGGTGTGTAGGCCAGAGCTGTTTGGACAGTTGTCTGAAAACACAAACTCGGCTTATGTTTTGGGTCATAGGTATGGCAGGACTGATCTACAGACCATGAGGAGAACACTTCGGGATATGAAAAAAGGGCGAGTGTGAGGCTCTTGCTCAAGTTTTTGTCTCTGAATATCATGTCACTCATGGTCGTGAAATTGCCTGGTGACTTCATAGGAAATGGACGAGTCTAACTCTCTGGGGGTTCGGTCCCGTCCAAAGAGTTTGGGGTCATTCTGGGGATGGAAGAATTCCGTTTTTTTGTTGTTGTTGTCGATTTGTTTCATTTTGTTTTTCAACCTCAGATGTCCCACCAAATGAGGGATTCCAGAGTAGAGCCCTGGGGTGGGGCGACTGGACAACCAGAAATCTGGTTAAAAATTGGGGACTAGGGACATGTCAAGCCCATTATGACATCTAATGGTCCAGCCACTGAGAGGACTTACTAGAGGACAGGACTCACGCTGAGGTCACAATGCGTGTTTATGCTTTCGTCGCAGTCAAGAATGGGCGGGGCCTCAGGGTGAATGCTTGTTTCTCCTACACTGAACGTTGGACAACATGCCAACCACAAGGTTTCTTGCCATGGGTCAGGAAGAGTTCTGATTTCTGCATCACAGTCACCCGTGGGCAGTGATTGGAGATAAGTTCTAGGTTCTGAAGCCTGAAAACTGAGGTAGGGAAGAGATGATGACCTAAGGCCATGGCGGGTCTGATGTGCTCAACGTGCGGTCAGCTGTCTGGGTGTTGGTCAGCAGGTCCGGGCTCAGGTTGTGTCAGACAGTGCATTAGTGCCCTGGTTAGACTATATAATTTGGGTACCTTCGAGTGCCGTGTAGGTTTATCCTCATTTAATTTGCCTGGGCTGCTCATTAGGGAATATATTTTTTCTTGAGGGCAGGCAGAGTGCTTCATTGTCGGTCCGGAATTGCCAAACTTGAGGGCTTCGGGGCCAGGAGAGTGAGGACGGAAGTCTGAGAACACAAGCTAGACTTCGGATTCAGGGTGAGGACACGGCAGGTACCCACTGCAGATCTGAACCAATATCAAATGCATCTGAAGTCAGGGCGAGGATCCGACGTTGGCTCAGGTTAGAGTTTCTGTGCATGACGGCCGCTTCCTGAAGGGAGCGGGACCTCGAGGCCATGGAGGTTTTCCACGTTGGGAGATATGGGATGCCCCCTTCAAGGATTCCTTCTGCGGGACAATTGAGACCTGTTGGACAGCTCCAGGACATCCCATATGGAATGACTCCAGAGCACCGTTCCAGGATGGATGCCTGGGAAGTCCGCCTCGCCTTCCAATTGTCTCCTAGCAACAAGACAGTTTAGATCTAATGGATCTGCGGGAGCAACCGGGGTGGCTGAGTTGAAATGCACTTTCCAGAGGATGGGTCCTAACGTGTATTTGTGTCCATGAGGGCCTTGGAATGGGGAGGTGGCACCGGGACCCTGAAGTATTCTCCTAAGCTTTGGCTTAGCTACCATGCACAAGTTTCCTTGTGGAGACGAGATTTGTTCTGATGAGTGCCTCAGGAAATCCCCTCTGCTGGTATTGGAAACCAGGCTTTTGAGGAGACATGCCTGTAAACCAAAGCAATGGATTCGATAATGGCCTCGGGTCCTGTCTGGTTCAATCTCCTTGGTATGAGTGGAGGTAGATGAGTGGAGGTAAATGCTCAGCCGGAATCAACCGCCCATTTTTTGTCCCGGGCGACCTACACTATTGGGATGGCCTCAGGGACTTTGGAGGGTTCTCCTAATTTGTATGATTTTTGACAATGGAATGGGTAGAATTGCCATGGATTGGGTGGGGGCAGTCCTAATGTGTGGCTCCAGGGGCCCCAGCCTGGAGGGAGTGTGGCCCAGGACTTTGAGGACAGAAGACTGTAAACACAAACTCAGCTTAAGTTTGGGGACGTAGGTATGGCACGCCCGATCTACAAACCATGAGAAGAACTCTTCAGGATATGAAGAATGACGAGTCTGAGGCGCTTGCTCAGGCTTTTTTATCTGGATTTTGTTTCTGCGATGGCCGTGGAATGTTGGGGAGGTCTCATGGGCCATGAACGAATGTTCCTCTCTGTGGATTTGGCCCGATCCCAATTGGTTTTCGTCAATCTGTGGGATGGGAGGACTCCTTTCAGGTTTGTTACCTCAGGTGTCCCACCAAAAGAGGAATTCCAAAGCAGAGCCCTGGGGAAGAGTGAAGGGACAACCCGAACTATGGTTAAAAATTGGGGCCTAGGGGCATGGCAAGCCCAATATGCTGTCTCTTCATATAGGCCCTGAGAGGCCTTACCTGAGGACTGGGCTCAGGCTGAGGGTCACAATGTGTGTTTGTGTCCAAAGTGGCCTGCAAGCATGGGCTGGGCCTCATGGGCCACGCTTGTTACAACTACACTGAACGTTGGACAACATGCCAACCACAAGGTTTCTTGCCATGGGGAAAGAGTTCTGATTTCAGCATCATTTTCAACCCTGGGCAGTGGTTGGAGATAAGGTCTAGGTTCTGGAGCCTGAAATCCGCAGTTGGGAAGAGATGACGACCTAAGGCCATGGCGGGTCCGATGTGCTCAGTGTGCGGCCAGCTGTCTGGGTGGGACCAGGGGGTCCAGGCTCAGGCTGGGTCAGAAGGGGAAATACTGCCCAGGTCAGCCTATATGTTTGGGGTACAGCCGAATGGCGTGCAGGTGGATCCTCATTTGGGGATTCGGGGTAGCCATGAGGGCAATATTTTACTTCTGTAGGGCAGGCAGATTGCGGCATTGTAGTTCTGGATTGCCAAACTGGAGGGCCTGTGGGCCAGTAGTCTGAGGACGGAGTCTGAGAACCCAAGCTAAGTCTAGGTTTCTGGGTGAGGATATGGCAGGCACAATCTACAGACCTCAATAGAGATCTCGTGCATCTGAAGTCAGGGCAAGGATCAGACGATCGCTCAGGTTGGACTTTCTGCCCTGATGGCCCTTTCTGGAAGGGGGTTGGATCACGAGGACATGGGGGTTTTCCCACGATGGGAGTTGTGAGAAGCTCCAAACTGCAAAGATTCTTCTGCAGGACAATTGAGACCTGTTGGTTGGCTACAGGCCAACGATTCCGAGCAGGGTTCTAAGGATGGATGGCTGGGTAGCCCACCTCGCATTCCAATTGTCTCCAAGCAACAAGACAAGTTAGATCTGCTGGATGTGGGGGGCAACCGAGGGGGCTGAGTTGAAATGGACTCTCCTGTGGATGTGTCCTAATATGTTTTTGTGTCTATGGAGACCTTGGAATGAAGCGGTGGCCCTGGGGCCCTGAAGGGTTCTCCTAAACAGAGGCTTTGACACAGCTCCAACGTGCATGTTTCCCATGTGTAGATGAGATTTGTTCTGATGGGTGAGTCAAGAAACAGCCATATGCTGGTATTGAAATCCAGGCCTCTGAGGAGAGATGCCTGGAAACCAAAGCAATGGATCCGATTAGTGCCTAGGGGCCTGTTCGTTCCTTTTTACCTCTGGGGACATCAGTCTACGGGTCTGAGTGCAGGTAGGTGCCCAGATGGGCTCAGATTGCCCCTGTTTGTCCTGGGAAGCCACAACTATTGGGATGGCCTCAGGGACTTTGGAGGTTATCCTACTAGTAGGGTTGTGGCCATTGGAATGGGCACATACAATTCCCTTGGAGAGGGCAAGTACAGTCCTCAGGTTTGGCTCCAGGGCCCTGAGCCTGTAGGGTGTGTAGGCCAGAGCTGTTTGGACAGTTGTCTGAAAACACAAACTCGGCTTATGTTTTGGGTCATAGGTATGGCAGGACTGATCTACAGACCATGAGGAGAACACTTCGGGATATGAAAAAAGGGCGAGTGTGAGGCTCTTGTTCAAGTTTTTGTCTCTTGATATCGTGTCACTCATGGTCGTGAAATTGCCGGGTAACTTCATGGGAAATGGATGAGTCTTACTCTCTGGGGGTTCGGTCCCGTCCAAAGAGTTTGGGGTCATTCTGGGGATGGAAGAAGTCCGTTTTTTTGTTGTTGTTGTCGATTTGTTTCATTTTGTTTTTCAACCTCAGATGTCCCACCAAATGAGGGATTCCAGAGTAGAGCCCTGGGGTGGGGCGACTGGACAACCAGAAATCTGGTTAAAAATTGGGGACTAGGGACATATCAAGCCCATTATGACATCTAATGGTCCAGCCACTGAGAGGACTTACTAGAGGACAGGACTCACGCTGAGGTCACAATGCGTGTTTATGCTCTTGTCGCACTCAAGAATGGGCGGGGCCTCAGGGTGAATGCTGGTTTATCCTACACTGAACGTTGGACAACATGCCAACCACAAGGTTTCTTGCCATGGGTCAGGAAGAGTTCTGATTTCTGCATCACAGTCACCCGTGGGCAGTGATTGGAGATAAGGTCTAGGTTCTGAAGCCTGAAAACTGAGGTAGGGAAGAGATGATGACCTAAGGCCATGGCGGGTCTGATGTGCTCAGCGTGCGGTCAGCTGTCTGGGTGTTGGTCAGCAGGTCCGGGCTCAGGTTGTGTCAGACAGTGCATTAGTGCCCAGGTTAGACTATATAATTTGGGTACATTCGAGTGCCGTGTAGGTTTATCCTCATTTAAGCTGCCTGGGCTGCTCATTAGGCAATATATTTTTTCTAGAGGGCAGGCAGAGTGCTTCATTGTCGGTCCGGAATTGCCAAACTTGAGGGCTTCGGGGCCAGGAGAGTGAGGACGGAAGTCTGAGAACAAAAGCTAGACTTCGGATTCAGGGTGAGGGCACGGCAGGTACTCCCTGCAGATCTGAACCAATATCTCATGCATCTGAAGTCAGGGCGAGGATCCGATGTTGGCTCAGGTTGGAGTTTCTGTGCATGACGGCCCCTTCATGAAGGGAGCGGAATCTCGAGGCCATGGAGGTTTTCCACGTTGGGAGATGTGGGATGCCCCTTTCAAGGATTCCTTCTGCGGGACTATTGAGACCTGTTGGACAGCTCCAGGACATCCCATATGGAATGACTCCAGGGCACCGTTCGAGGATGGATGCCTGGGAAGTCCGCCTCGCCTTCCAATTGTCTCCTAGCAACAAGACAGTTTAGATCTAATGGATCTGCGGGAGCAACTGGGGTGGCTGAGTTGAAATGCACTTTCCAGAGGATGGGTCCTAACGTGTGTTTGTGTCCATGAGGGCCTTGGAATGGGGAGGTGTCACCGGGACCCTGAAGTATTCTCCTAAGCTTTGGCATAACTCCCATGCACAGGTTTCCTTGTGGAGACGAGATTTGTTCTGATGGTTGCCTCAGGAAATCCCCTCTGCTGGTATTGGAATCCAGGCTTTTGAGGAGACATGCCTGTAAACCAAAGCAATGGATCCGATAATGGCCTCGGGTCCTGTCTGATTCAATCTTCTTGGTATGAGTGGAGGTAGATGAGTGGAGGTAGATGTTCAGCCGGTATCAACCGCCCTTTTTTGTCCCGGGCGACCTACACTATTGGGATGGCCTCAGGGACTTTGGAGGGTTCTCCTAATTTGTACGATTTTTGACAATGGAATGGGCAGAATTCCCATGGATTGGGTGGTGGCAGTCCTATTGAATGGCTCCAAGGCCCCAGCCTGGAGGGAGTGTGGCCCAGGACTTTGAGGACAGAAGACTGAAAACACAAACCCAGCTTATGTATGGGGACGTAGGTATGGCACGCCCGATCTACAAACCATGAGAAGAACTCTTCAGGATATGAAGAATGAGCGAGTCGGAGACGCTTGCTCAGGCTTTTGTCTCTGGATTTTGTTTCAGCGATGGCCGTGGAATGTTGGGGAGGTCTCATGGGCCATGGACGAATCTCCCTCTCTGTAGAGTTGGCCCGATCCCAATTGTTTTTCGTCAATCTGTGGGATGGGAGGACTCCTTTCAGGTTTGTTACCTCAGGTGTCCCACCAAAAGAGGAATTCCAAAGCAGAGCCCTGGGGAAGAGTGAAGGGACACCACGAACGATGGTTAAAAATTGGGGCCTAGGGGCATGGCAAGTCCAATATGCTGTCTCTTCATATAGGCCCTGAGAGGCCTTACCTGAGGACTGGGCTCAGGCTGAGGGTCACAATGTGTGTTTGTGACCAATGTGGCCTGCAAGCATTGGCTGGGCCTCATGGGCCACGCTTGTTTCAACTACACTGAACATTGGACAACATGCCAACCATAAGGTTTCTTGCCATGGGGAAAGAGTTCTGATTTCTGCATCATTTTCAACCCTGGGCAGTGGTTGGAGATAAGGTCTAGGTTCTGGAGCCAGAAAACCGCAGTTGGGTAGAGATGACGACCTAAGGCCATGGCGGGACCGATGTGCTCAGTGTGCGGCCAGCTGTCTGAGTGGGAACAGGAGGACCAGGCTCTGGCTGGGTCAGAAGGGGAAATAGTGCCCAGGTCAGCCTATATGTTTGGGGTACAGCCGAATGGCGTGCAGGTGGATCCTCATTTGGGGTTTCGGGGTAGCTCTGAGGGCAATGTTTTACTTCTGTAGGGCAGTCAGAGTGCGGTATTGTAGTTCTGGATTACCCAACTGGAGGGCCTGTGGGCCAGTAGTCTGAGGACGGAGTCTGAGAACCCAAGCTAGGCCTAGGTTTCTGGGTGAGGATATGGCAGGCACAATCTACAGACCTCAATAGAGATCTCGTGCATCTGAAGTCAGGGCAAGGATCAGACGATCGCTCAGGTTGGACTTTCTCCCCTGATGGCCCTTTCTTGAAGGGGGTTGGATCACGAGGACATGGGGGTTTTCCCACGATGGGAGTTGTGAGAAGCTCCAAACTGCAAAGATTCTTCTGCAGGACAATTGAGACCTGTTGGTTGGCTCCAGGCCAACGATTCCGAGCAGGGTTCTAAGGATGGATGGCTGGGTAGCCCACCTCGCATTCCAATGGTCTCCAAGCAACAAGACAGGTTAGATATGCTGGATGTGGGGGGCAACCGAGGAGGCTGAGTTGAAATGGACTCTCCTGGGGATGTGTCCTAATATGTTTTTGTGTCTATGGAGACCTTGGAATGAAGCGGTGGCCCTGGGGCCCTGAAGGGTTCTCCTAAACAGTGGCTTTGACACAGCTCCAACGTGCATGTTTCCCATGTGTAGATGAGATTTGTTCTGATGGGTGAGTCAAGAAACAGCCATATGCTGGTATTGAAATCCAGGCCTCTGAGGAGAGATGCCTGGAAACCAAAGCAATGGATCCGATTAGTGCCTAGGGGCCTGTTCGTTCCTTTTTACCTCTGGGGACATCAGTCTACGGGTCTGAGTGCAGGTAGGTGCTCAGATGGGCTCAGATTGCCCCTGTTTGTCCTGGGAAGCCACAACTATTGGGATGGCCTCAGGGACTTTGGAGGTTATCCTACTAGTAGGGTTGTGGCCATTGGAATGGGCACATACAATTCCCTTGGAGAGGGCAAGTACAGTCCTCAGGTTTGGCTCCAGGGCCCTGAGCCTGTAGGGTGTGTAGGCCAGAGCTGTTTGGACAGTTGTCTGAAAACACAAACTCGGCTTATGTTTTGGGTCATAGGTATGGCAGGACTGATCTACAGACCATGAGGAGAACACTTCGGGATATGAAAAAAGGGCGAGTGTGAGGCTCTTGCTCAAGTTTTTGTCTCTGGATATCGTGTCACTCATGGTCGTGAAATTGCCGGGTGACTTCATGGGAAATGGACGAGTCTTACTCTCTGGGGGTTCGGTCCCGTCCAAAGAGTTAGGGATCATTCTGGGGATGGGAGAAGTCTGTTTTTTTGTTGTTGTTGTCGATTTGTTTCATTTTGTTTTTCAACCTCAGATGTCCCACCAAATGAGGGATTCCAGAGTAGAGCCCTGGGGTGGGGCGACTGGACAACCAGAAATCTGGTTAAAAATTGGCGACTAGGGACATATCAAGCCCATTATGACATCTAATGGTCCAGCCACTGAGAGGACTTACTAGAGGACAGGACTCACGCTGAGGTCACAATGCGTGTTTATGCTCTTGTTGCACTCAAGAATGGGCGGGGCCTCAGGGTGAATGCTGGTTTATCCTACACTGAACGTTGGACAACATGCCAACCACAAGGTTTCTTGCCATGGGTCAGGAAGAGTTCTGATTTCTGCATCACAGTCACCCGTGGGCAGTGATTGGAGATAAGGTCTAGGTAGGGAAGAGATGATGACCTAAGGCCATGGCGGGTCTGATGTGCTCAGCGTGCGGTCAGCTGTCTGGGTGTTGGTCAGCAGGTCCGGGCTCAGGTTGTGTCAGACAGTGCATTAGTGCCCAGGTTAGACTATATAATTTGGGTACATTCGAGTGCCGTGTAGGTTTATCCTCATTTAAGCTGCCTGAGCTTCTCATTAGGCAATATATTTATTCTAGAGGGCAGGCAGAGTGCTTCATTGTCGGTCCGGAATTGCCAAACTTGAGGGCTTCGGGGCCAGGAGAGTGAGGACGGAAGTCTGAGAACACAAGCTAGACTTCGGATTCAGGGTGAGGGCACGGCAGGTCCCCACTGCAGATCTGAACCAATATCTCATGCATCTGAAGTCAGGGCGAGGATCCGACGTTGGCTCAAGTTAGAGTATCTGTGCATGACGGCCGCTTCATGAGGGAGCGGAATCTCGAGGCCATGGAGGTTTTCCACGTTGGGAGATGTGGGATGCCCCCTTCAAGGATTCCTTCTGCGGGACAATTGAGACCTGTTGGACAGCTCCAGGACATCCCATATGGAATGACTCCAGAGCACCGTTCCAGGATGGATGCCTGGGAAGTCTGCCTCGCCTTCCAATTGTCTCCTAGCAACAAGACAGTTTAGATCTAATGGATCTGCGGGAGCAACCGGGGTGGCTGAGTTGAAATGCACTTTCCAGAGGATGGGTCCTAACGTGTATTTGTGTCCATGAGGGCCTTGGAATGGGGAGGTGGCACCGGGACCCTGAAGTATTCTCCTAAGCTTTGGCTTAGCTACCATGCACAAGTTTCCTTGTGGAGACGAGATTTGTTCTGATGGGTGCCTCAGGAAATCCCCTCTGCTGGTATTGGAAACCAGGCTTTTGAGGAGACAAGCCTGTAAACCAAAGCAATGGATTCGATAATGGCCTCGGGTCCTGTCTGGTTCAATCTCCTTGGTATGAGTGGAGGTAGATGAGTGGAGGTAGATGAGTGGAGGTAAATGCTCAGCCGGAATCAACCGCCCATTTTTTGTCCCGGGCGACCTACACTATTGGGATGGCCTCAGGGACTTTGGAGGGTTCTCCTAATTTGTACGATTTTTGACAATGGAATGGGCAGAATTCCCATGGATTGGGTGGGGGCAGTCCTAATGTGTGGCTCCAGGGGCCCCAGCCTGGAGGGAGTGTGGCCCAGGATTTTGAGGACAGAAGACTGTAAACACAAACTCAGCTTAAGTTTGGGGACGTAGGTATGGCACGCCCGATCTACAAACCATGAGAAGAACTCTTCAGGATATGAAGAATGAGCGTGTCTGAGGCGCTTGCTCAGGCTTTTTTCTCTGGATTTTGTTTCTGCGATGGCCGTGGAATGTTGGGGAGGTCTCATGGGCCATGGACGAATCTTCCTCTCTGTGGATATGGCCCGATCCCAATTGGTTTTCGTCAATCTGTGGGATGGGAGGACTCCTTTCAGGTTTGTTACCTCAGGTGTCCCACCAAAAGAGGAATTCCAAAGCAGAGCCCTGGGGAAGAGTGAAGGGACAACCCGAACTATGGTTAAAAATTGGGGCCTAGGGGCATGGCAAGCCCAATATGCTGTCTCTTCATATAGGCCCTGAGAGGCCTTACCTGAGGACTGGGCTCAGGCTGAGGGTCACAATGTGTGTTTGTGTCCAATGTGGCCTGCAAGCATGGGCTGGGCCTCATGGGCCACGCTTGTTTCAACTACACTGAACGTTGGACAACATGCCAACCACAAGGTTTCTTGCCATGGGGAAAGAGTTCTGATTTCAGCATCATTTTCAACCCTGGGCAGTGGTTGGAGATAAGGTCTAGGTTCTGGAGCCAGAAAACCGCAGTTGGGTAGAGATGACGACCTAAGGCCATGGCGGGACCGATGTGCTCAGTGTGCGGCCAGCTGTCTGAGTGGGAACAGGAGGATCAGGCTCTGGCTGGGTCAGAAGGGGAAATAGTGCCCAGGTCAGCCTATATGTTTGGGGTACAGCCGAATGGCGTGCAGGTGGATCCTCATTTGGGGTTTCGGGGTAGCTCTGAGGGCAATGTTTTACTTCTGTAGGGCAGGCAGAGTGCGGTATTGTAGTTCTGGATTACCCAACTGGAGGGCTTGTGGGCCAGTAGTCTGAGGACGGAGTCTGAGAACCCAAGCTAAGCCTAGGTTTCTGGGTGAGGATATGGCAGGCCCAATCTACAGACCTCAATAGAGATCTCGTGCATCTGAAGTCAGGGCAAGGATCAGACGATCGCTCAGGTTGGACTTTCTGCCCTGATGGCCCTTTCTTGAAGGGGGTTGGATCACGAGGACATGATGGTTTTCCCACGATGGGAGTTGTGAGAAGCTCCAAACTGCAAAGATTCTTCTGCAGGACAATTGAGACCTGTTGGTTGGCTCCAGGCCAACGATTCCGAGCAGGGTTCTAAGGATGGATGGCTGGGTAGCCCACCTCGCATTCCAATTGTCTCCAAGCAACAAGACAAGTTAGATATGCTGGATGTGGGGGGCAACCGAGGAGGCTGAGTTGAAATGGACTCTCCTGGGGATGTGTCCTAATATGTTTTTGTGTCTATGGAGACCTTGGAATGAAGCGGTGGCCCTGGGGCCCTGAAGGGTTCTTCTAAACAGAGGCTTTGACACAGCTCCAACGTGCATGTTTCCCATGTGTAGATGAGATTTGTTCTGATGGGTGAGTCAAGAAACAGCCATATGCTGGTATTGAAATCCAGGCCTCTGACGAGAGATGCCTGGAAACCAAAGCAATGGATCCGATTAGTGCCTAGGGGCCTGTTCGTTCCTTTTTACCTCTGGGGACATCAGTCTACGGGTCTGAGTGCAGGTAGGTGCTCAGATGGGCTCAGATTGCCCCTGTTTGTCCTGGGAAGCCACAACTATTGGGATGGCCTCAGGGACTTTGGAGGTTATCCTACTAGTAGGGTTGTGGCCATTGGAATGGGCACATACAATTCCCTTGGAGAGGGCAAGTACAGTCCTCAGGTATGGCTCCAGGGCCCTGAGCCTGTAGGGTGTGTAGGCCAGAGCTGTTTGGACAGTTGTCTGAAAACACAAACTCGGCTTATGTTTTGGGTCATAGGTATGGCAGGACTGATCTACAGACCATGAGGAGAACACTTCGGGATATGATAAAAGGGCGAGTGTGAGGCTCTTGTTCAAGTTTTTGTCTCTTGATATCGTGTCACTCATGGTCGTGAAATTGCCGGGTAACTTCATGGGAAATGGACGAGTCTTACTCTCTGGGGGTTCGGACCCGTCCAAAGAGTTTGGGGTCATTCTGGGGATGGAAGAAGTTGTTGTTTTTGTTGTTGTTGTCGATTTGTTTCATTTTGTTTTTCAACCTCAGATGTCCCACCAAATGAGGGATTCCAGAGTAGAGCCCTGGCGTGGGGCGACTGGACAACCAGAAATCTGGTTAAAAATTGGGGACTAGGGACATGTCAAGCCCATTATGACATCTAATGGTCCAGCCACTGAGAGGACTTACTAGAGGACAGGACTCACGCTGAGGTCACAATGAGTGTTTATGCTCTCGTCGCACTCAAGAATGGGCGGGGCCTCAGGGAGAATGCTGGTTTCTCCTACACTGAATGTTGGACAACATGCCAACCACAAGGTTTCTTGCCATGGGTCAGGAAGAGTTCTGATTTCTGCATCACAGTCACCCGTGTGCAGTGATTGGAGATAAGGTCTAGGTTCTGAAGCCTGAAAACTGAGGTAGGGAAGAGATGATGACCTAAGGCCATGGCGGGTCTGATGTGCTCAGCGTGCGGTCAGCTGTCTGGGTGTTGGTCAGTAGGTCCGGGCTCAGGTTGTGTCACACAGTGCATTAGTGCCCAGGTTAGACTATATAATTTGGATACATTCGAGTGCCGTGTAGGTTTATCCTCATTTAAGCTGCCTGGGCTGCTCATTAGGCAATATATTTTTTCTAGAGGGCAGGCAGAGTGCTTCATTGTCGGTCCGGAATTGCCAAACTTGAGGGCTTCGGGGCCAGGAGAGTGAGGACGGAAGTCTGAGAACACAAGCTAGACTTCGGATTCAGGGTGAGGGCACGGCAGGTATTCCCTGCAGATCTGAACCAATATCTCATGCATCTGAAGTCAGGGAGAGGATCCGATTTGGCTCAGTTTGGAGTTTCTGTGCATGACGGCCCCTTCATGAAGGGAGCGGAATCTCGAGGCCATGGAGGTTTTCCACGTTGGGAGATGTGGATGCCCCCTTCAAGGATTCCTTCTGCGGGACAATTGAGACCTGTTGGACAGCTCCAGGACATCCCATATTGAATGACTCCAGGGCACCGTTCGAGGATGGTTGCCTGGGAGGTCCGCCTCGCCTTCCAATTGTCTCCTAGCAACAAGACAGTTTAGATCTAATGGATCGGCGGGAGCAACCGGGGTGGCTGAGTTGAAATGCACTTTCCAGAGGATGGGTCCTAACATGTGTTTGTGTCCATGAGGGCCTTGGAATGGGGAGGTGTCACCGGGACCCTGAAGTATTCTCCTAAGCTTTGGCATAACTCCCATGCACAAGTTTCCTTGTGGAGACGAGATTTGTTCTGATGGTTGCCTCAGGAAATCCCCTCTGCTGGTATTGGAATCCAGGCTTTTGAGGACACATGCCTGTAAACCAAAGCAATGGATCCGATAATGGCCTCGGGTCCTGTCTGATTCAATCTTCTTGGTATGAGTGGAGGTCGATGAGTGGAGGTAGATGCTCAGCCGGTATCAACCGCCCTTTTTTGTCCCGGACGACCTACACTATTGGTATGGCCTCAGGGACTTTGGAGGGTTCTCCTAATTTGTACGATTTTTGACAATGGAATGGGCAGAATTCCCATGGATTGGGTGGGGGCAGTCCTATTGAATGGCTCCAAGGCCCCAGCCTGGAGGGAGTGTGGCCCAGGACTTTGAGGACAGAAGACTGAAAACACAAACCCAGCTTATGTATGGGGACGTAGGTATGGCACGCCCGATCTACAAACCATGAGAAGAACTCTTCAGGATATGAAGAATGAGCGAGTCGGAGACGCTTGCTCAGGCTTTTGTCTCTGGATTTTGTTTCAGCGATGGCCGTGGAATGTTGGGGAGGTCTCATGGGCCATGGACGAATCTCCCTCTCTGTAGATTTGGCCCGATCCCAATTGTTTTTCGTCAATCTGTGGGATGGGAGGACTCCTTTCAGGTTTGTTACCTCAGGTGTCCCACCAAAAGAGGAATTCCAAAGCAGAGCCCTGGGGAAGAGTGAAGGGACACCCCGAACGATGGTTAAAAATTGGGGCCTAGGGGCATGGCAAGTCCAATATGCTGTCTCTTCATATAGGCCCTGAGAGGCCTTACCTGAGGACTGGGCTCAGGCTGATGGTCACAATGTGTGTTTGTGACCAATGTGGCCCGCAAGCATGGGCTGGGCCTCATGGGCCACGCTTGTTTCAACTACACTGAACATTGGACAACATGCCAACCATAAGGTTTCTTGCCATGGGGAAAGAGTTCTGATTTCTGCATCATTTTCAACCCTGGGCAGTGGTTGGAGATAAGGTCTAGGTTCTGGAGCCAGAAAACCGCAGTTGGGTAGAGATGACGACCTAAGGCCATGGCGGGACCGATGTGCTCAGTGTGCGGCCAGCTGTCTGAGTGGGAACAGGAGGATCAGGCTCTGGCTGGGTCAGAAGGGGAAATAGTGCCCAGGTCAGCCTATATGTTTGGGGTACAGCCGAATGGCGTGCAGGTGGATCCTCATTTGGGGTTTCGGGGTAGCTCTGAGGGCAATGTTTTACTTCTGTAGGGCAGGCAGAGTGCGGTATTGTAGTTCTGGATTACCCAACTGGAGGGCTTGTGGGCCAGTAGTCTGAGGACGGAGTCTGAGAACCCAAGCTAAGCCTAGGTTTCTGGGTGAGGATATGGCAGGCCCAATCTACAGACCTCAATAGAGATCTCGTGCATCTGAAGTCAGGGCAAGGATCAGACGATCGCTCAGGTTGGACTTTCTGCCCTGATGGCCCTTTCTTGAAGGGGGTTGGATCACGAGGACATGATGGTTTTCCCACGATGGGAGTTGTGAGAAGCTCCAAACTGCAAAGATTCTTCTGCAGGACAATTGAGACCTGTTGGTTGGCTCCAGGCCAACGATTCCGAGCAGGGTTCTAAGGATGGATGGCTGGGTAGCCCACCTCGCATTCCAATTGTCTCCAAGCAACAAGACAAGTTAGATATGCTGGATGTGGGGGGCAACCGAGGAGGCTGAGTTGAAATGGACTCTCCTGGGGATGTGTCCTAATATGTTTTTGTGTCTATGGAGACCTTGGAATGAAGCGGTGGCCCTGGGGCCCTGAAGGGTTCTTCTAAACAGAGGCTTTGACACAGCTCCAACGTGCATGTTTCCCATGTGTAGATGAGATTTGTTCTGATGGGTGAGTCAAGAAACAGCCATATGCTGGTATTGAAATCCAGGCCTCTGACGAGAGATGCCTGGAAACCAAAGCAATGGATCCGATTAGTGCCTAGGGGCCTGTTCGTTCCTTTTTACCTCTGGGGACATCAGTCTACGGGTCTGAGTGCAGGTAGGTGCTCAGATGGGCTCAGATTGCCCCTGTTTGTCCTGGGAAGCCACAACTATTGGGATGGCCTCAGGGACTTTGGAGGTTATCCTACTAGTAGGGTTGTGGCCATTGGAATGGGCACATACAATTCCCTTGGAGAGGGCAAGTACAGTCCTCAGGTATGGCTCCAGGGCCCTGAGCCTGTAGGGTGTGTAGGCCAGAGCTGTTTGGACAGTTGTCTGAAAACACAAACTCGGCTTATGTTTTGGGTCATAGGTATGGCAGGACTGATCTACAGACCATGAGGAGAACACTTCGGGATATGATAAAAGGGCGAGTGTGAGGCTCTTGTTCAAGTTTTTGTCTCTTGATATCGTGTCACTCATGGTCGTGAAATTGCCGGGTAACTTCATGGGAAATGGACGAGTCTTACTCTCTGGGGGTTCGGACCCGTCCAAAGAGTTTGGGGTCATTCTGGGGATGGAAGAAGTTGTTGTTTTTGTTGTTGTTGTCGATTTGTTTCATTTTGTTTTTCAACCTCAGATGTCCCACCAAATGAGGGATTCCAGAGTAGAGCCCTGGCGTGGGGCGACTGGACAACCAGAAATCTGGTTAAAAATTGGGGACTAGGGACATGTCAAGCCCATTATGACATCTAATGGTCCAGCCACTGAGAGGACTTACTAGAGGACAGGACTCACGCTGAGGTCACAATGAGTGTTTATGCTCTCGTCGCACTCAAGAATGGGCGGGGCCTCAGGGAGAATGCTGGTTTCTCCTACACTGAATGTTGGACAACATGCCAACCACAAGGTTTCTTGCCATGGGTCAGGAAGAGTTCTGATTTCTGCATCACAGTCACCCGTGTGCAGTGATTGGAGATAAGGTCTAGGTTCTGAAGCCTGAAAACTGAGGTAGGGAAGAGATGATGACCTAAGGCCATGGCGGGTCTGATGTGCTCAGCGTGCGGTCAGCTGTCTGGGTGTTGGTCAGTAGGTCCGGGCTCAGGTTGTGTCACACAGTGCATTAGTGCCCAGGTTAGACTATATAATTTGGATACATTCGAGTGCCGTGTAGGTTTATCCTCATTTAAGCTGCCTGGGCTGCTCATTAGGCAATATATTTTTTCTAGAGGGCAGGCAGAGTGCTTCATTGTCGGTCCGGAATTGCCAAACTTGAGGGCTTCGGGGCCAGGAGAGTGAGGACGGAAGTCTGAGAACACAAGCTAGACTTCGGATTCAGGGTGAGGGCACGGCAGGTATTCCCTGCAGATCTGAACCAATATCTCATGCATCTGAAGTCAGGGAGAGGATCCGATTTGGCTCAGGTTGGAGTTTCTGTGCATGACGGCCCCTTCATGAAGGGAGCGGAATCTCGAGGCCATGGAGGTTTTCCACGTTGGGAGATGTGGATGCCCCCTTCAAGGATTCCTTCTGCGGGACAATTGAGACCTGTTGGACAGCTCCAGGACATCCCATATTGAATGACTCCAGGGCACCGTTCGAGGATGGTTGCCTGGGAGGTCCGCCTCGCCTTCCAATTGTCTCCTAGCAACAAGACAGTTTAGATCTAATGGATCGGCGGGAGCAACCGGGGTGGCTGAGTTGAAATGCACTTTCCAGAGGATGGGTCCTAACATGTGTTTGTGTCCATGAGGGCCTTGGAATGGGGAGGTGTCACCGGGACCCTGAAGTATTCTCCTAAGCTTTGGCATAACTCCCATGCACAAGTTTCCTTGTGGAGACGAGATTTGTTCTGATGGTTGCCTCAGGAAATCCCCTCTGCTGGTATTGGAATCCAGGCTTTTGAGGACACATGCCTGTAAACCAAAGCAATGGATCCGATAATGGCCTCGGGTCCTGTCTGATTCAATCTTCTTGGTATGAGTGGAGGTCGATGAGTGGAGGTAGATGCTCAGCCGGTATCAACCGCCCTTTTTTGTCCCGGACGACCTACACTATTGGTATGGCCTCAGGGACTTTGGAGGGTTCTCCTAATTTGTACGATTTTTGACAATGGAATGGGCAGAATTCCCATGGATTGGGTGGGGGCAGTCCTATTGAATGGCTCCAAGGCCCCAGCCTGGAGGGAGTGTGGCCCAGGACTTTGAGGACAGAAGACTGAAAACACAAACCCAGCTTATGTATGGGGACGTAGGTATGGCACGCCCGATCTACAAACCATGAGAAGAACTCTTCAGGATATGAAGAATGAGCGAGTCGGAGACGCTTGCTCAGGCTTTTGTCTCTGGATTTTGTTTCAGCGATGGCCGTGGAATGTTGGGGAGGTCTCATGGGCCATGGACGAATCTCCCTCTCTGTAGATTTGGCCCGATCCCAATTGTTTTTCGTCAATCTGTGGGATGGGAGGACTCCTTTCAGGTTTGTTACCTCAGGTGTCCCACCAAAAGAGGAATTCCAAAGCAGAGCCCTGGGGAAGAGTGAAGGGACACCCCGAACGATGGTTAAAAATTGGGGCCTAGGGGCATGGCAAGTCCAATATGCTGTCTCTTCATATAGGCCCTGAGAGGCCTTACCTGAGGACTGGGCTCAGGCTGATGGTCACAATGTGTGTTTGTGACCAATGTGGCCCGCAAGCATGGGCTGGGCCTCATGGGCCACGCTTGTTTCAACTACACTGAACATTGGACAACATGCCAACCATAAGGTTTCTTGCCATGGGGAAAGAGTTCTGATTTCTGCATCATTTTCAACCCTGGGCAGTGGTTGGAGATAAGGTCTAGGTTCTGGAGCCAGAAAACCGCAGTTGGGTAGAGATGACGACCTAAGGCCATGGCGGGACCGATGTGCTCAGTGTGCGGCCAGCTGTCTGAGTGGGAACAGGAGGATCAGGCTCTGGCTGGGTCAGAAGGGGAAATAGTGCCCAGGTCAGCCTATATGTTTGGGGTACAGCCGAATGGCGTGCAGGTGGATCCTCATTTGGGGTTTCGGGGTAGCTCTGAGGGCAATGTTTTACTTCTGTAGGGCAGGCAGAGTGCGGTATTGTAGTTCTGGATTACCCAACTGGAGGGCTTGTGGGCCAGTAGTCTGAGGACGGAGTCTGAGAACCCAAGCTAAGCCTAGGTTTCTGGGTGAGGATATGGCAGGCCCAATCTACAGACCTCAATAGAGATCTCGTGCATCTGAAGTCAGGGCAAGGATCAGACGATCGCTCAGGTTGGACTTTCTGCCCTGATGGCCCTTTCTTGAAGGGGGTTGGATCACGAGGACATGATGGTTTTCCCACGATGGGAGTTGTGAGAAGCTCCAAACTGCAAAGATTCTTCTGCAGGACAATTGAGACCTGTTGGTTGGCTCCAGGCCAACGATTCCGAGCAGGGTTCTAAGGATGGATGGCTGGGTAGCCCACCTCGCATTCCAATTGTCTCCAAGCAACAAGACAAGTTAGATATGCTGGATGTGGGGGGCAACCGAGGAGGCTGAGTTGAAATGGACTCTCCTGGGGATGTGTCCTAATATGTTTTTGTGTCTATGGAGACCTTGGAATGAAGCGGTGGCCCTGGGGCCCTGAAGGGTTCTTCTAAACAGAGGCTTTGACACAGCTCCAACGTGCATGTTTCCCATGTGTAGATGAGATTTGTTCTGATGGGTGAGTCAAGAAACAGCCATATGCTGGTATTGAAATCCAGGCCTCTGACGAGAGATGCCTGGAAACCAAAGCAATGGATCCGATTAGTGCCTAGGGGCCTGTTCGTTCCTTTTTACCTCTGGGGACATCAGTCTACGGGTCTGAGTGCAGGTAGGTGCTCAGATGGGCTCAGATTGCCCCTGTTTGTCCTGGGAAGCCACAACTATTGGGATGGCCTCAGGGACTTTGGAGGTTATCCTACTAGTAGGGTTGTGGCCATTGGAATGGGCACATACAATTCCCTTGGAGAGGGCAAGTACAGTCCTCAGGTATGGCTCCAGGGCCCTGAGCCTGTAGGGTGTGTAGGCCAGAGCTGTTTGGACAGTTGTCTGAAAACACAAACTCGGCTTATGTTTTGGGTCATAGGTATGGCAGGACTGATCTACAGACCATGAGGAGAACACTTCGGGATATGATAAAAGGGCGAGTGTGAGGCTCTTGCTCAAGTTTTTGTCTCTTGATATCGTGTCACTCATGGTCGTGAAATTGCCGGGTAACTTCATGGGAAATGGACGAGTCTTACTCTCTGGGGGTTCGGACCCGTCCAAAGAGTTTGGGGTCATTCTGGGGATGGAAGAAGTTGTTGTTTTTGTTGTTGTTGTCGATTTGTTTCATTTTGTTTTTCAACCTCAGATGTCCCACCAAATGAGGGATTCCAGAGTAGAGCCCTGGCGTGGGGCGACTGGACAACCAGAAATCTGGTTAAAAATTGGGGACTAGGGACATGTCAAGCCCATTATGACATCTAATGGTCCAGCCACTGAGAGGACTTACTAGAGGACAGGACTCACGCTGAGGTCACAATGAGTGTTTATGCTCTCGTCGCACTCAAGAATGGGCGGGGCCTCAGGGAGAATGCTGGTTTCTCCTACACTGAATGTTGGACAACATGCCAACCACAAGGTTTCTTGCCATGGGTCAGGAAGAGTTCTGATTTCTGCATCACAGTCACCCGTGTGCAGTGATTGGAGATAAGGTCTAGGTTCTGAAGCCTGAAAACTGAGGTAGGGAAGAGATGATGACCTAAGGCCATGGCGGGTCTGATGTGCTCAGCGTGCGGTCAGCTGTCTGGGTGTTGGTCAGTAGGTCCGGGCTCAGGTTGTGTCACACAGTGCATTAGTGCCCAGGTTAGACTATATAATTTGGATACATTCGAGTGCCGTGTAGGTTTATCCTCATTTAAGCTGCCTGGGCTGCTCATTAGGCAATATATTTTTTCTAGAGGGCAGGCAGAGTGCTTCATTGTCGGTCCGGAATTGCCAAACTTGAGGGCTTCGGGGCCAGGAGAGTGAGGACGGAAGTCTGAGAACACAAGCTAGACTTCGGATTCAGGGTGAGGGCACGGCAGGTATTCCCTGCAGATCTGAACCAATATCTCATGCATCTGAAGTCAGGGAGAGGATCCGATTTGGCTCAGGTTGGAGTTTCTGTGCATGACGGCCCCTTCATGAAGGGAGCGGAATCTCGAGGCCATGGAGGTTTTCCACGTTGGGAGATGTGGATGCCCCCTTCAAGGATTCCTTCTGCGGGACAATTGAGACCTGTTGGACAGCTCCAGGACATCCCATATTGAATGACTCCAGGGCACCGTTCGAGGATGGTTGCCTGGGAGGTCCGCCTCGCCTTCCAATTGTCTCCTAGCAACAAGACAGTTTAGATCTAATGGATCGGCGGGAGCAACCGGGGTGGCTGAGTTGAAATGCACTTTCCAGAGGATGGGTCCTAACATGTGTTTGTGTCCATGAGGGCCTTGGAATGGGGAGGTGTCACCGGGACCCTGAAGTATTCTCCTAAGCTTTGGCATAACTCCCATGCACAAGTTTCCTTGTGGAGACGAGATTTGTTCTGATGGTTGCCTCAGGAAATCCCCTCTGCTGGTATTGGAATCCAGGCTTTTGAGGACACATGCCTGTAAACCAAAGCAATGGATCCGATAATGGCCTCGGGTCCTGTCTGATTCAATCTTCTTGGTATGAGTGGAGGTCGATGAGTGGAGGTAGATGCTCAGCCGGTATCAACCGCCCTTTTTTGTCCCGGACGACCTACACTATTGGTATGGCCTCAGGGACTTTGGAGGGTTCTCCTAATTTGTACGATTTTTGACAATGGAATGGGCAGAATTCCCATGGATTGGGTGGGGGCAGTCCTATTGAATGGCTCCAAGGCCCCAGCCTGGAGGTAGTGTGGCCCAGGACTTTGAGGACAGAAGACTGAAAACACAAACCCAGCTTATGTATGGGGACGTAGGTATGGCACGCCCGATCTACAAACCATGAGAAGAACTCTTCAGGATATGAAGAATGAGCGAGTCGGAGACGCTTGCTCAGGCTTTTGTCTCTGGATTTTGTTTCAGCGATGGCCGTGGAATGTTGGGGAGGTCTCATGGGCCATGGACGAATCTCCCTCTCTGTAGATTTGGCCCGATCCCAATTGTTTTTCGTCAATCTGTGGGATGGGAGGACTCCTTTCAGGTTTGTTACCTCAGGTGTCCCACCAAAAGAGGAATTCCAAAGCAGAGCCCTGGGGAAGAGTGAAGGGACACCCCGAACGATGGTTAAAAATTGGGGCCTAGGGGCATGGCAAGTCCAATATGCTGTCTCTTCATATAGGCCCTGAGAGGCCTTACCTGAGGACTGGGCTCAGGCTGAGGGTCACAATGTGTGTTTGTGACCAATGTGGCCCGCAAGCATGGGCTGGGCCTCATGGGCCACGCTTGTTTCAACTACACTGAACATTGGACAACATGCCAACCATAAGGTTTCTTGCCATGGGGAAAGAGTTCTGATTTCTGCATCATTTTCAACCCTGGGCAGTGGTTGGAGATAAGGTCTAGGTTCTGGAGCCAGAAAACCGCAGTTGGGTAGAGATGACGACCTAAGGCCATGGCGGGACCGATGTGCTCAGTGTGCGGCCAGCTGTCTGAGTGGGAACAGGAGGATCAGGCTCTGGCTGGGTCAGAAGGGGAAATAGTGCCCAGGTCAGCCTATATGTTTGGGGTACAGCCGAATGGCGTGCAGGTGGATCCTCATTTGGGGTTTCGGGGTAGCTCTGAGGGCAATGTTTTACTTCTGTAGGGCAGGCAGAGTGCGGTATTGTAGTTCTGGATTACCCAACTGGAGGGCTTGTGGGCCAGTAGTCTGAGGACGGAGTCTGAGAACCCAAGCTAAGCCTAGGTTTCTGGGTGAGGATATGGCAGGCCCAATCTACAGACCTCAATAGAGATCTCGTGCATCTGAAGTCAGGGCAAGGATCAGACGATCGCTCAGGTTGGACTTTCTGCCCTGATGGCCCTTTCTTGAAGGGGGTTGGATCACGAGGACATGATGGTTTTCCCACGATGGGAGTTGTGAGAAGCTCCAAACTGCAAAGATTCTTCTGCAGGACAATTGAGACCTGTTGGTTGGCTCCAGGCCAACGATTCCGAGCAGGGTTCTAAGGATGGATGGCTGGGTAGCCCACCTCGCATTCCAATTGTCTCCAAGCAACAAGACAAGTTAGATATGCTGGATGTGGGGGGCAACCGAGGAGGCTGAGTTGAAATGGACTCTCCTGGGGATGTGTCCTAATATGTTTTTGTGTCTATGGAGACCTTGGAATGAAGCGGTGGCCCTGGGGCCCTGAAGGGTTCTTCTAAACAGAGGCTTTGACACAGCTCCAACGTGCATGTTTCCCATGTGTAGATGAGATTTGTTCTGATGGGTGAGTCAAGAAACAGCCATATGCTGGTATTGAAATCCAGGCCTCTGACGAGAGATGCCTGGAAACCAAAGCAATGGATCCGATTAGTGCCTAGGGGCCTGTTCGTTCCTTTTTACCTCTGGGGACATCAGTCTACGGGTCTGAGTGCAGGTAGGTGCTCAGATGGGCTCAGATTGCCCCTGTTTGTCCTGGGAAGCCACAACTATTGGGATGGCCTCAGGGACTTTGGAGGTTATCCTACTAGTAGGGTTGTGGCCATTGGAATGGGCACATACAATTCCCTTGGAGAGGGCAAGTACAGTCCTCAGGTATGGCTCCAGGGCCCTGAGCCTGTAGGGTGTGTAGGCCAGAGCTGTTTGGACAGTTGTCTGAAAACACAAACTCGGCTTATGTTTTGGGTCATAGGTATGGCAGGACTGATCTACAGACCATGAGGAGAACACTTCGGGATATGATAAAAGGGCGAGTGTGAGGCTCTTGTTCAAGTTTTTGTCTCTTGATATCGTGTCACTCATGGTCGTGAAATTGCCGGGTAACTTCATGGGAAATGGACGAGTCTTACTCTCTGGGGGTTCGGACCCGTCCAAAGAGTTTGGGGTCATTCTGGGGATGGAAGAAGTTGTTGTTTTTGTTGTTGTTGTCGATTTGTTTCATTTTGTTTTTCAACCTCAGATGTCCCACCAAATGAGGGATTCCAGAGTAGAGCCCTGGCGTGGGGCGACTGGACAACCAGAAATCTGGTTAAAAATTGGGGACTAGGGACATGTCAAGCCCATTATGACATCTAATGGTCCAGCCACTGAGAGGACTTACTAGAGGACAGGACTCACGCTGAGGTCACAATGAGTGTTTATGCTCTCGTCGCACTCAAGAATGGGCGGGGCCTCAGGGAGAATGCTGGTTTCTCCTACACTGAATGTTGGACAACATGCCAACCACAAGGTTTCTTGCCATGGGTCAGGAAGAGTTCTGATTTCTGCATCACAGTCACCCGTGTGCAGTGATTGGAGATAAGGTCTAGGTTCTGAAGCCTGAAAACTGAGGTAGGGAAGAGATGATGACCTAAGGCCATGGCGGGTCTGATGTGCTCAGCGTGCGGTCAGCTGTCTGGGTGTTGGTCAGTAGGTCCGGGCTCAGGTTGTGTCACACAGTGCATTAGTGCCCAGGTTAGACTATATAATTTGGATACATTCGAGTGCCGTGTAGGTTTATCCTCATTTAAGCTGCCTGGGCTGCTCATTAGGCAATATATTTTTTCTAGAGGGCAGGCAGAGTGCTTCATTGTCGGTCCGGAATTGCCAAACTTGAGGGCTTCGGGGCCAGGAGAGTGAGGACGGAAGTCTGAGAACACAAGCTAGACTTCGGATTCAGGGTGAGGGCACGGCAGGTATTCCCTGCAGATCTGAACCAATATCTCATGCATCTGAAGTCAGGGAGAGGATCCGATTTGGCTCAGGTTGGAGTTTCTGTGCATGACGGCCCCTTCATGAAGGGAGCGGAATCTCGAGGCCATGGAGGTTTTCCACGTTGGGAGATGTGGATGCCCCCTTCAAGGATTCCTTCTGCGGGACAATTGAGACCTGTTGGACAGCTCCAGGACATCCCATATTGAATGACTCCAGGGCACCGTTCGAGGATGGTTGCCTGGGAGGTCCGCCTCGCCTTCCAATTGTCTCCTAGCAACAAGACAGTTTAGATCTAATGGATCGGCGGGAGCAACCGGGGTGGCTGAGTTGAAATGCACTTTCCAGAGGATGGGTCCTAACATGTGTTTGTGTCCATGAGGGCCTTGGAATGGGGAGGTGTCACCGGGACCCTGAAGTATTCTCCTAAGCTTTGGCATAACTCCCATGCACAAGTTTCCTTGTGGAGACGAGATTTGTTCTGATGGTTGCCTCAGGAAATCCCCTCTGCTGGTATTGGAATCCAGGCTTTTGAGGACACATGCCTGTAAACCAAAGCAATGGATCCGATAATGGCCTCGGGTCCTGTCTGATTCAATCTTCTTGGTATGAGTGGAGGTCGATGAGTGGAGGTAGATGCTCAGCCGGTATCAACCGCCCTTTTTTGTCCCGGACGACCTACACTATTGGTATGGCCTCAGGGACTTTGGAGGGTTCTCCTAATTTGTACGATTTTTGACAATGGAATGGGCAGAATTCCCATGGATTGGGTGGGGGCAGTCCTATTGAATGGCTCCAAGGCCCCAGCCTGGAGGTAGTGTGGCCCAGGACTTTGAGGACAGAAGACTGAAAACACAAACCCAGCTTATGTATGGGGACGTAGGTATGGCACGCCCGATCTATAAAACATGAGAAGAACTCTTCAGGATATGAAGAATGAGCGAGTCGGAGACGCTTGCTCAGGCTTTTGTCTCTGGATTTTGTTTCAGCGATGGCCGTGGAATGTTGGGGAGGTCTCATGGGCCATGGACGAATCTCCCTCTCTGTAGATTTGGCCCGATCCCAATTGTTTTTCGTCAATCTGTGGGATGGGAGGACTCCTTTCAGGTTTGTTACCTCAGGTGTCCCACCAAAAGAGGAATTCCAAAGCAGAGCCCTGGGGAAGAGTGAAGGGACACCCCGAACGATGGTTAAAAATTGGGGCCTAGGGGCATGGCAAGTCCAATATGCTGTCTCTTCATATAGGCCCTGAGAGGCCTTACCTGAGGACTGGGCTCAGGCTGAGGGTCACAATGTGTGTTTGTGACCAATGTGGCCCGCAAGCATGGGCTGGGCCTCATGGGCCACGCTTGTTTCAACTACACTGAACATTGGACAACATGCCAACCATAAGGTTTCTTGCCATGGGGAAAGAGTTCTGATTTCTGCATCATTTTCAACCCTGGGCAGTGGTTGGAGATAAGGTCTAGGTTCTGGAGCCAGAAAACCGCAGTTGGGTAGAGATGACGACCTAAGGCCATGGCGGGACCGATGTGCTCAGTGTGCGGCCAGCTGTCTGAGTGGGAACAGGAGGATCAGGCTCTGGCTGGGTCAGAAGGGGAAATAGTGCCCAGGTCAGCCTATATGTTTGGGGTACAGCCGAATGGCGTGCAGGTGGATCCTCATTTGGGGTTTCGGGGTAGCTCTGAGGGCAATGTTTTACTTCTGTAGGGCAGGCAGAGTGCGGTATTGTAGTTCTGGATTACCCAACTGGAGGGCTTGTGGGCCAGTAGTCTGAGGACGGAGTCTGAGAACCCAAGCTAAGCCTAGGTTTCTGGGTGAGGATATGGCAGGCCCAATCTACAGACCTCAATAGAGATCTCGTGCATCTGAAGTCAGGGCAAGGATCAGACGATCGCTCAGGTTGGACTTTCTGCCCTGATGGCCCTTTCTTGAAGGGGGTTGGATCACGAGGACATGATGGTTTTCCCACGATGGGAGTTGTGAGAAGCTCCAAACTGCAAAGATTCTTCTGCAGGACAATTGAGACCTGTTGGTTGGCTCCAGGCCAACGATTCCGAGCAGGGTTCTAAGGATGGATGGCTGGGTAGCCCACCTCGCATTCCAATTGTCTCCAAGCAACAAGACAAGTTAGATATGCTGGATGTGGGGGGCAACCGAGGAGGCTGAGTTGAAATGGACTCTCCTGGGGATGTGTCCTAATATGTTTTTGTGTCTATGGAGACCTTGGAATGAAGCGGTGGCCCTGGGGCCCTGAAGGGTTCTCCTAAACAGAGGCTTTGACACAGCTCCAACGTGCATGTTTCCCATGTGTAGATGAGATTTGTTCCGATGGGTGAGTCAAGAAACAGCCATATGCTGGTATTGAAATCCAGGCCTCTGACGAGAGATGCCTGGAAACCAAAGCAATGGATCCGATTAGTGCCTAGGGGCCTGTTCGTTCCTTTTTACCTCTGGGGACATCAGTCTACGGGTCTGAGTGCAGGTAGGTGCTCAGATGGGCTCAGATTGCCCCTGTTTGTCCTGGGAAGCCACAACTATTGGGATGGCCTCAGGGACTTTGGAGGTTATCCTACTAGTAGGGTTGTGGCCATTGGAATTTGCACATACAATTCCCTTGGAGAGGGCAAGTACAGTCCTCAGGTTTGGCTCCAGGGCCCTGAGCCTGTAGGGTGTGTAGGCCAGAGCTGTTTGGACAGTTGTCTGAAAACACAAACTCGGCTTATGTTTTGGGTCATAGGTATGGCAGGACTGATCTACAGACCATGAGGAGAACACTTCGGGATATGAAAAAAGGGCGAGTGTGAGGCTCTTGCTCAAGTTTTTGTCTCTGGATATCGTGTCACTCATGGTCGTGAAATTGCCGGGTGACTTCATGGGAAATGGACGAGTCTTACTCTCTGGGGGTTCGGTCCCGTCCAAAGAGTTTGGGGTCATTCTGGGGATGGAAGAATTCCGTTTTTTTGTTGTTGTTGTCGATTTGTTTCATTTTGTTTTTCAACCTCAGATGTCCCACCAAATGAGGGATTCCAGAGTAGAGCCCTGGGGTGGGGCGACTGGACAACCAGAAATCTGGTTAAAAATTGGGGACTAGGGACATGTCAAGCCCATTATGACATCTAATGGTCCAGCCACTGAGAGGACTTACTAGAGGACAGGACTCACGCTGAGGTCACAATGCGTGTTTATGCTCTCGTCGCATTCAAGAATGGGCGGGGCCTCAGGGTGAATGCTGGTTTCTCCTACACTGAACGTTGGACAACATGCCAACCACAAGGTTTCTTGCCATGGGTCAGGAAGAGTTCTGATTTCTGCATCACAGTCACCCGTGGGCAGTGATTGGGGATAAGTTCTAGGTTCTGAAGCCTGAAAACTGAGGTAGGGAAGAGATGATGACCTAAGGCCATGGCGGGTCTGATGTGCTCAACGTGCGGTCAGCTGTTTGGGTGTTGGTCAGCAGGTCCGGGCTCAGGTTGTGTCAGACAGTGCATTAGTGCCCTGGTTAGACTATATAATTTGGGTACCTTCGAGTGCCGTGTAGGTTTATCCTCATTTAATTTGCCTGGGCTGCTCATTAGGGAATATATTTTTTCTTGAGGGCAGGCAGAGTGCTTCATTGTCGGTCCGGAATGCCAAACTTGAGGGCTTCGGGGCCAGGAGAGTGAGGACGGAAGTCTGAGAACACAAGCTAGACTTCGGATTCAGGGTGAGGGTACGGCAGGTACCCCCTGCAGATCTGAACCAATATCTCATGCATCTGAAGTCAGGGCAAGGATCCCACGTTGGCTCAGGTTGGAGTTTCTGTGCATGACGGCCCCTTCATGAAGGGAGCGGAATCTCGAGGCCATGGAGGTTTTCCACGTTGGGAGATGTGGGATGCCCCCTTCAAGGATTCCTTCTGCGGGACAATTGAGACCTGTTGGACAGCTCCAGGACATCCATATGGAATGACTCCAGAGCACCGTTCCAGGATGGATGCCTGGGAAGTCCGCCTCGCCTTCCAATTGTCTCCTAGCAACAAGACAGTTTAGATCTAATGGATCTGCGGGAGCAACCGGGGAGGCTGAGTTGAAATGCACTTTCCAGAGGATGGGTCCTAACGTGTGTTTGTGTCCATGAGGGCCTTGGAATGGGGAGGTGGCACCGGGACCCTGAAGTATTCTCCTAAGCTTTGGCATAGCTCCCATGCACAAGTTTCCTTGTGGAGACGAGATTTGTTCTGATGGGTGCCTCAGGAAATCCGCTCTGCTGGTATTGGAATGCAGGCTTTTGAGGAGACATGCCTGTAAACCAAAGCAATGGATCCGATAATGGCCTCGGGTCCTGTCTGGTTCAATCTTCTTGGTATGAGTGGAGGTAGATGAGTGGAGGTAGATGCTCAGCCGGTATCAACCGCCCTTTTTTGTCCCGGGCGACCTACACTATTGGGATGGCCTCAGGGACTTTGGAGGGTTCTCCTAATTTGTACGATTTTTGACAATGGAATGGGCAGAATTCCCATGGATTGGGTGGGGGCAGTCCTAATGTGTGGCTCCAGGGGCCCCAGCCTGGAGGGAGTGTGGCCCAGGACTTTGAGGACAGAAGACTGAAAACACAAACTCAGCTTAAGTTTGGGGACGTAGGTATGGCACGCCCGATCTACAAACCATGAGATGAACTCTTCAGGATATGAAGAATGAGCGAGTCTGAGGCGCTTGCTCAGGCTTTTGTCTCTGGATTTTGTTTCAGCGATGGCCGTGGAATGTTGGGGAGGTCTCATGGGCCATGGACGAATCTTCCTCTCTGTGGATTTGGCCAGATCCCAATTGGTTTTCGTCAATCTGTGGGATGGGAGGACTCCTTTCAGGTTTGTTACCTCAGGTGTCCCACCAAAAGAGGAATTCCAAAGCAGAGCCCTGGGGAAGATTGAAGGGACAACCCGAACTATGGTTAAAAATTTGGGCCTAGGGGCATGGCAAGCCCAATATGCTGTCTCTTCATATAGGCCCTGAGAGGCCTTACCTGAGGACTGGGCTCAGGCTGAGGGTCACAGTGTGTGTTTGTGACCAATGTGGCCCGCAAGCATGGGCGGGGCCTCATGGGCCACGCTTGTTTCAACTACACTGAACGTTGGACAACATGCCAACACAAGGTTTCTAGCCATGGGGAAAGAGTTCTGATTTCTGCATCATTTTCAACCCTGGGCAGTCGTTGGAGATAAGGTCTAGGTTCTGGAGCCTGCCAAACGCAGTTGGGAAGAGATGACGACCTAAGGCCATGGCGGGTCCGATGTGCTCAGTGTACGGCCAGCTGTCTGGGTGGGACCAGGAGGTCCAGGCTCAGGCTGGGTCAGTAGGGGAAATAGTGCCCAGGTCAGCCTATATGTTTGGGGTACAGCCGAATGGCCTGCAGTTTGATCCTCATTTGCGGTTTCGGGGTAGCCCTGAGGGCAATGTTTTACTTCTGTAGGGCAGGCAGAGTGCGGCATTGTAGTTCTGGTTTGCCAAACTGGAGGGCTTGTGGGCCAGTAGTCTGAGGACGGAGTCTGAGAACCCAAGCTAGGCCTAGGTTTCTGGGTGAGGATATGGCAGGCACAATCTACAGACCTCAATAGAGATCTCGTGCATCTGAAGTCAGGGCAAGGATCAGACGATCGCTCAGGTTGGACTTTCTGCCCTGATGGCCCTTTCTTGAAGGGGGTTGGATCACGAGGACATGGGGGTTTTCCCACGATGGGAGTTGTGAGAAGCTCCAAACTGCAAAGATTCTTCTGCAGGACAATTGAGACCTGTTGGTTGGCTCCAGGCCAACGATTCCGAGCAGGGTTCTAAGGATGGATGGCTGGGTAGCCCACCTCGCTTTCCAATGGTCTCCAAGCAACAAGACAGGATAGATCTGCTGGATGTGGGGGGCAACCGAGGAGGCTGAGTTGAAATGGACTCTCCTGTGGAAGTGTCCTAATATGTTTTTGTGTCTATGGAGACCTTGGAATGAAGCGGTGGCCCTGGGGCCCTGAAGGGTTCTCCTAAACAGAGGCTTTGACACAGCTCCAACGTGCATGTTTCCCATGTGTAGATGAGATTTGTTCCGATGGGTGAGTCAAGAAACAGCCATATGCTGGTATTGAAATCCAGGCCTCTGAGGAGAGATGCCTGGAAACCAAAGCAATGGATCCGATTAGTGCCTAGGGGCCTGTTCGTTCCTTTTTACCTCTGGGGACATCAGTCTACGGGTCTGAGTGCAGGTAGGTGCTCAGATGGGCTCAGATTGCCCCTGTTTGTCCTGGGAAGCCACAACTATTGGGATGGCCTCAGGGACTTTGGAGGTTATCCTACTAGTAGGGTTGTGGCCATTGGAATTTGCACATACAATTCCCTTGGAGAGGGCAAGTACAGTCCTCAGGTTTGGCTCCAGGGCCCTGAGCCTGTAGGGTGTGTAGGCCAGAGCTGTTTGGACAGTTGTCTGAAAACACAAACTCGGCTTATGTTTTGGGTCATAGGTATGGCAGGACTGATCTACAGACCATGAGGAGAACACTTCGGGATATGAAAAAAGGGCGAGTGTGAGGCTCTTGCTCAAGTTTTTGTCTCTGGATATCGTGTCACTCATGGTCGTGAAATTGCCGGGTGACTTCATGGGAAATGGACGAGTCTAACTCTCTGGGGGTTCGGTCCCGTCCAAAGAGTTTGGGGTCATTCTGGGGATGGAAGAATTCCGTTTTTTTGTTGTTGTTGTCGATTTGTTTCATTTTGTTTTTCAACCTCAGATGTCCCACCAAATGAGGGATTCCAGAGTAGAGCCCTGGGGTGGGGCGACTGGACAACCAGAAATCTGGTTAAAAATTGGGGACTAGGGACATGTCAAGCCCATTATGACATCTAATGGTCCAGCCACTGAGAGGACTTACTAGAGGACAGGACTCACGCTGAGGTCACAATGCGTGTTTATGCTCTCGTCGCATTCAAGAATGGGCGGGGCCTCAGGGTGAATGCTGGTTTCTCCTACACTGAACGTTGGACAACATGCCAACCACAAGGTTTCTTGCCATGGGTCAGGAAGAGTTCTGATTTCTGCATCACAGTCACCCGTGGGCATTGATTGGAGATAAGTTCTAGGTTCTGAAGCCTGAAAACTGAGGTAGGGAAGAGATGATGACCTAAGGCCATGGCGGGTCTGATGTGCTCAACGTGCGGTCAGCTGTTTGGGTGTTGGTCAGCAGGTCCGGGCTCAGGTTGTGTCAGACAGTGCATTAGTGCCCTGGTTAGACTATATAATTTGGGTACCTTCGAGTGCCGTGTAGGTTTATCCTCATTTAATTTGCCTGGGCTGCTCATTAGGGAATATATTTTTTCTTGAGGGCAGGCAGAGTGCTTCATTGTCGGTCCGGAATGCCAAACTTGAGGGCTTCGGGGCCAGGAGAGTGAGGACGGAAGTCTGAGAACACAAGCTAGACTTCGGATTCAGGGTGAGGGTACGGCAGGTACCCCCTGCAGATCTGAACCAATATCTCATGCATCTGAAGTCAGGGCAAGGATCCCACGTTGGCTCAGGTTGGAGTTTCTGTGCATGACGGCCCCTTCATGAAGGGAGCGGAATCTCGAGGCCATGGAGGTTTTCCACGTTGGGAGATGTGGGATGCCCCCTTCAAGGATTCCTTCTGCGGGACAATTGAGACCTGTTGGACAGCTCCAGGACATCCATATGGAATGACTCCAGAGCACCGTTCCAGGATGGATGCCTGGGAAGTCCGCCTCGCCTTCCAATTGTCTCCTAGCAACAAGACAGTTTAGATCTAATGGATCTGCGGGAGCAACCGGGGAGGCTGAGTTGAAATGCACTTTCCAGAGGATGGGTCCTAACGTGTGTTTGTGTCCATGAGGGCCTTGGAATGGGGAGGTGGCACTGGGACCCTGAAGTATTCTCCTAAGCTTTGGCATAGCTCCCATGCACAAGTTTCCTTGTGGAGACGAGATTTGTTCTGATGGGTGCCTCAGGAAATCCGCTCTGCTGGTATTGGAATGCAGGCTTTTGAGGAGACATGCCTGTAAACCAAAGCAATGATCCGATAATGGCCTCGGGTCCTGTCTGGTTCAATCTTCTTGGTATGAGTGGAGGTAGATGAGTGGAGGTAGATGCTCAGCCGGTATCAACCGCCCTTTTTTGTCCCGGGCGACCTACACTATTGGGATGGCCTCAGGGACTTTGGAGGGTTCTCCTAATTTGTACGATTTTTGACAATGGAATGGGCAGAATTCCCATGGATTGGGTGGGGGCAGTCCTAATGTGTGGCTCCAGGGGCCCCAGCCTGGAGGGAGTGTGGCCCAGGACTTTGAGGACAGAAGACTGAAAACACAAACTCAGCTTAAGTTTGGGGACGTAGGTATGGCACGCCCGATCTACAAACCATGAGATGAACTCTTCAGGATATGAAGAATGAGCGAGTCTGAGGCGCTTGCTCAGGCTTTTGTCTCTGGATTTTGTTTCAGCGATGGCCGTGGAATGTTGGGGAGGTCTCATGGGCCATGGACGAATCTTCCTCTCTGTGGATTTGGCCAGATCCCAATTGGTTTTCGTCAATCTGTGGGATGGGAGGACTCCTTTCAGGTTTGTTACCTCAGGTGTCCCACCAAAAGAGGAATTCCAAAGCAGAGCCCTGGGGAAGATTGAAGGGACAACCCGAACTATGGTTAAAAATTTGGGCCTAGGGGCATGGCAAGCCCAATATGCTGTCTCTTCATATAGGCCCTGAGAGGCCTTACCTGAGGACTGGGCTCAGGCTGAGGGTCACAGTGTGTGTTTGTGACCAATGTGGCCCGCAAGCATGGGCGGGGCCTCATGGGCCACGCTTGTTTCAACTACACTGAACGTTGGACAACATGCCAACACAAGGTTTCTAGCCATGGGGAAAGAGTTCTGATTTCTGCATCATTTTCAACCCTGGGCAGTCGTTGGAGATAAGGTCTAGGTTCTGGAGCCTGCCAAACGCAGTTGGGAAGAGATGACGACCTAAGGCCATGGCGGGTCCGATGTGCTCAGTGTACGGCCAGCTGTCTGGGTGGGACCAGGAGGTCCAGGCTCAGGCTGGGTCAGTAGGGGAAATAGTGCCCAGGTCAGCCTATATGTTTGGGGTACAGCCGAATGGCCTGCAGTTTGATCCTCATTTGCGGTTTCGGGGTAGCCCTGAGGGCAATGTTTTACTTCTGTAGGGCAGGCAGAGTGCGGCATTGTAGTTCTGGTTTGCCAAACTGGAGGGCTTGTGGGCCAGTAGTCTGAGGACGGAGTCTGAGAACCCAAGCTAGGCCTAGGTTTCTGGGTGAGGATATGGCAGGCACAATCTACAGACCTCAATAGAGATCTCGTGCATCTGAAGTCAGGGCAAGGATCAGACGATCGCTCAGGTTGGACTTTCTGCCCTGATGGCCCTTTCTTGAAGGGGGTTGGATCACGAGGACATGGGGGTTTTCCCACGATGGGAGTTGTGAGAAGCTCCAAACTGCAAAGATTCTTCTGCAGGACAATTGAGACCTGTTGGTTGGCTCCAGGCCAACGATTCCGAGCAGGGTTCTAAGGATGGATGGCTGGGTAGCCCACCTCGCATTCCAATGGTCTCCAAGCAACAAGACAGGATAGATCTGCTGGATGTGGGGGGCAACCGAGGAGGCTGAGTTGAAATGGACTCTCCTGTGGAAGTGTCCTAATATGTTTTTGTGTCTATGGAGACCTTGGAATGAAGCGGTGGCCCTGGGGCCCTGAAGGGTTCTCCTAAACAGAGGCTTTGACACAGCTCCAACGTGCATGTTTCCCATGTGTAGATGAGATTTGTTCCGATGGGTGAGTCAAGAAACAGCCATATGCTGGTATTGAAATCCAGGCCTCTGAGGAGAGATGCCTGGAAACCAAAGCAATGGATCCGATTAGTGCCTAGGGGCCTGTTCGTTCCTTTTTACCTCTGGGGACATCAGTCTACGGGTCTGAGTGCAGGTAGGTGCTCAGATGGGCTCAGATTGCCCCTGTTTGTCCTGGGAAGCCACAACTATTGGGATGGCCTCAGGGACTTGGAGGTTATCCTACTAGTAGGGTTGTGGCCATTGGAATTTGCACATACAATTCCCTTGGAGAGGGCAAGTACAGTCCTCAGGTTTGGCTCCAGGGCCCTGAGCCTGTAGGGTGTGTAGGCCAGAGCTGTTTGGACAGTTGTCTGAAAACACAAACTCGGCTTATGTTTTGGGTCATAGGTATGGCAGGACTGATCTACAGACCATGAGGAGAACACTTCGGGATATGAAAAAAGGGCGAGTGTGAGGCTCTTGCTCAAGTTTTTGTCTCTGGATATCGTGTCACTCATGGTCGTGAAATTGCCGGGTGACTTCATGGGAAATGGACGAGTCTAACTCTCTGGGGGTTCGGTCCCGTCCAAAGAGTTTGGGGTCATTCTGGGGATGGAAGAATTCCGTTTTTTTGTTGTTGTTGTCGATTTGTTTCATTTTGTTTTTCAACCTCAGATGTCCCACCAAATGAGGGATTCCAGAGTAGAGCCCTGGGGTGGGGCGACTGGACAACCAGAAATCTGGTTAAAAATTGGGGACTAGGGACATGTCAAGCCCATTATGACATCTAATGGTCCAGCCACTGAGAGGACTTACTAGAGGACAGGACTCACGCTGAGGTCACAATGCGTGTTTATGCTCTCGTCGCATTCAAGAATGGGCGGGGCCTCAGGGTGAATGCTGGTTTCTCCTACACTGAACGTTGGACAACATGCCAACCACAAGGTTTCTTGCCATGGGTCAGGAAGAGTTCTGATTTCTGCATCACAGTCACCCGTGGGCAGTGATTGGAGATAAGTTCTAGGTTCTGAAGCCTGAAAACTGAGGTAGGGAAGAGATGATGACCTAAGGCCATGGCGGGTCTGATGTGCTCAACGTGCGGTCAGCTGTTTGGGTGTTGGTCAGCAGGTCCGGGCTCAGGTTGTGTCAGACAGTGCATTAGTGCCCTGGTTAGACTATATAATTTGGGTACCTTCGAGTGCCGTGTAGGTTTATCCTCATTTAATTTGCCTGGGCTGCTCATTAGGGAATATATTTTTTCTTGAGGGCAGGCAGAGTGCTTCATTGTCGGTCCGGAATGCCAAACTTGAGGGCTTCGGGGCCAGGAGAGTGAGGACGGAAGTCTGAGAACACAAGCTAGACTTCGGATTCAGGGTGAGGGTACGGCAGGTACCCCCTGCAGATCTGAACCAATATCTCATGCATCTGAAGTCAGGGCAAGGATCCCACGTTGGCTCAGGTTGGAGTTTCTGTGCATGACGGCCCCTTCATGAAGGGAGCGGAATCTCGAGGCCATGGAGGTTTTCCACGTTGGGAGATGTGGGATGCCCCCTTCAAGGATTCCTTCTGCGGGACAATTGAGACCTGTTGGACAGCTCCAGGACATCCATATGGAATGACTCCAGAGCACCGTTCCAGGATGGATGCCTGGGAAGTCCGCCTCGCCTTCCAATTGTCTCCTAGCAACAAGACAGTTTAGATCTAATGGATCTGCGGGAGCAACCGGGGAGGCTGAGTTGAAATGCACTTTCCAGAGGATGGGTCCTAACGTGTGTTTGTGTCCATGAGGGCCTTGGAATGGGGAGGTGGCACTGGGACCCTGAAGTATTCTCCTAAGCTTTGGCATAGCTCCCATGCACAAGTTTCCTTGTGGAGACGAGATTTGTTCTGATGGGTGCCTCAGGAAATCCGCTCTGCTGGTATTGGAATGCAGGCTTTTGAGGAGACATGCCTGTAAACCAAAGCAATGATCCGATAATGGCCTCGGGTCCTGTCTGGTTCAATCTTCTTGGTATGAGTGGAGGTAGATGAGTGGAGGTAGATGCTCAGCCGGTATCAACCGCCCTTTTTTGTCCCGGGCGACCTACACTATTGGGATGGCCTCAGGGACTTTGGAGGGTTCTCCTAATTTGTACGATTTTTGACAATGGAATGGGCAGAATTCCCATGGATTGGGTGGGGGCAGTCCTAATGTGTGGCTCCAGGGGCCCCAGCCTGGAGGGAGTGTGGCCCAGGACTTTGAGGACAGAAGACTGAAAACACAAACTCAGCTTAAGTTTGGGGACGTAGGTATGGCACGCCCGATCTACAAACCATGAGATGAACTCTTCAGGATATGAAGAATGAGCGAGTCTGAGGCGCTTGCTCAGGCTTTTGTCTCTGGATTTTGTTTCAGCGATGGCCGTGGAATGTTGGGGAGGTCTCATGGGCCATGGACGAATCTTCCTCTCTGTGGATTTGGCCAGATCCCAATTGGTTTTCGTCAATCTGTGGGATGGGAGGACTCCTTTCAGGTTTGTTACCTCAGGTGTCCCACCAAAAGAGGAATTCCAAAGCAGAGCCCTGGGGAAGATTGAAGGGACAACCCGAACTATGGTTAAAAATTTGGGCCTAGGGGCATGGCAAGCCCAATATGCTGTCTCTTCATATAGGCCCTGAGAGGCCTTACCTGAGGACTGGGCTCAGGCTGAGGGTCACAGTGTGTGTTTGTGACCAATGTGGCCCGCAAGCATGGGCGGGGCCTCATGGGCCACGCTTGTTTCAACTACACTGAACGTTGGACAACATGCCAACACAAGGTTTCTAGCCATGGGGAAAGAGTTCTGATTTCTGCATCATTTTCAACCCTGGGCAGTCGTTGGAGATAAGGTCTAGGTTCTGGAGCCTGCCAAACGCAGTTGGGAAGAGATGACGACCTAAGGCCATGGCGGGTCCGATGTGCTCAGTGTACGGCCAGCTGTCTGGGTGGGACCAGGAGGTCCAGGCTCAGGCTGGGTCAGTAGGGGAAATAGTGCCCAGGTCAGCCTATATGTTTGGGGTACAGCCGAATGGCCTGCAGTTTGATCCTCATTTGCGGTTTCGGGGTAGCCCTGAGGGCAATGTTTTACTTCTGTAGGGCAGGCAGAGTGCGGCATTGTAGTTCTGGTTTGCCAAACTGGAGGGCTTGTGGGCCAGTAGTCTGAGGACGGAGTCTGAGAACCCAAGCTAGGCCTAGGTTTCTGGGTGAGGATATGGCAGGCACAATCTACAGACCTCAATAGAGATCTCGTGCATCTGAAGTCAGGGCAAGGATCAGACGATCGCTCAGGTTGGACTTTCTGCCCTGATGGCCCTTTCTTGAAGGGGGTTGGATCACGAGGACATGGGGGTTTTCCCACGATGGGAGTTGTGAGAAGCTCCAAACTGCAAAGATTCTTCTGCAGGACAATTGAGACCTGTTGGTTGGCTCCAGGCCAACGATTCCGAGCAGGGTTCTAAGGATGGATGGCTGGGTAGCCCACCTCGCATTCCAATGGTCTCCAAGCAACAAGACAGGATAGATCTGCTGGATGTGGGGGGCAACCGAGGAGGCTGAGTTGAAATGGACTCTCCTGTGGAAGTGTCCTAATATGTTTTTGTGTCTATGGAGACCTTGGAATGAAGCGGTGGCCCTGGGGCCCTGAAGGGTTCTCCTAAACAGAGGCTTTGACACAGCTCCAACGTGCATGTTTCCCATGTGTAGATGAGATTTGTTCCGATGGGTGAGTCAAGAAACAGCCATATGCTGGTATTGAAATCCAGGCCTCTGAGGAGAGATGCCTGGAAACCAAAGCAATGGATCCGATTAGTGCCTAGGGGCCTGTTCGTTCCTTTTTACCTCTGGGGACATCAGTCTACGGGTCTGAGTGCAGGTAGGTGCTCAGATGGGCTCAGATTGCCCCTGTTTGTCCTGGGAAGCCACAACTATTGGGATGGCCTCAGGGACTTGGAGGTTATCCTACTAGTAGGGTTGTGGCCATTGGAATTTGCACATACAATTCCCTTGGAGAGGGCAAGTACAGTCCTCAGGTTTGGCTCCAGGGCCCTGAGCCTGTAGGGTGTGTAGGCCAGAGCTGTTTGGACAGTTGTCTGAAAACACAAACTCGGCTTATGTTTTGGGTCATAGGTATGGCAGGACTGATCTACAGACCATGAGGAGAACACTTCGGGATATGAAAAAAGGGCGAGTGTGAGGCTCTTGCTCAAGTTTTTGTCTCTGGATATCGTGTCACTCATGGTCGTGAAATTGCCGGGTGACTTCATGGGAAATGGACGAGTCTAACTCTCTGGGGGTTCGGTCCCGTCCAAAGAGTTTGGGGTCATTCTGGGGATGGAAGAATTCCGTTTTTTTGTTGTTGTTGTCGATTTGTTTCATTTTGTTTTTCAACCTCAGATGTCCCACCAAATGAGGGATTCCAGAGTAGAGCCCTGGGGTGGGGCGACTGGACAACCAGAAATCTGGTTAAAAATTGGGGACTAGGGACATGTCAAGCCCATTATGACATCTAATGGTCCAGCCACTGAGAGGACTTACTAGAGGACAGGACTCACGCTGAGGTCACAATGCGTGTTTATGCTCTCGTCGCATTCAAGAATGGGCGGGGCCTCAGGGTGAATGCTGGTTTCTCCTACACTGAACGTTGGACAACATGCCAACCACAAGGTTTCTTGCCATGGGTCAGGAAGAGTTCTGATTTCTGCATCACAGTCACCCGTGGGCAGTGATTGGAGATAAGTTCTAGGTTCTGAAGCCTGAAAACTGAGGTAGGGAAGAGATGATGACCTAAGGCCATGGCGGGTCTGATGTGCTCAACGTGCGGTCAGCTGTTTGGGTGTTGGTCAGCAGGTCCGGGCTCAGGTTGTGTCAAACAGTGCATTAGTGCCCTGGTTAGACCATATAATTTGGGTACCTTCGAGTGCCGTGTAGGTTTATCCTCATTTAATTTGCCTGGGCTGCTCATTAGGGAATATATTTTTTCTTGAGGGCAGGCAGAGTGCTTCATTGTCGGTCCGGAATGCCAAACTTGAGGGCTTCGGGGCCAGGAGAGTGAGGACGGAAGTCTGAGAACACAAGCTAGACTTCGGATTCAGGGTGAGTGTACGGCAGGTACCCCCTGCAGATCTGAACCAATATCTCATGCATCTGAAGTCAGGGCAAGGATCCCACGTTGGCTCAGGTTGGAGTTTCTGTGCATGACGGCCCCTTCATGAAGGGAGCGGAATCTCGAGGCCATGGAGGTTTTCCACGTTGGGAGATGTGGGATGCCCCCTTCAAGGATTCCTTCTGCGGGACAATTGAGACCTGTTGGACAGCTCCAGGACATCCATATGGAATGACTCCAGAGCACCGTTCCAGGATGGATGCCTGGGAAGTCCGCCTCGCCTTCCAATTGTCTCCTAGCAACAAGACAGTTTAGATCTAATGGATCTGCGGGAGCAACCGGGGAGGCTGAGTTGAAATGCACTTTCCAGAGGATGGGTCCTAACGTGTGTTTGTGTCCATGAGGGCCTTGGAATGGGGAGGTGGCACCGGGACCCTGAAGTATTCTCCTAAGCTTTGGCATAGCTCCCATGCACAAGTTTCCTTGTGGAGACGAGATTTGTTCTGATGGGTGCCTCAGGAAATCCGCTCTGCTGGTATTGGAATGCAGGCTTTTGAGGAGACATGCCTGTAAACCAAAGCAATGATCCGATAATGGCCTCGGGTCCTGTCTGGTTCAATCTTCTTGGTATGAGTGGAGGTAGATGAGTGGAGGTAGATGCTCAGCCGGTATCAACCGCCCTTTTTTGTCCCGGGCGACCTACACTATTGGGATGGCCTCAGGGACTTTGGAGGGTTCTCCTAATTTGTACGATTTTTGACAATGGAATGGGCAGAATTCCCATGGATTGGGTGGGGGCAGTCCTAATGTGTGGCTCCAGGGGCCCCAGCCTGGAGGGAGTGTGGCCCAGGACTTTGAGGACAGAAGACTGAAAACACAAACTCAGCTTAAGTTTGGGGACGTAGGTATGGCACGCCCGATCTACAAACCATGAGATGAACTCTTCAGGATATGAAGAATGAGCGAGTCGGAGACGCTTGCTCAGGCTTTTGTCTCTGGATTTTGTTTCAGCGATGGCCGTGGAATGTTGGGGAGGTCTCATGGGCCATGGACGAATCTTCCTCTCTGTGGATTTGGCCAGATCCCAATTGGTTTTCGTCAATCTGTGGGATGGGAGGACTCCTTTCAGGTTTGTTACCTCAGGTGTCCCACCAAAAGAGGAATTCCAAAGCAGAGCCCTGGGGAAGATTGAAGGGACAACCCGAACTATGGTTAAAAATTTGGGCCTAGGGGCATGGCAAGCCCAATATGCTGTCTCTTCATATAGGCCCTGAGAGGCCTTACCTGAGGACTGGGCTCAGGCTGAGGGTCACAATGTGTGTTTGTGACCAATGTGGCCCGCAAGCATGGGCGGGGCCTCATGGGCCACGCTTGTTTCAACTACACTGAACGTTGGACAACATGCCAACACAAGGTTTCTTGCCATGGGGAAAGAGTCCTGATTTCTGCATCATTTTCAACCCTGGGCAGTCGTTGGAGATAAGGTCTAGGTTCTGGAGCCTGCCAAACGCAGTTGGGAAGAGATGACGACCTAAGGCCATGGCGGGTCCGATGTGCTCAGTGTACGGCCAGCTGTCTGGGTGGGACCAGGAGGTCCAGGCTCAGGCTGGGTCAGTAGGGGAAATAGTGCCCAGGTCAGCCTATATGTTTGGGGTACAGCCGAATGGCGTGCAGTTTGATCCTCATTTGGGGTTTCGGGGTAGCCCTGAGGGCAATGTTTTACTTCTGTAGGGCAGGCAGAGTGCGGCATTGTAGTTCTGGTTTGCCAAACTGGAGGGCTTGTGGGCCAGTAGTCTGAGGACGGAGTCTGAGAACCCAAGCTAGGCCTAGGTTTCTGGGTGAGGATATGGCAGGCACAATCTACAGACCTCAATAGAGATCTCGTGCATCTGAAGTCAGGGCAAGGATCAGACGATCGCTCAGGTTGGACTTTCTGCCCTGATGGCCCTTTCTTGAAGGGGGTTGGATCACGAGGACATGGGGGTTTTCCCACGATGGGAGTTGTGAGAAGCTCCAAACTGCAAAGATTCTTCTGCAGGACAAATGAGACTTGTTGGTTGGCTCCAGGCCAACGATTCCGAGCAGGGTTCTAAGGATGGATGGCTGGGTAGCCCACCTCGCATTCCAATGGTCTCCAAGCAACAAGACAGGATAGATCTGCTGGATGTGGGGGGCAACCGAGGAGGCTGAGTTGAAATGGACTCTCCTGTGGAAGTGTCCTAATATGTTTTTGTGTCTATGGAGACCTTGGAATGAAGCGGTGGCCCTGGGGCCCTGAAGGGTTCTCCTAAACAGAGGCTTTGACACAGCTCCAACGTGCATGTTTCCCATGTGTAGATGAGATTTGTTCCGATGGGTGAGTCAAGAAACAGCCATATGCTGGTATTGAAATCCAGGCCTCTGAGGAGAGATGCCTGGAAACCAAAGCAATGGATCCGATTAGTGCCTAGGGGCCTGTTCGTTCCTTTTTACCTCTGGGGACATCAGTCTACGGGTCTGAGTGCAGGTAGGTGCTCAGATGGGCTCAGATTGCCCCTGTTTGTCCTGGGAAGCCACAAATATTGGGATGGCCTCAGGGACTTTGGAGGTTATCCTACTAGTAGGGTTGTGGCCATTGGAATTTGCACATACAATTCCCTTGGAGAGGGCAAGTACAGTCCTCAGGTTTGGCTCCAGGGCCCTGAGCCTGTAGGGTGTGTAGGCCAGAGCTGTTTGGACAGTTGTCTGAAAACACAAACTCGGCTTATGTTTTGGGTCATAGGTATGGCAGGACTGATCTACAGACCATGAGGAGAACACTTCGGGATATGAAAAAAGGGCGAGTGTGAGGCTCTTGCTCAAGTTTTTGTCTCTGGATATTGTGTCACTCATGGTCGTGAAATTGCCGGGTGACTTCATGGGAAATGGACGAGTCTAACTCTCTGGGGGTTCGGTCCCGTCCAAAGAGTTTGGGGTCATTCTGGGGATGGAAGAATTCCGTTTTTTTGTTGTTGTTGTCGATTTGTTTCATTTTGTTTTTCAACCTCAGATGTCCCACCAAATGAGGGATTCCAGAGTAGAGCCCTGGGGTGGGGCGACTGGACAACCAGAAATCTGGTTAAAAATTGGGGACTAGGGACATGTCAAGCCCATTATGACATCTAATGGTCCAGCCACTGAGAGGACTTACTAGAGGACAGGACTCACGCTGAGGTCACAATGCGTGTTTATGCTCTCGTCGCATTCAAGAATGGGCGGGGCCTCAGGGTGAATGCTGGTTTCTCCTACACTGAACGTTGGACAACATGCCAACCACAAGGTTTCTTGCCATGGGTCAGGAAGAGTTCTGATTTCTGCATCACAGTCACCCGTGGGCAGTGATTGGAGATAAGTTCTAGGTTCTGAAGCCTGAAAACTGAGGTAGGGAAGAGATGATGACCTAAGGCCATGGCGGGTCTGATGTGCTCAACGTGCGGTCAGCTGTTTGGGTGTTGGTCAGCAGGTCCGGGCTCAGGTTGTGTCAGACAGTGCATTAGTGCCCTGGTTAGACTATATAATTTGGGTACCTTCGAGTGCCGTGTAGGTTTATCCTCATTTAATTTGCCTGGGCTGCTCATTAGGGAATATATTTTTTCTTGAGGGCAGGCAGAGTGCTTCATTGTCGGTCCGGAATGCCAAACTTGAGGGCTTCGGGGCCAGGAGAGTGAGGACGGAAGTCTGAGAACACAAGCTAGACTTCGGATTCAGGGTGAGGGTACGGCAGGTACCCCCTGCAGATCTGAACCAATATCTCATGCATCTGAAGTCAGGGCAAGGATCCCACGTTGGCTCAGGTTGGAGTTTCTGTGCATGACGGCCCCTTCATGAAGGGAGCGGAATCTCGAGGCCATGGAGGTTTTCCACGTTGGGAGATGTGGGATGCCCCCTTCAAGGATTCCTTCTGCGGGACAATTGAGACCTGTTGGACAGCTCCAGGACATCCATATGGAATGACTCCAGAGCACCGTTCCAGGATGGATGCCTGGGAAGTCCGCCTCGCCTTCCAATTGTCTCCTAGCAACAAGACAGTTTAGATCTAATGGATCTGCGGGAGCAACCGGGGAGGCTGAGTTGAAATGCACTTTCCAGAGGATGGGTCCTAACGTGTGTTTGTGTCCATGAGGGCCTTGGAATGGGGAGGTGGCACCGGGACCCTGAAGTATTCTCCTAAGATTTGGCATAGCTCCCATGCACAAGTTTCCTTGTGGAGACGAGATTTGTTCTGATGGGTGCCTCAGGAAATCCGCTCTGCTGGTATTGGAATGCAGGCTTTTGAGGAGACATGCCTGTAAACCAAAGCAATGATCCGATAATGGCCTCGGGTCCTGTCTGGTTCAATCTTCTTGGTATGAGTGGAGGTAGATGAGTGGAGGTAGATGCTCAGCCGGTATCAACCGCCCTTTTTTGTCCCGGGCGACCTACACTATTGGGATGGCCTCAGGGACTTTGGAGGGTTCTCCTAATTTGTACGATTTTTGACAATGGAATGGGCAGAATTCCCATGGATTGGGTGGGGGCAGTCCTAATGTGTGGCTCCAGGGGCCCCAGCCTGGAGGGAGTGTGGCCCAGGACTTTGAGGACAGAAGACTGAAAACACAAACTCAGCTTAAGTTTGGGGACGTAGGTATGGCACGCCCGATCTACAAACCATGAGATGAACTCTTCAGGATATGAAGAATGAGCGAGTCTGAGGCGCTTGCTCAGGCTTTTGTCTCTGGATTTTGTTTCAGCGATGGCCGTGGAATGTTGGGGAGGTCTCATGGGCCATGGACGAATCTTCCTCTCTGTGGATTTGGCCAGATCCCAATTGGTTTTCGTCAATCTGTGGGATGGGAGGACTCCTTTCAGGTTTGTTACCTCAGGTGTCCCACCAAAAGAGGAATTCCAAAGCAGAGCCCTGGGGAAGATTGAAGGGACAACCCGAACTATGGTTAAAAATTTGGGCCTAGGGGCATGGCAAGCCCAATATGCTGTCTCTTCATATAGGCCCTGAGAGGCCTTACCTGAGGACTGGGCTCAGGCTGAGGGTCACAATGTGTGTTTGTGACCAATGTGGCCCGCAAGCATGGGCGGGGCCTCATGGGCCACGCTTGTTTCAACTACACTGAATGTTGGACAACATGCCAACACAAGGTTTCTTGCCATGGGGAAAGAGTCCTGATTTCTGCATCATTTTCAACCCTGGGCAGTCGTTGGAGATAAGGTCTAGGTTCTGGAGCCTGCCAAACGCAGTTGGGAAGAGATGACGACCTAAGGCCATGGCGGGTCTGATGTGCTCAGTGTACGGCCAGCTGTCTGGGTGGGACCAGGAGGTCCAGGCTCAGGCTTGGTCAGTAGGGGAAATAGTGCCCAGGTCAGCCTATATGTTTGGGGTACAGCCGAATGGCGTGCAGTTTGATCCTCATTTGGGGTTTCGGGGTAGCCCTGAGGGCAATGTTTTACTTCTGTAGGGCAGGCAGAGTGCGGCATTGTAGTTCTGGTTTGCCAAACTGGAGGGCTTGTGGGCCAGTAGTCTGAGGACGGAGTCTGAGAACCCAAGCTAGGCCTAGGTTTCTGGGTGAGGATATAGCAGGCACAATCTACAGACCTCAATAGAGATCTCGTGCATCTGAAGTCAGGGCAAGGATCAGACGATCGCTCAGGTTGGACTTTCTGCCCTGATGGCCCTTTCTTGAAGGGGGTTGGATCACGAGGACATGGGGGTTTTCCCACGATGGGAGTTGTGAGAAGCTCAAAACTGCAAAGATTCTTCTGCAGGACAATTGAGACCTGTTGGTTGGCTCCAGGCCAACGATTCCGAGCAGGGTTCTAAGGATGGATGGCTGGGTAGCCCACCTCGCATTCCAATGGTCTCCAAGCAAAAAGACAGGATAGATCTGCTGGATGTGGGGGGCAACCGAGGAGGCTGAGTTGAAATGGACTCTCCTGTGGAAGTGTCCTAATATGTTTTTGTGTCTATGGAGACCTTGGAATGAAGAGGTGGCCCTGGGGCCCTGAAGGGTTCTCCTAAACAGAGGCTTTGACACAGCTCCAACGTGCATGTTTCCCATGTGTAGATGAGATTTGTTCCGATGGGTGAGTCAAGAAACAGCCATATGCTGGTATTGAAATCCAGGCCTCTGAGGAGAGATGCCTGGAAACCAAAGCAATGGATCCGATTAGTGCCTAGGGGCCTGTTCGTTCCTTTTTACCTCTGGGGACATCAGTCTACGGGTCTGAGTGCAGGTAGGTGCTCAGATGGGCTCAGATTGCCCCTGTTTGTCCTGGGAAGCCACAACTATTGGGATGGCCTCAGGGACTTTGGAGGTTATCCTACTAGTAGGGTTGTGGCCATTGGAATTTGCACATACAATTCCCTTGGAGAGGGCAAGTACAGTCCTCAGGTTTGGCTCCAGGGCCCTGAGCCTGTAGGGTGTGTAGGCCAGAGCTGTTTGGACAGTTGTCTGAAAACACAAACTCGGCTTATGTTTTGGGTCATAGGTATGGCAGGACTGATCTACAGACCATGAGGAGAACACTTCGGGTTTTGAAAAAAGGGCGAGTGTGAGGCTCTTGCTCAAGTTTTTGTCTCTGGATATCGTGTCACTCATGGTCGTGAAATTGCCGGGTGACTTCATGGGAAATGGACGAGTCTAACTCTCTGGGGGTTCGGTCCCGTCCAAAGAGTTTGGGGTCATTCTGGGGATGGAAGAATTCCGTTTTTTTGTTGTTGTTGTCGATTTGTTTCATTTTGTTTTTCAACCTCAGATGTCCCACCAAATGAGGGATTCCAGAGTAGAGCCCTGGGGTGGGGCGACTGGACAACCAGAAATCTGGTTAAAAATTGGGGACTAGGGACATGTCAAGCCCATTATGACATCTAATGGTCCAGCCACTGAGAGGACTTACTAGAGGACAGGACTCACGCTGAGGTCACAATGCGTGTTTATGCTCTCGTCGCATTCAAGAATGGGCGGGGCCTCAGGGTGAATGCTGGTTTCTCCTACACTGAACGTTGGACAACATGCCAACCACAAGGTTTCTTGCCATGGGTCAGGAAGAGTTCTGATTTCTGCATCACAGTCACCCGTGGGCAGTGATTGGAGATAAGTTCTAGGTTCTGAAGCCTGAAAACTGAGGTAGGGAAGAGATGATGACCTAAGGCCATGGCGGGTCTGATGTGCTCAACGTGCGGTCAGCTGTTTGGGTGTTGGTCAGCAGGTCCGGGCTCAGGTTGTGTCAGACAGTGCATTAGTGCCCTGGTTAGACTATATAATTTGGGTACCTTCGAGTGCCGTGTAGGTTTATCCTCATTTAATTTGCCTGGGCTGCTCATTAGGGAATATATTTTTTCTTGAGGGCAGGCAGAGTGCTTCATTGTCGGTCCGGAATGCCAAACTTGAGGGCTTCGGGGCCAGGAGAGTGAGGACGGAAGTCTGAGAACACAAGCTAGACTTCGGATTCAGGGTGAGGGTACGTTAGGTACCCCCTGCAGATCTGAACCAATATCTCATGCATCTGAAGTCAGGGCAAGGATCCCACGTTGGCTCAGGTTGGAGTTTCTGTGCATGACGGCCCCTTCATGAAGGGAGCGGAATCTCGAGGCCATGGAGGTTTTCCACGTTGGGAGATGTGGGATGCCCCCTTCAAGGATTCCTTCTGCGGGACAATTGAGACCTATTGGACAGCTCCAGGACATCCATATGGAATGACTCCAGAGCACCGTTCCAGGATGGATGCCTGGGAAGTCCGCCTCGCCTTCCAATTGTCCCCTAGCAACAAGACAGTTTAGATCTAATGGATCTGCGGGAGCAACCGGAGAGGCTGAGTTGAAATGCACTTTCCAGAGGATGGGTCCTAACGTGTGTTTGTGTCCATGAGGGCCTTGGAATGGGGAGGTGGCACCGGGACCCTGAAGTATTCTCCTTAGCTTTGGCATAGCTCCCATGCACAAGTGTCCTTGTGGAGATGAGATTTGTTCTGATGGGTGCCTCAGGAAATCCCCTGTGCTGGTATTGGAATGCAGGCTTTTGAGGAGACATGCCTGTAAACCAAAGCAATGGATCCGATAATGGCCTCGGGTCCTGTCTGGTTCAATCTTCTTGGTATGAGTGGAGGTAGATGAGTGGAGGTAGATGCTCAGCCGGTATCAACCGCCCTTTTTTGTCCCGGGCGACCTACACTATTGGGATCGCCTCAGGGACTTTGGAGGGTTGTCGTAATTTGTACGATTTGACAATGGAATGGGCAGAATTCCCATGGATTGGGTGGGGGCAGTCCTAATGTGTGGCTCCAGGGGCCCCAGCCTGGAGGGAGTGTGGCCCAGGACTTTGAGGACAGAAGACTGAAAACACAAACTCAGCTTAAGTTTGGGGACGTAGGTATGGCACGCCCGATCTACAAACCATGAGAAGAACTCTTCAGGATATGAAGAATGAGCGAGTCTGAGGCGCTTGCTCAGGCTTTTGTCTCTGGATTTTGTTTCAGCGATGGCCGTGGAATGTTGGGGAGGTCTCATGGGCCATGGACGAATCTTCCTCTCTGTGGATTTGGCCAGATCCCAATTGGTTTTCGTCAATCTGTGGGATGGGAGGACTCCTTTCAGGTTTGTTACCTCAGGTGTCCCACCAAAGAGGAATTCCAAAGCAGAGCCCTGGGGAAGAGTGAAGGGACAACCCGAACTTTGGTTAAAAATTGGGGCCTATGGGCATGGCAAGCCCAATATGCTGTCTCTTCATATAGGCCCTGAGAGGCCTTACCTGAGGACTGGGCTCAGGCTGAGGGTCACAATGTGTGTTTGTGACCAATGTGGCCCACAAGCATGGGCGGGGCCTCATGGGCCACGCTTGTTTCAACTACACTGAACGTTGGACAACATGCCAAGCACAAGGTTTCTTGCCATGGGGAAAGAGTTCTGATTTCTGCATCATTTTCAACCCTGGGCAGTGGTTGGAGATAAGGTCTAGGTTCTGGAGCCTCCCAACGCAGTTGGGAAGAGATGACGACCTAAGGCCATGGCGGGTCCGATGTGCTCAGTGTACGGCCAGCTGTCTGGGTGGGACCAGGAGGTCCAGGCTCAGGCTGGGTCAGTAGGGGAAATAGTGCCCAGGTCAGCCTATATGTTTGGGGTACAGCCGAATGGCGTGCAGTTTGATCCTCATTTGGGGATTCGGGGTAGCCCTGAGGGCAATGTTTTACTTCTGTAGGGCAGGCAGAGTGTGGCATTGTAGTTCTGGATTGCCAAACTGGAGGGCTTGTGGGCCAGTAGTCTGAGGACGGAGTCTGAGAACCCAAGCTAGGCCTAGGTTTCTGGGTGAGGATATGGCAGGCACAATCTACAGACCTCAATAGAGATCTCGTGCATCTGAAGTCAGGGCAAGGATCAGACGATCGCTCAGGTTGGACTTTCTGCCCTGATAGCCCTTTCTTGAAGGGGGTTGGATCACGAGGTAATGGGGGTTTTCCCACGATGGGAGTAGTGAGAAGCTCCAAACTGCAAAGATTCTTCTGCAGGACAATTGAGACCTGTTGGTTGGCTCCAGGCCAACGATTCCGAGCAGGGTTCTAAGGATGGATGGCTGGGTAGCCCACCTCGCATTCCAATTGTCTCCAAGCAACAAGACAGGTTAGATCTGCTGGATGTGGGGGGCAACCGAGGAGGCTGAGTTGAAATGGACTCTCCTGTGGATGTGTCCTAATATGTTTTTGTGTCTATGGAGACCTTGGAATGAAGCGGTGGCCCTGGGGCCCTGAAGGGTTCTCCTAAACCGAGGCTTTGACACAGCTCCAACGTGCATGTTTCCCATGTGTAGATGAGATTTGTTCTGATGGGTGAGTCAAGAAACAGCCATATGCTGGTATTGAAATCCAGGCCTCTGAGGAGAGATGCCTGGAAACCAAAGCAATGGATCCGATTAGTGCCTAGGGCCCTGTTTTTTACTTTTTACCTCTGGGGACATCAGTCTACGGGTCTGAGTGCAGGTAGGTGCTCAGATGGGCTCAGATTGCCCCTGTTTGTCCTGGGAAGCCACAACTATTGGGATGGCCTCAGGGACTTTGGAGGTTATCCTACTAGTAGGGTTGTGGCCATTGGAATGGGCACATACAATTCCCTTGGAGAGGGCAAGTACAGTCCTCAGGTTTGGCTCCAGGGCCCTGAGCCTGTAGGGTGTGTAGGCCAGAGCTGTTTGGACAGTTGTCTGAAAACACAAACTCGGCTTATGTTTTGGGTCATAGGTATGGCAGGACTGATCTACAGACCATGAGGAGAACACTTCGGGATATGAAAAAAGAGCGAGTGTGAGGCTCTTGCTCAAGTTTTTGTCTCTGGATATCGTGTCACACATGGTCGTGATATTGCCGGGTGACATCATGGGAAATGGACGAGTCTTACTCTCTGGGGATTCGGTCCCGTCCAAAGAGTTTGGGGTCATTCTGGGGATGGAAGAAGTCCGTTTTTTTGTTGTTGATGTCGATTTGTTTCATTTTGTTTTTCAATCTCAGATGTCCCACCAAATGAGGGATTCCAGAGTAGAGCCCTGGCGTGGGGCGACTGAACAACCAGAAATCTGGTTAAAAATTGGGGACTAGGGACATGTCAAGCCCATTATGACATCTAATGGTCCAGCCACTGAGAGGACTTACTAGAGGACAGGACTCACGCTGAGGTCACAATGCATGTTTATGCTCTCGTCGCACTCAAGAATGGGCGGGGCCTCAGGGTGAATGCTGGTTTCTCCTACACTGAACGTTGGACAACATGCCAACCACAAGGTTTCTTGCCATGGGTCAGGAAGAGTTCTGATTTCTGCATCACAGTCACCCGTTTGCAGTGATTGGAGATAAGGTCTAGGTTCTGAAGCCTGAAAACTGAGGTAGGGAAGAGATGATGACCTAAGGCCATGGCGGGTCTGATGTGCTCAGCGTGCGGTCAGCTGTCTGGGTGTTGGTCAGCAGGTCCGGGCTCAGGTTGTGTCAGGCAGTGCATTAGTGCCCAGGTTAGACTATATAATTTGGGTACATTCGAGTGCCGTGTAGTTATATCCTCATTTAAGCTGCCTGGGCTGCTCATTAGGCAATATATTTATTCAAGAGGGCAGGCAGAGTGCTTCATTGTCAGTCCGGAATTGCCAAACTAAGGGCTTCGGGGCCAGGAGAGTGAAAACGGAAGTCTGAGAACACAAGCTAGACTTCGGATTCAGGGTGAGGGCACGGCAGGTACCCCCTGCAGATCTGAACCAATATCTCATGCATCTGAAGTCAGGGCGAGGATCCGACGTTGGCTCAGGTTGGAGTTTCTGTGCATGACGGCCCCTTCATGAAGGGAGCGGAATCTCGAGGCCATGTAGGTTTTCCACGTTGGGAGATGTGGGATGCCCCCTTCAAGGATTCCTTCTGCGGGACAATTGAGACCTGTTGGACAGCTCCAGGACATCCCATATGGAATGACTCCAGAGCACCGTTCCAGGATGGATGCCTGGGAAGTCTGCCTCGCCTTCCAATTGTCTTCTAGCAACAAGACAGTTTAGATCTAATGGATCTGCGGGAGCAACCGGGGTGGCTGAGTTGAAATGCACTTTCCAGAGGATGGGTCCTAACGTGTGTTTTTGTCCATGAGGGCCTTGGAATGGGGAGGTGGCACCGGGACCCTGAAGTATTCTCCTAAGCTTTGGCATAGCTTCCATGCACAAGTTTCCTTGTGGAGACGAGATTTGTTCTGATGGGTGCCTCAGGAAATCCCCTCTGCTGGTATTGGAAACCAGGCTTTTGAGGAGACATGCCTGTAAACCAAAGCAATGGATCCGATAATGGCCTCGGGTCCTGTCTGGTTCAATCTTCTTCGTATGAGTGGAGGTAGATGAGTGGAGGTAGATGCTCATCCAGTTCAACCGCCCTTTTTTGTCCCGGGCGACCTACACTATTGGGATGGCCTCAGGGACTTTGGAGGGTTCTACTAATTTGTACGATTTTTGACAATGGAATGGGCAGAATTCCCATGGATTGGGTGGGGGCAGTCCTAATGTGTGGCTCCAGGGGCCCCAGCCTGGATGGAGTGTGGCCCAGGACTTTGAGGACAGAAGACTGAAAACACAAACTCAGCTTAAGTTTGGGGACGTAGGTATGGCACGCCCGATCTACAAACCATGAGAAGAACTCTTCAGGATATGAAGAATGAGCGAGTCTGAGGCGCTTGCTCAGGCTTTTTTCTCTGGATTTTGTTTCTGCGATGGCCGTGGAATGTTGGGGAGGTCTCATGGGCCATGGACGAATCTTCCTCTCTGTGGATTTGGCCAGATCCCAATTGGTTTTCGTCAATCTGTGGGATGGGAGGACTCCTTTCAGGTTTGTTACCTCAGTTGTCCCACCAAAAGAGGAATTCCAAAGCAGAGCCCTGGGGAAGAGTGAAGGGACACCCCGAACTATGGTTAAAAATTGGGGCAAAGGGGCATGGCAAGCCCAATATGCTGTCTCTTCATATAGGCCCTGAGAGGCCTTACCTGAGGACTGGGCTCAGGCTGAGGGTCACAATGTGTGTTTGTGACCAATGTGGCCCGCAAGCATGGGCTGGGCCTCATGGGCCACGCTTGTTTCAACTACACTGAACGTTGGACAACATGCCAACCACAAGGTTTCTTGCCATGGGGAAAGAGTTCTGATTTCAGCATCATTTTCAAACCTGGGCAGTGGTTGGAGATAAGGTCTAGGTTCTGGAGCCTGAATTCCGCAGTTGGGAAGAGATGACGACCTAAGGCCATGGCGGGTCCGATGTGCTCAGTGTGCGGCCAGCTGTCTGGGTGGGACCAGGAGGTCCAGGCTCAGGCTGGGTCAGAAGGGGAAATAGTGCCCAGGTCAGCCTATATGTTTGGGGTACAGCCGAATGGTGTGCAGGTTGATCCTCATTTGGGGATTCGGGGTAGCCATGAGGGCAATATTTTACTTCTGTAGGGCAGGCAGATTGCGGCATTGTAGTTCTGGATTGCCAAACTGGAGGGCATGTGGGCCAGTAGTCTGAGGACGGAGTCTGAGAACCCAAGCTAAGCCTAGGTTTCTGGGTGAGGATATGGCAGGCACAATCTACAGACCTCAATAGAGATCTCGTGCATCTGAAGTCAGTGCAAGGATCAGACGATCGCTCAGGTTGGACTTTCTGCCCTGATGGCCCTTTCTTGAAGGGGGTTGGATCACGAGGACATGGGGGTTTTCCCACGATGGGAGTTGTGAGAAGCTCCAAACTGCAAAGATTCTTCTGCAGGACAATTGAGACCTGGTGGTTGGCTCCAGGCCAACGATTCCGAGCAGGGTTCTAAGGATGGATGGCTGGGTAGCCCACCTTGCATTCCATTTGTCTCCAAGCAACAAGACAAGTTAGATATGCTGGATGTGGGGGGCAACCGAGGAGGCTGAGTTGAAATGGACTCTCCTGGGCATGTGTCCTAATATGTTTTTGTGTCTATGGAGACCTTGGAATGAAGCGGTGGCCCTGGGGCCCTGAAGGGTTCTCCTAAACAGAGGCTTTGACACAGCTCCAACGTGCATGTTTCCCATGTGTAGATGAGATTTGTTCTGATGGGTGAGTCAAGAAACAGCCATATGCTGGTATTGAAATCCAGGCCTCTGAGGAGAGATGCCTGGAAACCAAAGCAATGGATCCGATTAGTGCCTAGGGGCCTGTTCGTTCCTTTTTACCTCTGGGGACATCAGTCTACGGGTCTGAGTGCAGGTAGGTGCTCAGATGGGCTCAGATTGCCCCTGTTTGTCCTGGGAAGCCACAAATATTGGGATGGCCTCAGGGACTTTGGAGGTTATCCTACTAGTAGGGTTGTGGCCATTGGAATGGGCACATACAATTCCCTTGGAGAGGGCAAGTACAGTCCTCAGGTTTGGCTCCAGGGCCCTGAGCCTGTAGGGTGTGTAGGCCAGAGCTGTTTGGACAGTTGTCTGAAAACACAAACTCGGCTTATGTTTTGGGTCATAGGTATGGCAGGACTGATATACAGACCATGAGGAGAACACTTCGGGATATGAAAAAAGGGCGAGTGTGAGGCTCTTGCTCAAGTTTTTGTCTCTGGATATCGTGTCACTCATGGTCGTGAAATTGCCTGGTGACATCATGGGAAATGGACGAGTCTTACTCTCTGGGGGTTCGGTCCCGTCCAAAGAGTTTGGGGTCATTCTGGGGATGGAAGAAGTCCGTTTTTTTGTTGTTGTTGTCGATTTGTTTCATTTTGTTTTTCAACCTCAGATGTCCCACCAAATGAGGGATTCCAGAGTAGAGCCCTGGGGTGGGGCGACTGGACAACCAGAAATCTGGTTAAAAATTGGGGACTAGGGACATGTCAAGCCCATTATGACATCTAATGGTCCAGCCACTGAGAGGACTTACTAGAGGACAGGACACACGCTGAGGTCACAATGCGTGTTTATGCTCTCGTCGCACTCAAGAATGGGCGGGGCCTCAGGGTGAATGCTGGTTTCTCCTACACTGAACGTTGGACAACATGCCAACCACAAGGTTTCTTGCCATGGGTCAGGAAGAGTTCTGATTTCTGCATCACAGTCACCCGTGGGCAGTGATTGGAGATAAGGTCTAGGTTCTGAAGCCTGAAAACTGAGGTAGGGAAGAGATGATGACCTAAGGCCATGGCCGGTCTGATGTGCTCAGCGTGCGGTCAGCTGTCTGGGTGTTGGTCAGCAGGTCCGGGTTCAGGTTGTGTCAGACAGTGCATAAGTGCCCAGGTTAGACTATATAATTTGGGTACATTCGAGTGCCGTGTAGGTTTATCCTCATTTAAGCTGCCTGGGCTGCTCATTAGGCAATATATTTTTTCTAGAGGGCAGGCAGAGTGCTTCATTGTCGGTCCGGAATTGCCAAACTTGAGGGCTTCGGGGCCAGGAGAGTGAGGACGGAAGTCTGAGAACACAAGCTAGACTTCGGATTCAGGGTGAGGACACGGCTGGTACCCACTGCAGATCTGAACCAATATCTCATGCATCTGAAGTCAGGGCGAGGATCCGACGTTGGCTCAGGTTAGAGTTTCTGTGCATGACGGCCGCTTCCTGAAGGGAGCGGAATCTCGAGGCCATGGAGGTTTTCCACGTTGGGAGATGTGGGGTGCCCCCTTCAAGGATTCCTTCTGCGGGACAATTGAGACCTGTTGGACAGCTCCAGGACATCCCATATGGAATGACTCCAGAGCACCGTTCCAGGATGGATGCCTGGGAAGTCTGCCTCGACTTCCAATTGTCTCCTAGCAACAAGACAGTTTAGATCTAATGGATCTGCGGGAGCAACCGGGGTGGCTGAGTTGAAATGCACTTTCCAGAGGATGGGTCCTAACGTGTATTTGTGTCCATGAGGGCCTTGGAATGGGGAGGTGGCACCGGGACCCTGAAGTATTCTCCTAAGCTTTGGCTTAGCTCCCATGCACAAGTTTCCTTGTGGAGACGAGATTTGTTCTGATGAGTGCCTCAGGAAATCCCCTCTGCTGGTATTGGAAACCAGGCTTTTGAGGAGACATGCCTGTAAACCAAAGCAATGGATTCGATAATGGCCTCGGGTCCTGTCTGGTTCAATCTCCTTGGTATGAGTGGAGGTAGATGAGTGGAGGTAGATGAGTGGAGTTAAATGCTCAGCCGGAATCAACCGCCCATTTTTTGTCCCGGGCGACCTACACTATTGGGATGGCCTCAGGGACTTTGGAGGGTTCTCCTAATTTGTACGATTTTTGACAATGGAATGGGTAGAATTGCCATGGATTGGGTGGGGGCAGTCCTAATGTGTGGCTCCAGGGGCCTCAGCCTGGAGGGAGTGTGGCCCAGGACTTTGAGGACAGAAGACTGAAAACACAAACTCAGCTTAAGTTTGGGGACGTAGGTATGGCACGCCCGATCTACAAACCATGAGAAGAACTCTTCAGGATATGAAGAATGAGCGAGTCTGAGGCGCTTGCTCAGGCTTTTTTCTCTGGATTTTGTTTCTGCGATGGCCGTGGAATGTTGGGGAGGTCTCATGGGCCATGGACGAATCTTCCTCTCTGTGGATTTGGCCCGATCCCAATTGGTTTTCGTCAATCTGTGGGATGGGAGGACTCCTTTCAGGTTTGTTACCTCAGGTGTCCCACCAAAAGAGGAATTCCAAAGCAGAGCCCTGGGGAAGAGTGAAGGGACAACCCGAACTATGGTTAAAAATTGGGGCCTAGGGGCATGGCAAGCCCAATATGCTGTCTCTTCATATAGGCCCTGAGAGGCCTTACCTGAGGACTGGGCTCAGGCTGAGGGTCACAATGTGTGTTTGTGTCCAATGTGGCCTGCAAGCATGGGCTGGGCCTCATGGGCCACGCTTGTTTCAACTACACTGAACGTTGGACAACATGCCAACACAAGGTTTCTTGCCATGGGGAAAGAGTTCTGATTTCTGCATCATTTTCAACCCTGGGCAGTCGTTGGAGATAAGGTCTAGGTTCTGGAGCCTGCCAAACACAGTTGGGAAGAGATGACGACCTAAGGCCATGGCGGGTCCGATGTGCTCAGTGTGCGGCCAGCTGTCTGGGTGGGACCAGGAGGTCCAGGCTCAGGCTGGGTCAGAAGGGGAAATAGTGCCCAGGTCAGCCTATATGTTTGGGGTACAGCCGAATGGCGTGCAGGTTGATCCTCATTTGGGGATTCGGGGTAGCCATGAGGGCAATATTTTACTTCTGTAGGGCAGGCAGATTGCGGCATTGTAGTTCTGGATTGCCAAACTGGAAGGCATGTGGGCCAGTAGTCTGAGGACGGAGTCTGAGAACCCAAGCTAAGCCTTGGTTTCTGGGTGAGGATATGGCAGGCACAATCTACAGACCTCAATAGAGATCTCTTGCATCTGAAGTCAGGGCAAGGATCAGACGATCGCTCAGGTTGGACTTTCTGCCCTGATGGCCCTTTCTTGAAGGGGGTTGGATCACGAGGACATGGGGGTTTTCCCACGATGGGAGTTGTGAGAAGCTCCAAACTGCAAAGATTCTTCTGCAGGACAATTGAGACCTGTTGGTTGGCTCCAGGCCAACGATTCCGAGCAGGGTTCTAAGGATGGATGGCTGGGTAGCCCACCTCGCATTCCAATTGTCTCCAAGCAACAAGACAAGTTAGATATGCTGGATGTGGGGGGCAACCGAGGAGGCTGAGTTGAAATGGACTCTCCTGGGGATGTGTCCTAATATGTTTTTGTGTCTATGGAGACCTTGGAATGAAGCGGTGGCCCTGGGGCCCTGAAGGGTTCTCCTAAACCGAGGCTTTGACACAGCTCCAACGTGCATGTTTCCCATGTGTAGATGAGATTTGTTCTGATGGGTGAGTCAAGAAACAGCCATATGCTGGTATTGAAATCCAGGCCTCTGAGGAGAGATGCCTGGAAACCAAAGCAATGGATCCGATTAGTGCCTAGGGGCCTGTTCGTTCCTTTTTACCTCTGGGGACATCAGTCTACGGGTCTGAGTGCAGGTAGGTGCTCAGATGGGCTCAGATTGCCCCTGTTTGTCCTGGGAAGCCACAACTATTGGGATGGCCTCAGGGACTTTGGAGGTTATCCTACTAGTAGGGTTGTGGCCATTGGAATGGGCACATACAATTCCCTTGGAGAGGGCAAGTACAGTCCTCAGGTTTGGCTCCAGGGCCCTGAGCCTGTAGGGTGTGTAGGCCAGAACTGTTTGGACAGTTGTCTGAAAACACAAACTCGGCTTATGTTTTGGGTCATAGGTATGGCAGGACTGATCTACAGACCATGAGGAGAACACTTCGGGATATGAAAAAAGGGCGAGTGTGAGGCTCTTGCTCAAGTTTTTGTCTCTGGATATCGTGTCACTCATGGTCGTGAAATTGCCTGGTGACATCATGGGAAATGGACGAGTCTTACTCTCTGGGGGTTCGGTCCCATCCAAAGAGTTTGGGGTCATTCTGGGGATGGAAGAAGTCCGTTTTTTTGTTGTTGTTGTCGATTTGTTTCATTTTGTTTTTCAACCTCAGATGTCCAACCAAATGAGAGATTCCAGAGTAGAGCCCTGGGGTGGGGCGACTGGACAACCAGAAATCTGGTTAAAAATTGGGGACTAGGGACATGTCAAGCCCATTATGACATCTAATGGTCCAGCCACTGAGAGGACTTACTAGAGGACAGGACACACGCTGAGGTCACAATGCGTGTTTATGCTCTCGTCGCACTCAAGAATGGGCGGGGCCTCAGGGTGAATGCTGGTTTCTCCTACACTGAACGTTGGACAACATGCCAACCACAAGGTTTCTTGCCATGGGTCAGGAAGAGTTCTGATTTCTGCATCACAGTCACCCGTGGGCAGTGATTGGAGATAAGGTCTAGGTTCTGAAGCCTGAAAACTGAGGTAGGGAAGAGATGATGACCTAAGGCCATGGCGGGTCTGATGTGCTCAGCGTGCGGTCAGCTGTCTGGGTGTTGGTCAGCAGGTCCGGGCTCAGGTTGTGTCAGACAGTGCATTAGTGCCCAGGTTAGACTATATAATTTGGGTACATTCGAGTGCCGTGTAGGTTTATCCTCATTTAAGCTGCCTGGGCTGCTCATTAGGCAATATATTTTTTCTAGAGGGCAGGCAGAGTGCTTCATTGTCGGTCCGGAATTGCCAAACTTGAGGGCTTCTGGGCCAGGAGAGTGAGGACGGAAGTCTGAGAACACAAGCTAGACTTCGGATTCAGGGTGAGGACACGGCAGGTACCCACTGCAGATCTGAACCAATATCTCATGCATCTGAAGTCAGGGCGAGGATCCGACGTTGGCTCAGGTTAGAGTTTCTGTGCATGACGGCCGCTTCCTGAAGGGAGCGGAATCTCGAGGCCATGGAGGTTTTCCACGTTGGGAGATATGGGATGCCCCCTTCAAGGATTCCTTCTGCGGGACAATTGAGACCTGTTGGACAGCTCCAGGACATCCCATATGGAATGACTCCAGAGCACCGTTCCAGGATGGATGCCTGGGAAGTCCGCCTCGCCTTCCAATTGTCTCCTAGCAACAAGACAGTTTAGATCTAATGGATCTGCGGGAGCAACCGGGGTGGCTGAGTTGAAATGCACTTTCCAGAGGATGGGTCCTAACGTGTATTTGTGTCCATGAGGGCCTTGGAATGGGGAGGTGGCACCGGGACCCTGAAGTATTCTCCTAAGCTTTGGCTTAGCTACCATGCACAAGTTTCCTTGTGGAGACGAGATTTGTTCTGATGAGTGCCTCAGGAAATCCCCTCTGCTGGTATTGGAAACCAGGCTTTTGAGGAGACATGCCTGTAAACCAAAGCAATGGATTCGATAATGGCCTCGGGTCCTGTCTGGTTCAATCTCCTTGGTATGAGTGGAGGTAGATGAGTGGAGGTAGATGAGTGGAGGTAAATGCTCAGCCGGAATCAACCGCCCATTTTTTGTCCCGGGCGACCTACACTATTGGGATGGCCTCAGGGACTTTGGAGGGTTCTCCTAATTTGTACGATTTTTGACAATGGAATGGGCAGAATTGCCATGGATTGGGTGGGGGCAGTCCTAATGTGTGGCTCCAGGGGCCCCAGCCTGGAGGGAGTGTGGCCCAGGACTTTGAGGACAGAAGACTGAAAACACAAACTCAGCTTAAGTTTGGGGACGTAGGTATGGCACGCCCGATCTACAAACCATGAGAAGAACTCTTCAGGATATGAAGAATGAGCGAGTCTGAGGCGCTTGCTCAGGCTTTTTTCTCTGGATTTTGTTTCTGCGATGGCCGTGGAATGTTGGGGAGGTCTCATGGGCCATGGACGAATCTTCCTCTCTGTGGATTTGGCCCGATCCCAATTGGTTTTCGTCAATCTGTGGGATGGGAGGACTCCTTTCAGGTTTGTTACCTCAGGTGTCCCACCAAAAGAGGAATTCCAAAGCAGAGCCCTGGGGAAGAGTGAAGGGACAACCCGAACTATGGTTAAAAATTGGGGCCTAGGGGTATGGCAAGCCCAATATGCTGTCTCTTCATATAGGCCCTGAGAGGCCTTACCTGAGGACTGGGCTCAGGCTGAGGGTCACAATGTGTGTTTGTGTCCAATGTGGCCTGCAAGCATGGGCTGGGCCTCATAGGCCACGTTTGTTTCAACTACACTGAACGTTGGACAACATGCCAACCACAAGGTTTCTTGCCATGGGGAAAGAGTTCTGATTTCAGCATCATTTTCAAACCTGGGCAGTGGTTGGAGATAAGGTCTAGGTTCTGGAGCCTGAAAACCGCAGTTGGGAAGAGATGACGACCTAAGGCCATGGCGGGTCCGATGTGCTCAGTGTGCGGCCAGCTGTCTGGGTGGGACCAGGAGGTCCAGGCTCAGGCTGGGTCAGAAGGGGAAATAGTGCCCAGGTCAGCCTATATGTTTGGGGTACAGCCGAATGGCGTGCAGGTTGATCCTCATTTGGGGATTCGGGGTAGCCATGAGGGCAATATTTTACTTCTGTAGGGCAGGCAGATTGCGGCATTGTAGTTCTGGATTGCCAAACTGGAGGGCATGTGGGCCAGTAGTCTGAGGACGGAGTCTGAGAACCCAAGCTAAGCCTAGGTTTCTGGGTGAGGATATGGCAGGCACAATCTACAGACCTCAATAGAGATCTCGTGCATCTGAAGTCAGGGCAAGGATCAGACGATCGCTCAGGTTGGACTTTCTGCCCTGATGGCCCTTTCTTGAAGGGGGTTGGATCACGAGGACATGGGGGTTTTCCCACGATGGGAGTTGTGAGAAGCTCCAAACTGCAAAGATTCTTCTGCAGGACAATTGAGACCTGTTGGTTGACTCCAGTCCAACGATTCCGAGCAGGGTTCTAAGGATGGATGGCTGGGTAGCCCACCTCGCATTCCAATTGTCTCCAAGCAACAAGACAAGTTAGATATGCTGGATGTGGGGGGCAACCGAGGAGGCTGAGTTGAAATGGACTCTCCTGGGGATGTGTCCTAATATGTTTTTGTGTCTATGGAGACCTTGGAATGAAGCGGTGGCCCTGGGGCCCTGAAGGGTTCTCCTAAACCGAGGCTTTGACACAGCTCCAACGTGCATGTTTCCCATGTGTAGATGAGATTTGTTCTGATGGGTGAGTCAAGAAACAGCCATATGCTGGTATTGAAATCCAGGCCTCTGAGGAGAGATGCCTAAAAACCAAAGCAATGGATCCGATTAGTGCTTAGGGGCCTGTTCGTTCCTTTTTACCTCTGGGGACATCAGTCTACGGGTCTGAGTGCAGGTAGGTGCTCAGATGGGCTCAGATTGCCCCTGTTTGTCCTGGGAAGCCACAACTATTGGGATGGCCTCAGGGACTTTGGAGGTTATCCTACTAGTAGGGTTGTGGCCATTGGAATGGGCACATACAATTCCCTTGGAGAGGGCAAGTACAGTCCTCAGGTTTGGCTCCAGGGCCCTGAGCCTGTAGGGTGTGTAGGCCAGAGCTGTTTGGACAGTTGTCTGAAAACACAAACTCGGCTTATGTTTTGGGTCATAGGTATGGCAGGACTGATCTACAGACCATGAGGAGAACACTTCGGGATATGAAAAAAGGGCGAGTGTGAGGCTCTTGCTCAAGTTTTTGTCTCTGGATATCGTGTCACTCATGGTCGTGAAATTGCCGGGTGACATCATGGGAAATGGACGAGTCTTACTCTCTGGGGGTTCGGTCCCGTCCAAAGAGTTTGGGGTCATTCTGGGGATGGAAGAAGTCCGTTTTTTTGTTGTTGTTGTCGATTTGTTTCATTTTGTTTTTCAACCTAGATGTCCCACCAAATGAGGGATTCCAGAGTAGAACCCTGGGGTGGGGCGACTGGACAACCAGAAATCTGGTTAAAAATTGGGGACTAGGGACATGTCAAGCCCATTATGACATCTAATGGTCCAGCCACTGAGAGGACTTACTAGAGGACAGGACACACGCTGAGGTCACAATGCGTGTTTATGCTCTCATCGCACTCAAGAATGGGCGGGGCCTCAGGGTGAATGCTGGTTTCTCCTACACTGAACGTTGGACAACATGCCAACCACAAGGTTTCTTGCCATGGGTCAGGAAGAGTTCTGATTTCTGCATCACAGTCACCCGTGGGCAGTGATTGGAGTTAAGGTCTAGGTTCTGAAGCCTGAAAACTGAGGTAGGGAAGAGATGATGACCTAAGGCCATGGCGGGTCTGATGTGCTCAGCGTGCGGTCAGCTGTCTGGGTGTTGGTCAGCAGGTCCGGGCTCAGGTTGTGTCAGACAGTGCATTAGTGCCCAGGTTAGACTATATAATTTGGGTACATTCGAGTGCCGTGTAGGTTTATCCTCATTTAAGCTGCCTGGGCTGCTCATTAGGCAATATATTTTTTCTAGAGGGCAGGCAGAGTGCTTCATTGTCGGTCCGGAATTGCCAAACTTGAGGGCTTCGGGGCCAGGAGAGTGAGGACGGAAGTCTGAGAACACAAGCTAGACTTCGGATTCAGGGTGAGGACACGGCAGGTACCCACTGCAGATATGAACCAATATCTCATGCATCTGAAGTCAGGGCGAGGATCCGACGTTGGCTCAGGTTAGAGTTTCTGTGCATGACGGCCGCTTCCTGAAGGGAGCGGAATCTCGAGGCCATGGAGGTTTTCCACGTTGGGAGATATGGGATGCCCCCTTCAAGGATTCCTTCTGCGGGACAATTGAGACCTGTTGGACAGCTCCAGGACATCCCATATGGAATGACTCCAGAGCACCGTTCCAGGATGGATGCCTGGGAAGTCTGCCTCGCCTTCCAATTGTCTCCGAGCAACAAGACAGTTTAGATCTAATGGATCTGCGGGAGCAACCGGGGTGGCTGAGTTGAAATGCACTTTCCAGAGGATGGGTCCTGACGTGTATTTGTGTCCATGAGGGCCTTGGAATGGGGAGGTGGCACCGGGACCCTGAAGTATTCTCCTAAGCTTTGGCTTAGCTACCATGCACAAGTTTCCTTGTGGAGACGAGATTTGTTCTGATGAGTGCCTCAGGAAATCCCCTCTGCTGGTATTGGAAACCAGGCTTTTGAGGAGACATGCCTGTAAAACAAAGCAATGGATTCGATAATGGCCTCGGGTCCTGTCTGGTTCAATCTCCTTGGTATGAGTGGAGGTAGATGAGTGGAGGTAGATGAGTGGAGGTAAATGCTCAGCCGGAATCAACCGCCCATTTTTTGTCCCGGGCGACCTACACTATTGGGATGGCCTCAGGGACTTTGGAGGGTTCTCCTAATTTGTACGATTTTTGACAATGGAATGGGCAGAATTGCCATGGATTGGGTGGGGGCAGTCCTAATGTGTGGCTCCAGGGGCCCCAGCCTGGAGGGAGTGTGGCCCAGGACTTTGAGGACAGAAGACTGAAAACACAAACTCAGCTTAAGTTTGGGGACGTAGGTATGGCACGCCCGATCTACAAACCATGAGAAGAACTCTTCAGGATATGAAGAATGAGCGAGTCTGAGGCGCTTGCTCAGGCTTTTTTCTCTGGATTTTGTTTCTGCGATGGCCGTGGAATGTTGGGGAGGTCTCATGGGCCATGGACGAATCTTCCTCTCTGTGGATTTGGCCCGATCCCAATTGGTTTTCGTCAATCTGTGGGATGGGAGGACTCCTTTCAGGTTTGTTACCTCAGGTGTCCCACCAAAAGAGGAATTCCAAAGCAGAGCCCTGGGGAAGAGTGAAGGGACAACCCGAACTATGGTTAAAAATTGGGGCCTAGGGGCATGGCAAGCCCAATATGCTGTCTCTTCATATAGGCCCTGAGAGGCCTTACCTGAGGACTGGGCTCAGGCTGAGGGTCACAATGTGTGTTTGTGTCCAATGTGGCCTGCAAGCATGGGCTGGGCCTCATGGGCCACGTTTGTTTCAACTACACTGAACGTTGGACAACATGCCAACACAAGGTTTCTTGCCATGGGGAAAGAGTTCTGATTTCTGCATCATTTTCAACCCTGGGCAGTCTTGGAGATAAGGTCTAGGTTCTGGAGCCTGCCAAACGCAGTTGGGAAGAGATGACGACCTAAGGCCATGGCGGGTCCGATGTGCTCAGTGTGCGGCCAGCTGTCTGGGTGGGACCAGGAGGTCCAGGCTCAGGCTGGGTCAGAAGGGGAAATAGTGCCCAGGTCAGCCTATATGTTTGGGGTACAGCCGAATGGCGTGCAGGTTGATCCTCATTTGGGGATTCGGGGTAGCCATGAGGGCAATATTTTACTTCTGTAGGGCAGGCAGATTGCGGCATTGTAGTTCTGGATTGCCAAACTGGAGGGCATGTGGGCCAGTAGTCTGAGGACGGAGTCTGAGAACCCAAGCTAAGCCTAGGTTTCTGGGTGAGGATATGGCAGGCACAATCTACAGACCTCAATAGAGATCTCGTGCATCTGAAGTCAGGGCAAGGATCAGACGATCGCTCAGGTTGGACTTTCTGCCCTGATGGCCCTTTCTTGAAGGGGGTTGGATCACGAGGACATGGGGGTTTTCCCACGATGGGAGTTGTGAGAAGCTCCAAACTGCAAAGATTCTTCTGCAGGACAATTGAGACCTGTTGGTTGGCTCCAGGCCAACGATTCCGAGCAGGGTTCTAAGGATGGATGGCTGGGTAGCCCACCTCGCAACCCATTGTCTCCAAGCAACAAGACAAGTTAGATATGCTGGATGTGGGGGGCAACCGAGGAGGCTGAGTTGAAATGGACTCTCCTGGGGATGTGTCCTAATATGTTTTTGTGTCTATGGAGACCTTGGAATGAAGCGGTGGCCCTGGGGCCCTGAAGGGTTCTCCTAAACCGAGGCTTTGACACAGCTCCAACGTGCATGTTTCCCATGTGTAGATGAGATTTGTTCTGATGGGTGAGTCAAGAAACAGCCATATGCTGGTATTGAAATCCAGGCCTCTGAGGAGAGATGCCTGGAAACCAAAGCAATGGATCCGATTAGTGCCTAGGGGCCTGTTCGTTCCTTTTTACCTCTGGGGACATCAGTCTACGGGTCTGAGTGCAGGTAGGTGCTCAGATGGGCTCAGATTGCCCCTGTTTGTCCTGGGAAGCCACAACTATTGGGATGGCCTCAGGGACTTTGGAGGTTATCCTACTAGTAGGGTTGTGGCCATTGGAATGGGCACATACAATTCCCTTGGAGAGGGCAAGTACAGTCCTCAGGTTTGGCTCCAGGGCCCTGAGCCTGTAGGGTGTGTAGGCCAGAGCTGTTTGGACAGTTGTCTGAAAACACAAACTCGGCTTATGTTTTGGGTCATAGGTATGGCAGGACTGATCTACAGACCATGAGGAGAACACTTCGGGATATGAAAAAAGGGCGAGTGTGAGGCTCTTGCTCAAGTTTTTGTCTCTGGATATCGTGTCACTCATGGTCGTGAAATTGCCTGGTGACATCATGGGAAATGGATGAGTCTTACTCTCTGGGGGTTCGGTCCCGTCCAAAGAGTTTGGGGTCATTCTGGGGATGGAAGAAGTCCGTTTTTTTGTTGTTGTTGTCGATTTGTTTCATTTTGTTTTTCAACCTAGATGTCCCACCAAATGAGGAATTCCAGAGTAGAGCCCTGGGGTGGGGCGACTGGACAACCAGAAATCTGGTTAAAAATTGGGGACTAGGGACATGTCAAGCCCATTATGACATCTAATGGTCCAGCCACTGAGAGGACTTACTAGAGGACAGGACACACGCTGAGGTCACAATGCGTGTTTATGCTCTCGTCGCACTCAAGAATGGGCGGGGCCTCAGGGTGAATGCTGGTTTCTCCTACACTGAACGTTGGACAACATGCCAACCACAAGGTTTCTTGCCATGGGTCAGGAAGAGTTCTGATTTCTGCATTACAGTCACCCGTGGGCAGTGATTGGAGATAAGGTCTAGGTTCTGAAGCCTGAAAACTGAGGTAGGGAAGAGATGATGACCTAGGCCATGGCGGGTCTGATGTGCTCAGCGTGCGGTCAGCTGTCTGGGTGTTGGTCAGCAGGTCCGGGCTCAGGTTGTGTCAGACAGTGCATTAGTGCCCAGGTTAGACTATATAATTTGGGTACATTCGAGTGCCGTGTAGGTTTATCCTCATTTAAGCTGCCTGGGCTGCTCATTAGGCAATATATTTTTTCTAGAGGGCAGGCAGAGTGCTTCATTGTCGGTCCGGAATTGCCAAACTTGAGGGCTTCGGGGCCAGGAGAGTGAGGACGGAAGTCTGAGAACACAAGCTAGACTTCGGATTCAGGGTGAGGACACGGCAGGTACCCACTGCAGATCTGAACCAATATCTCATGCATCTGAAGTCAGGGCGAGGATCCGACGTTGGCTCAGGTTAGAGTTTCTGAGCATGACGGCCGCTTCCTGAAGGGAGCGGAATCTCGAGGCCATGGAGGTTTTCCACGTTGGGAGATATGGGATGCCCCCTTCAAGGATTCCTTCTGCGGGACAATTGAGACCTGTTGGACAGCTCCAGGACATCCCATATGGAATGACTCCAGAGCACCGTTCCAGGATGGATGCCTGGGAAGTCTGCCTCGCCTTCCAATTGTCTCCTAGCAACAAGACAGTTTAGATCTAATGGATCTGCGGGAGCAACCGGGGTGGCTGAGTTGAAATGCACTTTCCAGAGGATGGGTCCTAACGTGTATTTGTGTCCATGAGGGCCTTGGAATGGGGAGGTGGCACTGGGACCCTGAAGTATTCTCCTAAGCTTTGGCTTAGCTACCATGCACAAGTTTCCTTGTGGAGACGAGATTTGTTCTGATGAGTGCCTCAGGAAATCCCCTCTGCTGGTATCGGAAACCAGGCTTTTGAGGAGACATGCCTGTAAACCAAAGCAATGGATTCGATAATGGCCTCGGGTCCTGTCTGGTTCAATCTCCTTGGTATGAGTGGAGGTAGATGAGTGGAGGTAGATGAGTGGAGGTAAATGCTCAGCCGGAATCAACCGCCCATTTTTTGTCCCGGGCGACCTACACTATTGGGATGGCCTCAGGGACTTTGGAGGGTTCTCCTAATTTGTACGATTTTTAACAATGGAATGGGCAGAATTGCCATGGATTGGGTGGGGGCAGTCCTAATGTGTGGCTCCAGGGGCCCCAGCCTGGAGGGAGGGTGGCCCAGGACTTTGAGGACAGAAGACTGAAAACACAAACTCAGCTTAAGTTTGGGGACGTAGGTATGGCACGCCCGATCTACAAACCATGAGAAGAACTCTTCAGGATATGAAGAATGAGCGAGTCTGAGGCGCTTGCTCAGGCTTTTTTCTCTGGATTTTGTTTCTGCGATGGCCGTGGAATGTTGGGGAGGTCTCATGGGCCATGGACGAATCTTCCTCTCTGTGGATTTGGCCCGATCCCAATTGGTTTTCGTCAATCTGTGGGATGGGAGGACTCCTTTCAGGTTTGTTACCTCAGGTGTCCCACCAAAAGAGGAATTCCAAAGCAGAGCCCTGGGGAAGAGTGAAGGGACAACCCGAACTATGGTTAAAAATTGGGGCCTAGGGGCATGGCAAGCCCAATATGCTGTCTCTTCATATAGGCCCTGAGAGGCCTTACCTGAGGACTGGGCTCAGGCTGAGGGTCACAATGTGTGTTTGTGTCCAATGTGGCCTGCAAGCATGGGCTGGGCCTCATGGGCCACGCTTGTTTCAACTACACTGAACGTTGGACAACATGCCAACCACAAGGTTTCTTGCCATTGGGAAAGAGTTCTGATTTCAGCATCATTTTCAAACTTGGGCAGTGGTTGGAGATAAGGTCTAGGTTCTGGAGCCTGAAAACCGCAGTTGGGAAGAGATGACGATCTAAGGCCATGGCGGGTCCGATGTGCTCAGTGTGCGGCCAGCTGTCTGGGTGGGACCAGGAGGTCCAGGCTCAGGCTGGGTCAGAAGGGGAAATAGTGCCCAGGTCAGCCTATATGTTTGGGGTACAGCCGAATGGCGTGCAGGTTGATCCTCATTTGGGGATTCGGGGTAGCCATGAGGGCAATATTTTACTTCTGTAGGGCAGGCAGATTGTGGCATTGTAGTTCTGGATTGCCAAACTGGAGGGCATGTGGGCCAGTAGTCTGAGGACGGAGTCTGAGAACCCAAGCTAAGCCTAGGTTTCTGGGTGAGGATATGGCAGGCACAATCTACAGACCTCAATAGAGATCTCGTGCATCTGAAGTCAGGGCAAGGATCAGACGATCGCTCGGTTGGACTTTCTGCCCTGATGGCCCTTTCTTGAAGGGGGTTGGATCACGAGGACATGGGGGTTTTCCCACGATGGGAGTTGTGAGAAGCTCCAAACTGCAAAGATTCTTCTGCAGGACAATTGAGACCTGTTGGTTGGCTCCAGGCCAACGATTCCGAGCAGGGTTCTAAGGATGGATGGCTGGGTAGCCCACCTCGCATTCCAATTGTCTCCAAGCAACAAGACAAGTTAGATATGCTGGATGTGGGGGGCAACCGAAAAGGCTGAGTTGAAATGGACTCTCCTGGGGATGTGTCCTAATATGTTTTTGTGTCTATGGAGACCTTGGAATGAAGCGGTGGCCCTGGGGCCCTGAAGGGTTCTCCTAAACAGAGGCTTTGACACAGCTCCAACGTGCATGTTTCCCATGTGTAGATGAGATTTGTTCTGATGGGTGAGTCAAGAAACAGCCATATGCTGGTATTGAAATCCAGGCCTCTGAGGAGAGATGCCTGGAAAACAAAGCAATGGATCCGATTAGTGCCTAGGGGCCTGTTCGTTCCTTTTTACCTCTGGGGACATCAGTCTACGGGTCTGAGTGCAGGTAGGTGCTCAGATGGGCTCAGATTGCCCCTGTTTGTCCTGGGAAGCCACAACTATTGGGATGGCCTCAGGGACTTTGGAGGTTATCCTACTAGAGGGTTGTGGCCATTGGAATGGGCACATACAATTCCCTTGGAGAGGGCAAGTACAGTCCTCAGGTTTGGCTCCAGGGCCCTGAGCCTGTAGGGTGTGTAGGCCAGAGCTGTTTGGACAGTTGTCTGAAAACACAAACTCGGCTTATGTTTTGGGTCATAGGTATGGCAGGACTGATCTACAGACCATGAGGAGAACACTTCGGGATATGAAAAAAGGGCGAGTGTGAGGCTCTTGCTCAAGTTTTTTCTCTGGATATCTTGTCACTCATGGTCGTGAAATTGCCTGGTGACATCATGGGAAATGGACGAGTCTTACTCTCTGGGGGTTCGGTCCCGTCCAAAGAGTTTGGGGTCATTCTGGGGATGGAAGAAGTCCGTTTTTTTGTTGTTGTTGTCGATTTGTTTCATTTTGTTTTTCAACCTCAGATGTCCCACCAAATGAGGGATTCCAGAGTAGAGCCCTGGGGTGGGGCGACTGGACAACCAGAAATCTGGTTAAAAATTGGGGACTAGGGACATGTCAAGCCCATTATGACATCTAATGGTCCAGCCACTGAGAGGACTTACTAGAGGACAGGACACACGCTGAGGTCACAATGCGTGTTTATGCTCTCGTCGCACTCAAGAATGGGCGGGGCCTCAGGGTGAATGCTGGTTTCTCCTACACTGAACGTTGGACAACATGCCAACCACAAGGTTTCTTGCCATGGGTCAGGAAGAGTTCTGATTTCTGCATTACAGTCACCCGTGGGCAGTGATTGGAGATAAGGTCTAGGTTCTGAAGCCTGAAAACTGAGGTAGGGAAGAGATGATGACCTAAGGCCATGGCGGGTCTGATGTGCTCAGCGTGCGGTCAGCTGTCTGGGTGTTGGTCAGCAGGTCCGGGCTCAGGTTGTGTCAGACAGTGCATTAGTGCCCAGGTTAGACTATATAATTTGGGTACATTCGAGTGCCGTGTAGGTTTATCCTCATTTAAGCTGCCTGGGCTGCTCATTAGGCAATATATTTTTTCTAGAGGGCAGGCAGAGTGCTTCATTGTCGGTCCGGAATTGCCAAACTTGAGGGCTTCTGGGCCAGGAGAGTGAGGACGGAAGTCTGAGAACGCAAGCTAGACTTCGGATTCAGGGTGAGGACACGGCAGGTACCCACTGCAGATCTGAACCAATATCTCATGCATCTGAAGTCAGGGCGAGGATCCGACGTTGGCTCAGGTTAGAGTTTCTGTGCATGACGGCCGCTTCCTGAAGGGAGCGGAATCTCGAGGCCATGGAGGTTTTCCACGTTGGGAGATATGGGATGCCCCCTTCAATGATTCCTTCTGCGGGACAATTGAGACCTGTTGGACAGCTCCAGGACATCCCATATGGAATGACTCCAGAGCACCGTTCCAGGATGGATGCCTGGGAAGTCTGCCTCGCCTTCCAATTGTCTCCTAGCAACAAGACAGTTTAGATCTAATGGATCTGCGGGAGCAACCGGGGTGGCTGAGTTGAAATGCACTTTCCAGAGGATGGGTCCTAACGTGTATTTGTGTCCATGAGGGCCTTGGAATGGGGAGGTGGCACCGGGACCCTGAAGTATTCTCCTAAGCTTTGGCTTAGCTACCATGCACAAGTTTCCTTGTGGAGACGAGATTTGTTCTGATGAGTGCCTCAGGAAATCCCCTCTGCTGGTATCGGAAACCAGGCTTTTGAGGAGACATGCCTGTAAACCAAAGCAATGGATTCGATAATGGCCTCGGGTCCTGTCTGGTTCAATCTCCTTGGTATGAGTGGAGGTAGATGAGTGGAGGTAGATGAGTGGAGGTAAATGCTCAGCCGGAATCAACCGCCCATTTTTTGTCCCGGGCGACCTACACTATTGGGATGGCCTCAGGGACTTTGGAGGGTTCTCCTAATTTGTACGATTTTTGACAATGGAATGGGCAGAATTGCCATGGATTGGGTGGGGGCAGTCCTAATGTGTGGCTCCAGGGGCCCCAGCCTGGAGGGAGTGTGGCCCAGGACTTTGAGGACAGAAGACTGAAAACACAAACTCAGCTTAAGTTTGGGGACGTAGGTATGGCACGCCCGATCTACAAACCATGAGAAGAACTCTTCAGGATATGAAGAATGAGCGAGTCTGAGGCGCTTGCTCAGGCTTTTTTCTCTGGATTTTGTTTCTGCGATGGCCGTGGAATGTTGGGGAGGTCTCATGGGCCATGGACGAATCTTCCTCTCTGTGGATTTGGCCCGATCCCAATTGGTTTTCGTCAATCTGTGGGATGGGAGGACTCCTTTCAGGTTTGTTACCTCAGGTGTCCCACCAAAAGAGGAATTCCAAAGCAGAGCCCTGGGGAAGAGTGAAGGGACAACCCGAACTATGGTTAAAAATTGGGGCCTAGGGGCATGGCAAGCCCAATATGCTGTCTCTTCATATAGGCCCTGAGAGGCCTTACCTGAGGACTGGGCTCAGGCTGAGGGTCACAATGTGTGTTTGTGTCCAATGTGGCCTGCAAGCATGGGCTGGGCCTCATGGGCCACGCTTGTTTCAACTACACTGAACGTTGGACAACATGCCAACCACAAGGTTTCTTGCCATTGGGAAAGAGTTCTGATTTCAGCATCATTTTCAAACTTGGGCAGTGGTTGGAGATAAGGTCTAGGTTCTGGAGCCTGAAAACCGCAGTTGGGAAGAGATGACGATCTAAGGCCATGGCGGGTCCGATGTGCTCAGTGTGCGGCCAGCTGTCTGGGTGGGACCAGGAGGTCCAGGCTCAGGCTGGGTCAGAAGGGGAAATAGTGCCCAGGTCAGCCTATATGTTTGGGGTACAGCCGAATGGCGTGCAGGTTGATCCTCATTTGGGGATTCGGGGTAGCCATGAGGGCAATATTTTACTTCTGTAGGGCAGGCAGATTGTGGCATTGTAGTTCTGGATTGCCAAACTGGAGGGCATGTGGGCCAGTAGTCTGAGGACGGAGTCTGAGAACCCAAGCTAAGCCTTGGTTTCTGGGTGAGGATATGGCAGGCACAATCTACAGACCTCAATAGAGATCTCGTGCATCTGAAGTCAGGGCAAGGATCAGACGATCGCTCGGTTGGACTTTCTGCCCTGATGGCCCTTTCTTGAAGGGGGTTGGATCACGAGGACATGGGGGTTTTCCCACGATGGGAGTTGTGAGAAGCTCCAAACTGCAAAGATTCTTCTGCAGGACAATTGAGACCTGTTGGTTGGCTCCAGGCCAACGATTCCGAGCAGGGTTCTAAGGATGGATGGCTGGGTAGCCCACCTCGCATTCCAATTGTCTCCAAGCAACAAGACAAGTTAGATATGCTGGATGTGGGGGGCAACCGAGGAGGCTGAGTTGAAATGGACTCTCCTGGGGATGTGTCCTAATATGTTTTTGTGTCTATGGAGACCTTGGAATGAAGCGGTGGCCCTGGGGCCCTGAAGGGTTCTCCTAAACAGAGGCTTTGACACAGCTCCAACGTGCATGTTTCCCATGTGTAGATGAGATTTGTTCTGATGGGTGAGTCAAGAAACAGCCATATGCTGGTATTGAAATCCAGGCCTCTGAGGAGAGATGCCTGGAAACCAAAGCAATGGATCCGATTAGTGCCTAGGGGCCTGTTCGTTCCTTTTTACCTCTGGGGACATCAGTCTACGGGTCTGAGTGCAGGTAGGTGCTCAGATGGGCTCAGATTGCCCCTGTTTGTCCTGGGAAGCCACAACTATTGGGATGGCCTCAGGGACTTTGGAGGTTATCCTACTAGAGGGTTGTGGCCATTGGAATGGGCACATACAATTCCCTTGGAGAGGGCAAGTACAGTCCTCAGGTTTGGCTCCAGGGCCCTGAGCCTGTAGGGTGTGTAGGCCAGAGCTGTTTGGACAGTTGTCTGAAAACACAAACTCGGCTTATGTTTTGGGTCATAGGTATGGCAGGACTGATCTACAGACCATGAGGAGAACACTTCGGGATATGAAAAAAGGGCGAGTGTGAGGCTCTTGCTCAAGTTTTTTCTCTGGATATCTTGTCACTCATCGTCGTGAAATTGCCTGGTGACATCATGGGAAATGGACGAGTCTTACTCTCTGGGGGTTCGGTCCCGTCCAAAGAGTTTGGGGTCATTCTGGGGATGGAAGAAGTCCGTTTTTTTGTTGTTGTTGTCGATTTGTTTCATTTTGTTTTTCAACCTCAGATGTCCCACCAAATGAGGGATTCCAGAGTAGAGCCCTGGGGTGGGGCGACTGGACAACCAGAAATCTGGTTAAAAATTGGGGACTAGGGACATGTCAAGCCCATTATGACATCTAATGGTCCAGCCACTGAGAGGACTTACTAGAGGACAGGACACACGCTGAGGTCACAATGCGTGTTTATGCTCTCGTCGCACTCAAGAATGGGCGGGGCCTCAGGGTGAATGCTGGTTTCTCCTACACTGAACGTTGGACAACATGCCAACCACAAGGTTTCTTGCCATGGGTCAGGAAGAGTTCTGATTTCTGCATTACAGTCACCCGTGGGCAGTGATTGGAGATAAGGTCTAGGTTCTGAAGCCTGAAAACTGAGGTAGGGAAGAGATGATGACCTAAGGCCATGGCGGGTCTGATGTGCTCAGCGTGCGGTCAGCTGTCTGGGTGTTGGTCAGCAGGTCCGGGCTCAGGTTGTGTCAGACAGTGCATTAGTGCCCAGGTTAGACTATATAATTTGGGTACATTCGAGTGCCGTGTAGGTTTATCCTCATTTAAGCTGCCTGGGCTGCTCATTAGGCAATATATTTTTTCTAGAGGGCAGGCAGAGTGCTTCATTGTCGGTCCGGAATTGCCAAACTTGAGGGCTTCTGGGCCAGGAGAGTGAGGACGGAAGTCTGAGAACGCAAGCTAGACTTCGGATTCAGGGTGAGGACACGGCAGGTACCCACTGCAGATCTGAACCAATATCTCATGCATCTGAAGTCAGGGCGAGGATCCGACGTTGGCTCAGGTTAGAGTTTCTGTGCATGACGGCCGCTTCCTGAAGGGAGCGGAATCTCGAGGCCATGGAGGTTTTCCACGTTGGGAGATATGGGATGACCCCTTCAATGATTCCTTCTGCGGGACAATTGAGACCTGTTGGACAGCTCCAGGACATCCCATATGGAATGACTCCAGAGCACCGTTCCAGGATGGATGCCTGGGAAGTCCGCCTCGCCTTCCAATTGTCTCCTAGCAACAAGACAGTTTAGATCTAATGGATCTGCGGGAGCAACCGGGGTGGCTGAGTTGAAATGCACTTTCCAGAGGATGGGTCCTAACGTGTATTTGTGTCCATGAGGGCCTTGGAATGGGGAGGTGGCACCGGGACCCTGAAGTATTCTCCTAAGCTTTGGCTTAGCTACCATGCACAAGTTTCCTTGTGGAGACGAGATTTGTTCTGATGAGTGCCTCAGGAAATCCCCTCTGCTGGTATCGGAAACCAGGCTTTTGAGGAGACATGCCTGTAAACCAAAGCAATGGATTCGATAATGGCCTCGGGTCCTGTCTGGTTCAATCTCCTTGGTATGAGTGGAGGTAGATGAGTGGAGGTAGATGAGTGGAGGTAAATGCTCAGCCGGAATCAACCGCCCATTTTTTGTCCCGGGCGACCTACACTATTGGGATGGCCTCAGGGACTTTGGAGGGTTCTCCTAATTTGTACGATTTTTGACAATGGAATGGGCAGAATTGCCATGGATTGGGTGGGGGCAGTCCTAATGTGTGGCTCCAGGGGCCCCAGCCTGGAGGGAGTGTGGCCCAGGACTTTGAGGACAGAAGACTGAAAACACAAACTCAGCTTAAGTTTGGGGACGTAGGTATGGCACGCCCGATCTACAAACCATGAGAAGAACTCTTCAGGATATGAAGAATGAGCGAGTCTGAGGCGCTTGCTCAGGCTTTTTTCTCTGGATTTTGTTTCTGCGATGGCCGTGGAATGTTGGGGAGGTCTCATGGGCCATGGACGAATCTTCCTCTCTGTGGATTTGGCCCGATCCCAATTGGTTTTCGTCAATCTGTGGGATGGGAGGACTCCTTTCAGGTTTGTTACCTCAGGTGTCCCACCAAAAGAGGAATTCCAAAGCAGAGCCCTGGGGAAGAGTGAAGGGACAACCCGAACTATGGTTAAAAATTGGGGCCTAGGGGCATGGCAAGCCCAATATGCTGTCTCTTCATATAGGCCCTGAGAGGCCTTACCTGAGGACTGGGCTCAGGCTGAGGGTCACAATGTGTGTTTGTGTCCAATGTGGCCTGCAAGCATGGGCTGGGCCTCATGGGCCACGCTTGTTTCAACTACACTGAACGTTGGACAACATGCCAACCACAAGGTTTCTTGCCATTGGGAAAGAGTTCTGATTTCAGCATCATTTTCAAACTTGGGCAGTGGTTGGAGATAAGGTCTAGGTTCTGGAGCCTGAAAACCGCAGTTGGGAAGAGATGACGATCTAAGGCCATGGCGGGTCCGATGTGCTCAGTGTGCGGCCAGCTGTCTGGGTGGGACCAGGAGGTCCAGGCTCAGGCTGGGTCAGAAGGGGAAATAGTGCCCAGGTCAGCCTATATGTTTGGGGTACAGCCGAATGGCGTGCAGGTTGATCCTCATTTGGGGATTCGGGGTAGCCATGAGGGCAATATTTTACTTCTGTAGGGCAGGCAGATTGCGGCATTGTAGTTCTGGATTGCCAAACTGGAGGGCATGTGGGCCAGTAGTCTGAGGACGGAGTCTGAGAACCCAAGCTAAGCCTAGGTTTCTGGGTGAGGATATGGCAGGCACAATCTACAGACCTCAATAGAGATCTCGTGCATCTGAAGTCAGGGCAAGGATCAGACGATCGCTCGGTTGGACTTTCTGCCCTGATGGCCCTTTCTTGAAGGGGGTTGGATCACGAGGACATGGGGGTTTTCCCACGATGGGAGTTGTGAGAAGCTCCAAACTGCAAAGATTCTTCTGCAGGACAATTGAGACCTGTTGGTTGGCTCCAGGCCAACGATTCCGAGCAGGGTTCTAAGGATGGATGGCTGGGTAGCCCACCTCGCATTCCAATTGTCTCCAAGCAACAAGACAAGTTAGATATGCTGGATGTGGGGGGCAACCGAGGAGGCTGAGTTGAAATGGACTCTCCTGGGGATGTGTCCTAATATGTTTTTGTGTCTATGGAGACCTTGGAATGAAGCGGTGGCCCTGGGGCCCTGAAGGGTTCTCCTAAACCGAGGCTTTGACACAGCTCCAACGTGCATGTTTCCCATGTGTAGATGAGATTTGTTCTGATGGGTGAGTCAAGAAACAGCCATATGCTGGTATTGAAATCCAGGCCTCTGAGGAGAGATGCCTGGAAACCAAAGCAATGGATCCGATTAGTGCCTAGGGGCCTGTTCGTTCCTTTTTACCTCTGGGGACATCAGTCTACGGGTCTGAGTGCAGGTAGGTGCTCAGATGGGCTCAGATTGCCCCTGTTTGTCCTGGGAAGCCACAACTATTGGGATGGCCTCAGGGACTTTGGAGGTTATCCTACTAGAGGGTTGTGGCCATTGGAATGGGCACATACAATTCCCTTGGAGAGGGCAAGTACAGTCCTCAGGTTTGGCTCCAGGGCCCTGAGCCTGTAGGGTGTGTAGGCCAGAGCTGTTTGGACAGTTGTCTGAAAACACAAACTCGGCTTATGTTTTGGGTCATAGGTATGGCAGGACTGATCTACAGACCATGAGGAGAACACTTCGGGATATGAAAAAAGGGCGAGTGTGAGGCTCTTGCTCAAGTTTTTGTCTCTGGATATCTTGTCACTCATGGTCGTGAAATTGCCTTTTGACATCATGGGAAATGGACGAGTCTTACTCTCTGGGGGTTCGGTCCCGTCCAAAGAGTTTGGGGTCATTCTGGGGATGGAAGAAGTCCGTTTTTTTGTTGTTGTTGTCGATTTGTTTCATTTTGTTTTTCAACCTAGATGTCCCACCAAATGAGGGATTCCAGAGTAGAGCCCTGGGGTGGGGCGACTGGACAACCAGAAATCTGGTTAAAAATTGGGGACTAGGGACATGTCAAGCCCATTATGACATCTAATGGTCCAGCCACTGAGAGGACTTACTAGAGGACAGGACACACGCTGAGGTCACAATGCGTGTTTATGCTCTCGTCGCACTCAAGAATGGGCGGGGCCTCAGGGTGAATGCTGGTTTCTCCTACACTGAACGTTGGACAACATGCCAACCACAAGGTTTCTTGCCATGGGTCAGGAAGAGTTCTGATTTCTGCATTACAGTCACCCGTGGGCAGTGATTGGAGATAAGGTCTAGGTTCTGAAGCCTGAAAACTGAGGTAGGGAAGAGATGATGACCTAAGGCCATGGCGGGTCTGATGTGCTCAGCGTGCGGTCAGCTGTCTGGGTGTTGGTCAGCAGGTCCGGGCTCAGGTTGTGTCAGACAGTGCATTAGTGCCCAGGTTAGACTATATAATTTGGGTACATTCGAGTGCCGTGTAGGTTTATCCTCATTTAAGCTGCCTGGGCTGCTCATTAGGCAATATATTTTTTCTAGAGGGCAGGCAGAGTGCTTCATTGTCGGTCCGGAATTGCCAAACTTGAGGGCTTCGGGGCCAGGAGAGTGAGGACAGAAGTCTGAGAACACAAGCTAGACTTCGGATTCAGGGTGAGGACACGGCAGGTACCCACTGCAGATCTCAACCAATATCTCATGCATCTGAAGTCAGGGCGAGGATCCGACGTTGGCTCAGGTTAGAGTTTCTGTGCATGACGGCCGCTTCCTGAAGGGAGCGGAATCTCGAGGCCATGGAGGTTTTCCACGTTGGGAGATATGGGATGCCCCCTTCAAGGATTCCTTCTGCGGGACAATTGAGACCTGTTGGACAGCTCCAGGACATCCCATATGGAATGACTCCAGAGCACCGTTCCAGGATGGATGCCTGGGAAGTCTGCCTCGCCTTCCAATTGTCTCCTAGCAACAAGACAGTTTAGATCTAATGGATCTGCGGGAGCAACCGGGGTGGCTGAGTTGAAATGCACTTTCCAGAGGATGGGTCCTAACGTGTATTTGTGTCCATGAGGGCCTTGGAATGGGGAGGTGGCACCGGGACCCTGAAGTATTCTCCTAAGCTTTGGCTTAGCTACCATGCACAAGTTTCCTTGTGGAGACGAGATTTGTTCTGATGAGTGCCTCAGGAAATCCCCTCTGCTGGTATCGGAAACCAGGCTTTTGAGGAGACATGCCTGTAAACCAAAGCAATGGATTCGATAATGGCCTCGGGTCCTGTCTGGTTCAATCTCCTTGGTATGAGTGGAGGTAGATGAGTGGAGGTAGATGAGTGGAGGTAAATGCTCAGCCGGAATCAACCGCCCATTTTTTGTCCCGGGCGACCTACACTATTGGGATGGCCTCAGGGACTTTGGAGGGTTCTCCTAATTTGTACGATTTTTGACAATGGAATGGGCAGAATTGCCATGGATTGGGTGGGGGCAGTCCTAATGTGTGGCTTCAGGGGCCCCAGCCTGGAGGGAGTGTGGCCCAGGACTTTGAGGACAGAAGACTGAAAACACAAATCAGCTTAAGTTTGGGGACGTAGGTATGGCACGCCCGATCTACAAACCATGAGAAGAACTCTTCAGGATATGAAGAATGAGCGAGTCTGAGGCGCTTGCTCAGGCTTTTTTCTCTGGATTTTGTTTCTGCGATGGCCGTGGAATGTTGGGGAGGTCTCATGGGCCATGGACGAATCTTCCTCTCTGTGGATTTGGCCCGATCCCAATTGGTTTTCGTCAATCTGTGGGATGGGAGGACTCCTTTCAGGTTTGTTACCTCAGGTGTCCCACCAAAAGAGGAATTCCAAAGCAGAGCCCTGGGGAAGAGTGAAGGGACAACCCGAACTATGGTTAAAAATTGGGGCCTAGGGGCATGGCAAGCCCAATATGCTGTCTCTTCATATAGGCCCTGAGAGGCCTTACCTGAGGACTGGGCTCAGGCTGAGGGTCACAATGTGTGTTTGTGTCCAATGTGGCCTGCAAGCATGGGCTGGGCCTCATGGGCCACGCTTGTTTCAACTACACTGAACGTTGGACAACATGCCAACCACAAGGTTTCTTGCCATTGGGAAAGAGTTCTGATTTCAACATCATTTTCAAACTTGGGCAGTGGTTGGAGATAAGGTCTAGGTTCTGGAGCCTGAAAACCGCAGTTGGGAAGAGATGACGATCTAAGGCCATGGCGGGTCCGATGTGCTCAGTGTGCGGCCAGCTGTCTGGGTGGGACCAGGAGGTCCAGGCTCAGGCTGGGTCAGAAGGGGAAATAGTGCCCAGGTCAGCCTATATGTTTGGGGTACAGCCGAATGGCGTGCAGGTTGATCCTCATTTGGGGATTCGGGGTAGCCATGAGGGCAATATTTTACTTCTGTAGGGCAGGCAGATTGCGGCATTGTAGTTCTGGATTGCCAAACTGGAGGGCATGTGGGCCAGTAGTCTGAGGACGGAGTCTGAGAACCCAAGCTAAGCCTAGGTTTCTGGGTGAGGATATGGCAGGCACAATCTACAGACCTCAATAGAGATCTCGTGCATCTGAAGTCAGGGCAAGGATCAGACGATCGCTCGGTTGGACTTTCTGCCCTGATGGCCCTTTCTTGAAGGGGGTTGGATCACGAGGACATGGGGGTTTTCCCACGATGGGAGTTGTGAGAAGCTCCAAACTGCAAAGATTCTTCTGCAGGACAATTGAGACCTGTTGGTTGGCTCCAGGCCAACGATTCCGAGCAGGGTTCTAAGGATGGATGGCTGGGTAGCCCACCTCGCATTCCAATTGTCTCCAAGCAACAAGACAAGTTAGATATGCTGGATGTGGGGGGCAACCGAGGAGGCTGAGTTGAAATGGACTCTCCTGGGGATGTGTCCTAATATGTTTTTGTGTCTATGGAGACCTTGGAATGAAGCGGTGGCCCTGGGGCCCTGAAGGGTTCTCCTAAACCGAGGCTTTGACACAGCTCCAACGTGCATGTTTCCCATGTGTAGATGAGATTTGTTCTGATGGGTGAGTCAAGAAACAGCCATATGCTGGTATTGAAATCCAGGCCTCTGAGGAGAGATGCCTGGAAACCAAAGCAATGGATCCGATTAGTGCCTAGGGGCCTGTTCGTTCCTTTTTACCTCTGGGGACATCAGTCTACGGGTCTGAGTGCATGTAGGGGCTCAGATGGGCTCAGATTGCCCCTGTTTGTCCTGGGAAGCCACAACTATTGGGATGGCCTCAGGGACTTTGGAGGTTATCCTACTAGTAGGGTTGTGGCCATTGGAATGGGCACATACAATTCCCTTGGAGAGGGCAAGTACAGTCCTCAGGTTTGGCTCCAGGGCCCTGAGCCTGTAGGGTGTGTAGGCCAGAGCTGTTTGGACAGTTGTCTGAAAACACAAACTCGGCTTATGTTTTGGGTCATAGGTATGGCAGGACTGATCTACAGACCATGAGGAGAACACTTCGGGATATGAAAAAAGGGCGAGTGTGAGGCTCTTGCTCAAGTGTTTGTCTCTGGATATCGTGTCACTCATGGTCGTGAAATTGCCGGGTGACATCATGGGAAATGGACGAGTCTTACTCTCTGGGGGTTCGGTCCCGTCCAAAGAGTTTGGGGTCATTCTGGGGATGGAAGAAGTCCGTTTTTTTGTTGTTGTTGTCGATTTGTTTCATTTTGTTTTTCAACCTAGATGTCCCACCAAATGAGGGATTCCAGAGTAGAGCCCTGGGGTGGGGCGACTGGACAACCAGAAATCTGGTTAAAAATTGGGGACTAGGTACATGTCAAGCCCATTATGACATCTAATGGTCCAGCCACTGAGAGGACTTACTAGAGGACAGGACACACGCTGAGGTCACAATGCGTGTTTATGCTCTCGTCGCAGTCAAGAATGGGCGGGGCCTCAGGGTGAATGCTGGTTTCTCCTACACTGAACGTTGGACAACATGCCAACCACAAGGTTTCTTGCCATGGGTTAGGAAGAGTTCTGATTTCTGCATCACAGTCACCCGTGGGCAGTCATTGGAGATAAGTTCTAGGTTCTGAAGCCTGAAAACTGAGGTAGGGAAGAGATGATGACCTAAGGCCATGGCGGGTCTGATGTGCTCAGCGTGCGGTCAGCTGTCTGGGTGTTGGTCAGCAGGTCCGGGCTCAGGTTGTGTCAGACAGTGCATTAGTGCCCAGGTTAGACTACATAATTTGGGTACATTCGAGTGCCGTGTAGGTTTATCCTCATTTAAGCTGCCTGGGCTGCTCATTAGGCAATATATTTTTTCTAGAGGGCAGGCAGAGTGCTTCATTGTCGGTCCGGAATTGCCAAACTTGAGGGCTTCTGGGCCAGGAGAGTGAGGACGGAAGTCTGAGAACACAAGCTAGACTTCGGATTCAGGGTGAGGACACGGCAGGTACACTGCAGATCTGAACCAATATCTCATGCATCTGAAGTCAGGGCGAGGATCCGACGTTGGCTCAGGTTAGAGTTTCTGTGCATGACGGCCGCTTCCTGAAGGGAGCGGAATCTCGAGGCCATGGAGGTTTTCCACGTTGGGAGAAGTGGGATGCCCCCTTCAAGGATTCCTTCTGCGGGACAATTGAGACCTGTTGGACAGCTCCAGGACATCCCATATGGAATGACTCCAGAGCACCGTTCCAGGATGGATGCCTGGGAAGTCCGCCTCGCCTTCCAATTGTCTCCTAGCAACAAGACAGTTTAGATCTAATGGATCTGCGAAAGCAACCGGGGTGGCTGAGTTGAAATGCACTTTCCAGAGGATGGGTCCTAACGTGTATTTGTGTCCATGAGGGCCTTGGAATGGGGAGGTGGCACCGGGACCCTGAAGTATTCTCCTAAGCTTTGGCTTAGCTACCATGCACAAGTTTCCTTGTGGAGACGAGATTTGTTCTGATGAGTGCCTCAGGTAATCCCCTCTGCTGGTATTGGAATCCAGGCTTTTGAGGAGACATGCCTGTAAACCAAAGCAATGGATTCGATAATGGGCTCGGGTCCTGTCTGGTTCAATCTCCTTGGTATGAGTGGAGGTAGATGAGTGGAGGTAGATGCTCAGCCGGTATCAATCGCCCTTTTTTTGTCCCGGGCGAACTACACTATTGGGATGGCCTCAGGGACTTTGGAGGGTTCTCCTAATTTGTACGATTTTTGACAATGGAATGGGCAGAATTCCCATGGATTGGGTGGGGGCAGTTAATGTGTGGCTCCAGGGGCCCCAGCCTGGAGGGAGTGTGGCCCAGGACTTTGAGGACAGAAGACTGAAAACACAAACTCAGCTTAAGTTTGGGGACGTAGGTATGGCACGCCCGATCTACAAACCATGAGAAGAACTCTTCAGGATATGAAGAATGAGCGAGTCTGAGGCGCTTGCTCAGGCTTTTTTCTCTGGATTTTGTTTCTGCGATGGCCGTGGAATGTTGGGGAGGTCTCATGGGCCATGGACGAATCTTCCTCTCTGTGGATTTGGCCCGATCCCAATTGTTTTTCGTCAATCTGTGGGATGGGAGGACTCCTTTCAGGTTTGTTACCTCAGGTGTCCCACCAAAAGAGGAATTCCAAAGCAGAGCCCTGGCGAAGAGTGAAGGGACACCTCGAACTATGGTTAAAAATTGGGCCCTGGGGCATGGCAAGCCCAATATGCTGTCTCTTCATATAGGCCCTGAGAGGCCTTACCTGAGGACTGGGCTCAGGCTGAGGGTCACAATGTGTGTTTGTGACCAATGTGGCCCGCAAGCATGGGCTGGGCCTCATGGGCCACGCTTGTTTCAACTACACTGAACATTGGACAACATGCCAACCACAAGGTTTCTTGCCATGGGGAAAGAGTTCTGATTTCAGCATGATTTTCAAACCTGGGCAGTGTTTGGAGATAAGGTCTAGGTTCTGGAGCCTGAAATCCGCAGTTGGGAAGAGATGAGGACCTAAGGCCATGGCGGGTCCGATGTGCTCAGTGTGCGGCCAGCTGTCTGGGTGGGACCAGGAGGTCCAGGCTCAGGCTGGGTCAGAAGGGGAAATAGTGCCCAGGTCAGCCTATATGTTTGGGGTACAGCCGAATGGCGTGCAGGTTGATCCTCATTTGGGGATTCGGGGTAGCCATGAGGGCAATATTTTACTTCTGTAGGGCAGGCAGAGTGCGGCATTGTAGATCTGGATTGCCAAACTGGAGGGCCTGTGGGCCAGTAGTCTGAGGACAGAGTCTGAGAACCCAGGCTAAGCCTAGGTTTCTGGGTGAGGATATGGCAGGCACAATCTACAGACCTCAATAGAGATCTCGTGCATCTGAAGTCAGGGCAAGGATCAGACGATCGCTCAGGTTGGACTTTGTGCCCTGATGGCCCTTTCTTGATGGGGGTTGGATCACGAGGACATGGGGGTTTTCCCACGATGGGAGTTGTGAGAAGCTCCAAACTGCAAAGATTCTTCTGCAGGACAATTGAGACCTGTTGGTTGGCTCCAGGCCAACGATTCCGAGCAGGGTTCTAAGGATGGATGGCTGGGTAGCCCACCTCGCATTCCAATTGTCTCCAAGCAACAAGACAAGTTAGATCTGCTGGATGTGGGGGGCAACCGAGGAGGCTGAGTTGAAATGGACCCTCCTGGGGATGTGTCCTAATATGTTTTTGTGTCTATGGAGACCTTGGAATGAAGCGGTGGCCCTGGGGCCCTGAAGGGTTCTCCTAAGCAGAGGCTTTGACACAGCTCCAACGTGCATGTTTCCCATGTGTAGATGAGATTTGTTCTGATGGGTGAGTCAAGAAACAGCCATATGCTGGTATTGAAATCCAGGCCTCTGAGGAGAGATGCCTGGAAACCAAAGCAATGGATCCGATTAGTGCCTAGGGGCCTGTTCGTTCCTTTTTACCTCTGGGGACATCAGTCTACGGGTCTGAGTGCAGGTAGGTGCTCAGATGGGCTCAGATTGCCCCTGTTTGTCCTGGGAAGCCACAACTATTGGGATGGCCTCAGGGACTTTGGAGGTTATTCTACTAGTAGGGTTGTGGCCATTGGAATGGGCACATACAATTCCCTTGGAGAGGGCAAGTACAGTCCTCAGGTTTGGCTCCAGGGCCCTGAGCCTGTAGGGTGTGTAGGCCAGAGCTGTTTGGACAGTTGTCTGAAAACACAAACTCGGCTTATGTTTTGGGTCATAGGTATGGCAGGACTGATCTACAGACCATGAGGAGAACACTTCGGGATATGAAAAAAGGGCGAGTGTGAGGCTCTTGCTCAAGTTTTTGTCTCTGGATATCGTGTCACTCATGGTCGTGAAATTGCCGGGTGACATCATGGGAAATGGACGAGTCTTACTCTCTGGGGGTTCGGTCCCGTCCAAAGAGTTTGGGGTCATTCTGGGGATGGAAGAAGTCCGTTTTTTTGTTGTTGTTGTCGATTTGTTTCATTTTGTTTTTCAACCTCAGATGTCCCACCAAATGAGGGATTCCAGAGTAGAGCCCTGGGGTGGGGCGACTGGACAACCAGAAATCTGGTTAAAAATTGGGGACTAGGGACATGTCAAGCCCATTATGACATCTAATGGTCCAGCCACTGAGAGGACTTACTAGAGGACAGGACACACGCTGAGGTCACAATGCGTGTTTATGCTCTCGTCGCACTCAAGAATGGGCGGGGCCTCAGGGTGAATGCTGGTTTCTCCTACACTGAACGTTGGACAACATGCCAACCACAAGGTTTCTTGCCATGGGTCAGGAAGAGTTCTGATTTCTGCATCACAGTCACCCGTGGGCAGTGAATGGAGATAAGGTCTAGGTTCTGAAGCCTGAAAACTGAGGTAGGGAAGAGATGATGACCTAAGGCCATGGCGGGTCTGATGTGCTCGGCGTGTGGTCAGCTGTCTGGGTGTTGGTCAGCAGGTCCGGGCTCAGGTTGTGTCAGACAGTGCATTAATGCCCAGGTTAGACTATATAATTTGGGTACATTCGAGTGCCGTGTAGGTTTATCCTCATTTAAGCTGCCTGGGCTGCTCATTAGGCAATATATTTTTTCTAGAGGGCAGGCAGAGTGCTTCATTGTCGGTCCGCAATTGCCAAACTTGAGGGCTTCGGGGCCAGGAGAGTGAGGACGGAAGTCGGAGAACACAAGCTTGACTTCGGATTCAGGGTGAGGGCACGGCAGGTACCCCCTGCAGATCTGAACCAATATCTCATGCATCTGAAGTCAGGGCGACGATCCCACGTTGGCTCAGGTTGGAGTTTCTGTGCATGACGGCCCCTCCATGAAGGGAGCGGAATCTCGAGGCCATGGAGGTTTTCCACGTTGGGAGATGTGGGATGCCCCCTTCAAGGTTTCCTTCTGCGGGACAATTGAGACCTGTTGGACAACTCCAGGACATCCCATATGGAATGACTCCAGAGCACCGTTCCAGGATGGATGCCTGGGAAGTCGGCCTCGCCTTCCAATTGTCTCCTAGCAACAAGACAGTTTAGATCTAATGGATCTGCGGGAGCAACCGGGGTGGCTGAGTTAAAATGCACTTTCCAGAGGATGGGTCCTAACGTGTGTTTGTGTCCATGAGGGCCTTGGAATGGGGAGGTGGCACCGGGACCCTGAAATATTCTCCTAAGCTTTGGCATAGCTCCCATGCACAAGTTTCCTTGTGGAGATGAGATTTGTTCTGATGGGTGCCTCAGGAAATCCCCTCTGCTGGTATTGGAATCCAGGCTTTTGAGGAGACATGCCTGTAAACCAAAGCAATGGATCCGATAATGGCCTTGGGTCCTGTCTGGTTCAATCTTCTTGGTATGAGTGGAGGTAGATGAGTGGAGGTAGATGCTCAGCCGGTATCAACCGCCCATTTTTTGTCCCGGGCGACCTACACTATTGGGATGGCCTCAGGGACTTTGGAGGGTTCTCCTAATTTGTACGATTTTTGACAATGGAATGGGCAGAATTCCCATGGATTGGGTTGGGGAAGTCCTAATGTGTGGCTCCAGGGGCCCCAGCCTGGAGGGAGTGTGGCCCAGGAATTTGAGGACAGAAGACTGAAAACACAAACTCAGCTTAAGTTTGGGGACGTAGGTATGGCACGCCCGATCTACAAACCATGAGAAGAACTCTTCAGGATATGAAGAATGAGCGAGTCTGAGGCGCTTGCTTAGGCTTTTCTCTCTGGATTTTGTTTCAGCGATGGCCGTGGAATGTTGGGGAGATCTCTTGGGCCATGGATGAATCTTCCTCTCTGTGGATTTGGCCCGATCCCAATTGGTTTTCGTCAATCTGTGTGATGGGAGGACTCCTTTCAGGTTTGTTACCTCAGGTGTCCCACCAAAAGAGGAATTCCAAAGCAGAGCCCTGGGGAAGATTGAAGGGACAACCCAAAATAGGGTTAAAAATTGGGGCCTAGGGGCATGGCAAGCCCAATATGCTGTCTCTTCATATAGGCCGTGAGAGGCCTTACCTGAGGACTGGGCTCAGGCTGAGGGTCACAATGTGTGTTTGTGACCAATGTGGCCCGCAAGCATGGGCTGGGCCTCATGGGCAACGCTTGTTTCAACTACATTGAACGTTGGACAACATGCCAACCACAAGGTTTCTTGCCATGGGGAAAGAGTTCTGATTTCTGCATCATTTTCAACCCTGGGCAGTGGTTGGAGATAAGGTCTAGGTTCTGGAGCCTGAAAACCGCAGTTGGGAAGAGATGACGTCCTAAGGCCATGGCGGGTCCCATGTGCTCAGTGTGCGGCCAGCTGTCTGGGTGGGACCAGGAGGTCCAGGCTCAGGCTGGGTCAGAAGGGGAAATAGTGTCCTGGTCAGCCTATATGTTTGGGGTACAGCCGAATGGCGTGCAGGTTGATCCTCATTTGGGGTTTCGGGGTAGCCCTGAGGGCAATGATTTACTTCTGTAGGGCAGGCAGAGTGCGGCATTGTTATTCTGGATTGCCAAACTGGAGGGCTTGTGGGCCAGTAGTCTGAGGACGGAGTCTGAGAACCCAAGCTAGGCCTAGGTTTCTGGGTGAGGATATGGCATGCACAATCTACAGACCTCAATCGAGATCTCATGCATCTGAAGTCAGGGCAAGGATCAGACGATCCCTCAGGTTGGACTTTCTGCCCTGATGGCCCTTTCTTGAAGGGGGTTGGATCACGAGGACATGGGGGTTTTCCCACGATGGGAGTTGTGAGAAGCTCCAAACTGCAAAGATTCTTCTGCAGGACAATTGAGACCTGTTGGTTGGCTCCAGGCCAACGATTCCGAGCAGGGTTCTAAGGATGGATGGCTGGGTAGCCCACCTCGCATTCCAATGGTCTCCAAGCAACAAGACAGGTTAGATCTGCTGGATGTGGGGGGCAACCGAGGAGGCTGAGTTGAAATGGACTCTCCTATGGATTTGTCCTTATATGTTTTTGTGTCTATGGAGACCTTGGAATGAAGCGGTGGCCCTGGGGACCTGAAGGGTTCTCCTAAACAGAGGCTTTGACACAGCTCCAACGTGCATGTTTCCCATTTGTAGATGAGATTTGTTCTGATGGGTGAGTCAAGAAACAGCCATATGCTGGTATTGAAATCCAGGCCTCCGAGGAGAGATGCCTGGAAACCAAAGCAATGGATCCGATTAGTGCCTAGGGGCCTGTTCGTTCCTTTTTTCCACTGGGGACATCAGTCTACGGGTCTGAGTGCAGGTAGGTGCTCAGATGGGCTCAGATTGCCCCTGTTTGTCCTGGGAAGCCACAACTATTGGGATGGCTTCAGGGACTTTGGAGGTTATCCTACTAGTAGGGTTGTGGCCATTGGAATGGGCACATACAATTCCCTTGGAGAGGGCAAGTACAGTCCTCAGGTTTGGCTCCAGGGCCCGGAGCCTGTAGGGTGTGTAGGCCAGAGCTGTTTGGACAGTTGTCTGAAAACACAAACTCGGCTTATGTTTTGGGTCATAGGTATGGCAGGACTGATCTATAGACCATGAGGAGAACACTTCGGGATATGAAAAAAGGGCGAGTGTGAGGCTCTTGCTCAAGTTTTTGTCTCTGGATATCGTGTCACTCATGGTCGTGAAATTGCCGGGTGACTTCATGGGAAATGGACGAGTCTTACTCTCTGGGGGTTCGGTCCCGTCCAAAGAGTTTGGGGTCATTCTGGGGATGGAAGAATTCCGTTTTTTTGTTGTTGTTGTCGATTTGTTTCATTTTGTTTTTCAACCTCAGATGTCCCACCAAATGAGGGATTCCAGAGTAGAGCCCTGGGGTGGGGCGACTGGACAACCAGAAATCTGGTTAAAAATTGGGGACTAGGGACATGTCAAGCCCATTATGACATCTAATGGTCCAGTCACTGAGAGGACTTACTAGAGGACAGGACTCACGCTGAGGTCACAATGCGTGTTTATGCTCTCGTCGCACTCAAGAATGGGCGGGGCCTCAGGGTGAATGCTGGTTTCTCCTACACTGAACGTTGGACAACATGCCAACCACAAGGTTTCTTGCCATGGTTCAGGAAGAGTTCTGATTTCTGCATCACAGTCACCCGTGGGCAGTGATTGGAGATAAGTTCTAGGTTCTGAAGCCTGAAAACTGAGGTAGGGAAGAGATGATGACCTAAGGCCATGGCGGGTCTGATGTGCTCAGCGTGCGGTCAGCTGTCTGGGTGTTGGTCAGCAGGTCCGGGCTCAGGTTGTGTCAGGCAGTGCATTAGTGCCCAGGTTAGACTATATAATTTGGGTACATTCGAGTGCCGTGTAGGTTTATCCTCATTTAAGCTGCCTGGACTGCTCATTAGGCAATATATTTTTTCTAGAGGGCAGGCAGAGTGCTTCATTGTCGGTCCGGAATTGCCAAACTTGACGGCTTCTGGGCCAGGAGAGTGAGGACGGAAGTCTGAGAACACAAGCTAGACTTCGGATTCAGGGTGAGGGCACGGCAGGTACCCCCTGCAGATCTGAACCAATATCTCATGCATCTGAAGTCAGGGCGAGGATCCCACGTTGGCTCAGGTTGGAGTTTCTGTGCATGACGGCCCCTTCATGAAGGGAGCGGAATCTCGAGGCCATGGAGGTTTTCCACGTTGGGAGATGTGGGATGCCCCCTTCAAGGATTCCTTCTGCGGGACAATTGAGACCTGTTGGACAGCTCCAGGACATCCCATATGGAATGACTCCAGAGCACCGTTCCAGGATGGATGCCTGGGAAGTGCGCCTCGCCTTCCATTTGTCTCCTAGCAACAAGACAGTTTAGATATAATGGATCTGCAAGAGCAACCGGGGTGGCTGAGTTGAAATGCACTTTCCAGAGGATGGGTCCTAACGTGTGTTTGTGTCCATGAGGGCCTTGGAATGGGGAGGTGGCACCGGGACCCTGAAGTATTCTCCTAAACTTTGGCTTAGCTCCCATGCACAAGTTTCCTTGTGGAGACGAGATTTGTTCTGATGGGTGCCTCAGGAAATCCCCTCTGCTGGTATTGGAATCCAGGCTTTTGAGGAGACATGCCTGTTAAACAAAGCAATGGATCCGATAATGGCCTCGGGTCCTGTCTGGTTCAATCTTCTTGGTATGAGTGGAGGTAGATGAGTGGACTTAGATGCTCAGCCGGTATCAACCGCCCATTTTTTGTCTGGGCGACCTACACTATTGGGATGGCCTCAGGGACTTTGGTGGGTTCTCCTAATTTGTACGATTTTTGACAATGGAATGGGCAGAATTCCCATGGATTCGGTGGGGGCAGTCCTAATGTGTGGCTCCAGCGGCCCCAGCCTGGAGGGAGTGTGGCCCAGGACTTTGAGGACAGAAGACTGAAAACACAAACTCAGCTTAAGTTTGGGGACGTAGGTATGGCACGCCCGATCTACAAACCATGAGAAGAACTCTTCAGGATATGAAGAATGAGCGAGTCTGAGGCGCTTGCTCAGGCTTTTGTCTCTGGATTTTGTTTCAGCGATGGCCCTGGAATGTTGGGGTGGTCTCATGGGCCATGGACGAATCTTCCTCTCTGTGGATTTGGCCCGATCCCAATTGTTTTTCGTCAATCTGTGGGATGGGAGGACTCCTTTCAGGTTTGTTACCTCAGGTGTCCCACCAAAAGAGGAATTCCAAAGCAGAGCCCTGGGGAAGAGTGAAGGGACAACCCGAACTATGGTTAAAAATTGGGGCCTAGGGGCAAGGCAAGCCCAATATGCTCTCTCTTCATATAGGCCCTGAGAGGCCTTACCTGAGGACTGGGCTCAGGCTGAGGGTCACAATGTGTGTTTGTGACCAATGTGGCCCGCAAGCATGGGCTGGGCCTCATGGGCCACGCTTATTTCAACTAAACTGAACGTTGGACAACATGCCAACCACAAGGTTTCTTGCCATAAGAAAAGAGTTCTGATTTCTGCATCATTTTCAACCCTGGGCAGTGGTTGGAGATAAGGTCTAGGTTCTGGAGCCTGAAAACCGCAGTTGGGAAGAGATGACGACCTAAGGCCATGGCGGGTCCGATGTGCTCAGGGTGCGGCCAGTTGTCTGGGTGGGACCAGGAGTTCCAGGCTCAGGCTGGGTCAGAATGGGAAATAGTGCCCAGGTCAGCCTATATGTTTGGGGTACAGCCGAATGGCGTGCAGGTTGATTTTCATTTGGGGTTTCGGGGTAGCAATGAGGGCAATGTTTTACTTCTGTTGGGCAGGCAGAGTGCGGCATTGTAGTTCTGGATTGCCCAACTGGAGGGCTTGTGGGCCAGTAGTCTGAGGACGGAGTCTGAGAACCCAAGCTAGGCCTAGGTTTCTGGGTGAGGATATGGCAGGCACAATCTACAGACCTCAATCGAGATCTCGTGCATCTGAAGTCAGGGCAAGGATCAGACGATCGCTCAGGTTGGACTTTCTGCCCTGATGGCCCTTTCTTGAAGGGGGTTGGATCACGAAGACATGGGGGTTTTCCCACGATGGGAGTTGTGAGAAGCTCCAAACTGCAAAGATTCTTCTGCAGGACAATTGAGACCTGTTGGTTGGCTCCAGGCCAATGATTCCGAGCAGGGTTCTAAGGATGGATGGCTGGGTAGCCCACCTCGCATTCCAATGGTCTCCAAGCAACAAGACAGGTTAGATCTGCTGGATGTGGGGGGCAACCGAGGAGGCTGAGTTGAAATGGACTCTCCTGTGGATGTGTCCTAATATGTTTTTGTGTCTATGGAGACCTTGGAATGAAGCGGTGGCCCTGGGGCCCTGAAGGGTTCTCCTAAACAGAGGCTTTGACACAGCTCCAACGTGCATGTTTCCCATGTGTAGATGAGATTTGTTCTGATGGGTGAGTCAAGAAACAGCCATATGCTGGTATTGAAATCCAGGCCTCTGAGGAGAGATGCCTGGAAACCAAAGCAATGGATCCGATTAGTGCCTAGGGGCCTGTTCGTTCCTTTTTACCTCTGGGGACAACTGTCTACGGGTCTGAGTGCAGGTAGGTGCTCAGATGGGCTCAGATTGCCCCTGTTTGTCCTGGGAAGCCACAACTATTGGGATGGCCTCAGGGACTTTGGAGGTTATCCAACTAGTAGAGTTGTGGCCATTGGAATGGGCACATACAATTCCCTTGGAGAGGGCAAGTACAGTCCTCAGGTTTGGTTCCAGGGCCCTGAGCCTGTAGGGTGTGTAGGCCAGAGCTGTTTGGACAGTTGTCTGAAACACAAACTCGGCTTATGTTTTGGGTCATATGTATGGCAGGACTGATCTACAGACCATGAGGAGAACACTTCGGGATATGAAAAAAGGGCGAGTGTGAGTCTCTTGCTCAAGTTTTTGTCTCTGGATATCGTGTCACTCATAGTCGTGAAATTGCCGGGTGACTTCATGGGAAATGGACGAGTCTTACTCTCTGGGGGTTCGGTCCCGTCCAAAGAGTTTGGGGTCATTCTGGGGATGGAAGAAGTCCGTTTTTTTGTTGTTGTCGATTTGTTTCATTTTGTTTTTCAACCTCAGATGTCCCACCAAATGAGGGATTCCAGAGTACAGCCCTGGGGTGGGGCGACTGGACAACCAGAAATCTGGTTAAAAATTGGGGACTAGGGACATGTCAAGCCCATTATGACATCTAATGATCCAGCCACTGAGATTACTTACCAGAGGACAGGACTCACGCTGAGGTCACAATGCGTGTTTATGCTCTCGTCGCACGCAAGAATGGGCTGGGCCTCAGGGTGAATGCTGGTTTCTCCTACACTGAACGTTGGACAACATGCCAACCACAAGGTTTCTTGCCATGGGTCAGGAAGAGTTCTGATTTCTGCATCACAGTCACCCGTGGGCAGTGATTGGAGATAAGGTCTAGGTTCTGAAGCCTGAAAACTGAGGTAGGGAAGAGATGATGACCTAAGGCCATGGCGGGTCTGATGTGCTCAGCGTGCGGTCAGCTGTCTGGGTGTTGGTCAGCAGGTCCGGGCTCAGGTTGTGTCAGACAGTGCATTAGTGCCCAGGTTACACTATATAATTCGGGTACATTCGAGTGCCGTGTAGGTTTATCCTCATTTAAGCTGCCTGGGCTGCTCATTAGGCAATATATTTTTTCTAGAGGGCAGGCAGAGTGCTTCATTGTCGGTCCGGAATTGCCAAACTTGAGGGCTTCGGGGCCAGGAGAGTGAGGACGGAAGTCTGAGAACACAAGCTAGACTTCGGATTCAGGGTGAGGGCACGGCAGGTACCCCCTGCAGATCTGAACCAATA